>NW_006160032.1:1789200-1851403 GCF_000334495.1 Tupaia belangeri chinensis
GTGTGTATGTGTGTGTAAATACACAGATTTTGTATATATATGTGTATATGTATACACACAAACACTATATATATATTATATATAATATATATATAATATATATATAATATATGTATATAACATATATATTATATATATATTATATAATTACAATTTGATATACACCTTCCTAACAACCCCCTAATATATAATACTGTTGCATTGCATAGTCTAACAATGCTATGCAATCAGGTTTTGCCAGACCACCAATGGACACAACATAAATTTTTCCTAAGAATCAAGCAAGTTTACTGTTTTATTCATATATAATAAATATGTATCCACTAGATTTGTTTTAAAGCATTCCTAGAACTCAAATTTTTCTTTCTAAATCATAGTTTTTATGTAGGCATTGTATACTTTCTTAATTCCATTATATTTCATTAACATAAAAACACTTGCAAATAAAACTGATTAGAGAGAAAATTGGATTTCCCTCCCCATTTTATTTATTTATTTATTTCCCAAATCAAGAATATTACCATATATATAATTTTCAATAGAGAAATCTTCATTCTTCTGTCTGTTTAGTTTTTCTTCCCTTTGCCTCTCCTCTCCACCCTTTACCATCCACTCCCCTTCTAGAAAAACTGGATTTTTGTTATGGCCAAATTATTAAAGCTTCTATGGAAAATGAAAAATAAGATGATCTTTTTTATTATTAACTATATATCTTAGGGAATTGATATAAATAAAAAAATGCATTTGCTCTACATTACTATCTAATTATATACATTCTTTAACTTTTTAAATTAATATAGATTTTAAAATAAATTTTTAATATTTATTATTATTATCATTTTTAATTTACTATAGGGCACATGTATTCACCAGAGAAAAACAAAGAGAGGGAAAATGAGAAAACAAGCCACTGGGTCTGGGATTCAAACTGCAATTAGTTATGTGGGAGTCCAACGCCTTAACCATCTTGCAACCGACAGTCCCCAAAACAGATTTTTAAATGATATACTAATATAGGTGATTGTTCATTGAAATACTTATTGAGTAAAATTTTCTAGGTCGTGTGCTTCTCTAGGTGTTGGTGGTACAGCTGTGAGGAAGACAGTTTATATTCTGGTGAAAGGGAAAAAAATAGGTAAAATAATAAAGTTTATTCTGGACAAGGTAAAAACCTTTATGACAAAATCCAGTTCAGGGCCAGCTGTGGCAGTGCAGGAATTCGGGTGCTGCTACATGACACTGGAACCCTATGAGACGTTCTGGGCTCAGATCTCTGGTGTGCCCTAATCCTAGATGGCTGAGGAGGGGGGACAGGCCCTGTCAACTATAACTGTGGGCCCCAAATACCAACAGGATGGAGAAATGGAGGAGAAGCACTTGAGCCATGACTATGCTCAGTTGGTGGGGAGGATTATTTCTCTTCCTCTCTCTGTCTCGCTGGTGAGTGCATTCACCATCTGGCAATTAAATAAAATTTTTAAAAAGCTAGCTATATATAGGGCCAAAGAAAGAACTTCTAGACAGAGGAAATGGTGAGTGCAAAAACTATAAAGTAAGACTAAGTTTGGCATTTCTTTTTTTAGAGAGGTTTTCGCTATAGGGCGCATGCGCTCGCCAGACAGACAGAGAGAGACATAGAGACAGAAAGTGAGAAATCACCCCCCTCCAGGGGGGATGGCCATGCCGCAATCCCTTCTCCTCCATTCTCCTCTCGGGATCTTGGGCACGCACGCACACGCACCCGACGTAAGTTTTAAGCCACCGGGTCCGGGACGTGACCCACGGTCGACTACATGGGAGTCCAGCGACATAGTCATTACACTAACTGCTGGTTCCCTAAGCTTGGCATTTCTGAGAACAAATTATAATAAGGTCAATCCTAAAGAGAAAGAAGTCCATCAATAGGATACAAGACCCAGAAAGTCATTTTATTTTTGATACAGCAACTGCATATTTGAATTGTGGTCTTGATTTAATGAGAAGGGCATTATATGATCTGGATGATCTGGATGACATTTCAATGTACTTAGTTTTGACAATAATTTTTTTGTTTTTTATAGAGAGATTTTTCTTTAGGAGTGTGCTTGCTGGAGAGACAGAGACATAGAAACAGAAAGCAAGAAATCACACAAAGAGGAGGATGACCATACCTTAATCCCTTCTCCTCCACTCTTCTCATGGGATTTCAGGCATGCATGTACACATGCTCAGCTTCAGTTTCAAGCTACTGGATTCAGGACTCAAATCATGCTTGGCTATGTGGGAGTCCAGTGACATAACCATTCCATCATCTGCTGGTCTCATCAATAATTGCTTTACATTAAACATATTAGCTATCATAAGAAGAGCATCAAAAAATTACTATAGAAACTTTCCCATAATGTCCTAAAAAGTAAAACAAAAATTTATTCATGACACTTAATAATGCATTGCCAACAGTAGTTATGAATTATTACTCTGGTTTAGGGAAAAAATGTGTTTGCAATAATCAAGTACTATAACCTTTGCCAGAGGTTGCATGCCTAGAGAAAACTTCTGAAGAGATTGAATCTCGTTCTGTTTTGTTTTGTTTTAGTTTTAAGTGGTTTGAATGATCTGCTTAATCTACACCCTATTCATTTTTTTGACATTAATTTTTCAACTTGATATACTAAGGCAAAAATTAAAACAGTGACATTTATGTATATTTTGCCATCCTTTCTATGAGGGATAGTGGCTTATAAAGGAAACTTTAGGGGACCAGCAGTTAGTGTAATGGCTATGTCGCTGGACTCCCACGTAGTCGACTGCGGTTCGAGTCCCGGACCTGGTGGCTTAAGCTCACGCTGGGTGTGTGTGCATGCGTGCCCAAGATCCCGAGAGGAGAATGGAGGAGAAGGGATTGCGGTGTGGCCATCCCCCCTGGGGGGTGATCTCTCACTTTCTATCTCTCTGTCTCTCTCTGTCTGTCCGGTGAGCACACGTGCCCTATAGCAAAAACCTCTTTTTTTTTTTTTTTTAAAAAGGCAACTTTAGCATAAGTTAAAGGGTTTTATAATTGTTTTTGCACAAACCTAGTTATGTTTGACGTATAGGGTTGTCGGGAAAGTCAGATAACCTAGTATTTTAGAAAGCATAGTAGTCTCCTTAAAGACAAAAAAATAATAATACTAAAAACTGGGCTGGCTTTTTAGGGTGCTACTTTAGGGAAGTCGGATCCCACAAGACAACTATGATATGAATTCCTGCCCTGGTTGACCTGAAATTCATTGGGCATGCATATGAGGGCTGAAGATCTAACTGGCTGGAGGACTGGAGGAAGGGGATGAAGTGTGAGCAGAACTTGCGAAGTGTTCTCATCCCTCTTACTGTCACGTGTTCATGCACCCAGTCTATCATGAATAAAGAAAAAAGTTTTCCAAAAAGAAGAGAAAAGAAACCCAAATCCTTTTGAGCATACAGTTTATTATTCGCATATGAGCTATTGCTTTGCTCCTTAGCTATGGCAGAGTACTAATTGTCTTAATCCTTAGTTGATGCATCTACAACTCTGTAACTGATTAGAAAGATCTCTCAGACTTGTTTAAAGTATTTTTTTCAAATGTTTTTTTTGGAGCGGTTTTTGCTATAGGGCATGTGCCTTGCCGGAAAGACAGAGACAGAGAGACAGAAAGCGAGAAATCACCCCCCAGGGGGGATGTCCACGCAGCAATCCCTTCTCTTCCATTCTCCTCTCAGGATCTTGGGCTACATGCACACGCGCCTGGCACGAGTTTAAGCCACTGGGTCCTGAACTTGAACCGAGGTTGACTACGTGGGAGTCCAGCAACATAGCCATTACACTAACTGCTGGTCCTGCTCAAATGGTATTGATAGATATGTTCTGCAAAGAGGGTCCCATGCCCACTTATGTTAAATAAGTTCACCCTTGATGAAGTAACTTACCTGAGTATATATTTTCATAATCAAGCAGAGGGACTGGCAGATGGCATGTTGGTTAGGGCACTGGACTTCCTTATGGCAAACTGCGGTTTGAGTCTCAGACCTGGAAGCTTGCTTTCTTATTTCCATCTCTGTCTCTTTTTGGTCAAATGAAAATGATAATAATGATAAATAAAATTAATAAAATAATTCTTATTAAAAATTAAAAAAAATAAAAACAAGCAGAACAGTTTTTGCTTTCTAGCAGTTTGCTGCTGCCCAATTCTATTCAGCAGAAAACCATTTCAGAAGGCATGTAACTTGAATAATTAATTTAAACACAGTTTCTTTATGAATACTGAGCTTTTATGGTTCTCAGCTTTGTACAGGTGTGGCATGGTCCTTATCAACCTGGCTAGGATAAGTATATATACAGAAGGGGGTGTGTTCATTTTCTATATGTGCCTTTAATACAGAAGTATTTGTAGTTGCTTGGAGAATATACTTTCTGTTTCTGCTCAGTAGGATACACAAACTACAAATTTTTACTATTCTATAGCAGGCATGCTATCAGCATGCTTCTATTAGTTTTTCTCAATCTAAATTGTGAAACCTGGTATGCTAAATAAATAATCAAAATGCTTCTATATGGATCCTCCCTGCATGTGGTTAGCATAATGACTGCTTTGGAACTTCCTTGATTATCTGGTCGCTGTGAAAGTTGTCCCTGTGGGCTTTTGGGATTGACTAATACTGGTTCAGAAGTTTAGATTTCAGTCTTGCTTCATAGTAGGGGGTTGGTTAAGGGCACCTTTCTGTTTTTAAGGAAGCCATGATGACTTTGAATAACAATTTGTTTGCTATTTATTGTGCTAATTTACCTTGCTATTATAAGATTTTACTTATACCATGATTTTTTTTTTTTACAATCTTTTTATTATTCTGGAAGAAGTGTGGAAAAAAAAGACACCACAATGTTTAGCTATTTCCATTTCTCACTCATCAAAAAATACAAATGTTTATAATAATTAGAAATAAATAATAGCCCAAACGAAGAATCAATATAAATGATCAACTAACAAACTGGGAATTACTAACTAAAGACTATGTGGGATTGGTATTATCCTTAAGTTTAACTAAAGGAAAAAATGTAATATAGCTAAGTAAACATTTTGGGACCTTAAGGGAAGGGAGAATTTTGACCATATACTAAATTCAATTTTCATAGTTTATAAAACAGTTCTTTTAAAAATTTAATTTTGGGGGACCAGCAGTTAGCGTAATGGTTATGTCGCTGGACTCCCACGTAGTCAACCATGTTTCATGTCCTGGACCCGGTGGCTTAAAACTCATGTCGGGCGCGTGTGCGTGCATGCCCAAGATCCCAAGAGGAGAATGGAAGAGAAGGGATTGCGGCGTGGCCATCCTCCCTGGGGGGTGATTTCTCATTTTCTGTCTCTCTGTCTCTCTGTGTCTGTCTGGCGAGCACATGGGCCCTAAAGCAAAAAACCTCTCAAAAAAAAAAAAGTTAATTTTTGAATTTACCTCATGAAATTTTTTCACCCATTGGAAATAACCAATGTCTGGCAATTATTTGGTCTGTTTTCTACAAGATCTCAGAAAAATTTCCTTTGAAGTTCACTGTTCTGCTCCAATAAATGTTTCTAAAACCCACCTCCTTCCAGATATGTATAGGGAAGTAGGATTTCTTAATCTTATTTTATCTAGAAAAAAGAGATGCACAAAAAGGGGTACTTGTTCTCTATATTAATTTAGACATTAACTTAGAAACTCAATCCTCATATCATAAAAGAGCTTAATGAAAATATTGTACTTTTATCTTGACTTTGAGCTTTATTGAGACTTCAATATTCTTTTTAGAAATTTTAAGTAAAATTGGGTCAGCCAATAGTATGGTAGTTAAGACAGCTGGATCCCACATGATTGTCGTGTGGTTTGAGTCTCAGACCTGGCGGCTTGAAAAACACACAAGGTGAATATGTGTGCATGCCCATGATCCTGAGAAAAGAGACTGGTATGGCCTTCCCCCTGGGTTGGGGGGGAAGGATTTCCCACTTTCTCCGTCTCTCTGGAGAGGGCAAACATTCTCAAGCAAAAGAAACAAACAGAAAATGTAAATAAAATGTATCATTTAATATTTGTCTCGCTTTATTTTTTTCATATTCAATTCATACTCAGTTTAGTGATTAAAACATTTCTCAGTTCTTCCAACCAAGGAAATTGCTTATAACAAAAAGGTAAAATAATTGTAAAAACATCATTTAATAACCCATTATCATAAGGTGGTCTGGCCACATGCTCTGTCTGCCCTTATTACCTCAATCACCAGTATTGGGTGCCACTTCTCTGTGCTATGCCCTGTCTCTTTGCATTAGTATTCAGTGACTCTCCTTCCTGAGTGTATCTTTTAAAATGATGACATATTAATCACAGACATTACGGATGGAAATGATTTATTACTGTAGGTCACCTCATACCCTCCTGAGGCCAGTCCTCCTTGCTATATTATCTAGTACTTTTCATGGGTTATTTTAAAATAACTCAGGAAATGAAGATTCCCCCTTTTTCTTATTACATGACCACTCTCCTCCATGGAACTCACTTTGCTTTGATACCTTAACCAGTTGCTAACAAGCAAACCATTTCCTGACACATGTAAAATTGCACAGACTTGTAATACCTCCGGCACATTGTGCTCTTTAACACTGTTATTAATATGTTAACAGGTGGAAACTTATTATCATCTGACTGCTTAGAGTGTGAAATGTCTCATACTCATTTCATTTTCAATTCTTTGTAGTTTATGGTTACACTTGATTAAAGGTGGTACTGTGAACACTTTCAGTTGTTTTAATTCAAGATAAAAACGCTGAGGACTGCATTCAGAAATGTATTAGATATTGATTCTCACGTGGCTTTGGCACTTGTCTAATCTTAATTTAAATGCAAAAAAAATTGAAACAGTATGTGAAAAGTAGATTAAAGCATAACCAATCTATAATCAAAATTTGTAAAATGAATGGTATAGAAGAACTAGAAAATAACTGGTAAAAATGCTAGCAATTTAAGACAAGTTAATACGTTGATATAAAAATGTCTCTAAGTACAGATTTTAAGAAGACTGATGATGGATGGTTACTGTTTTTTGTTGTTGCTATAGCTTAACTGCAGTGCTCTGGTATTTGCAAGCTAAATGCATACCAGAGGAAAATGGTGACATTAGGAATCCTGGTTATTAAGAAATACTGATGTCTTAAATGTACATGGTCTGCACTTTTAAGAATACCTTTTTTTTGATATCTGTTAGTCTCTGTAATCCAAAATTAAAGTGTAGCAGTCAAACACCACTTATGACAGTACTTAAGAACTAGTATAGTATACGGGGGACCAGCAGTTAGCATAATGGCTATGTCGCTGAACTCCCATGTATCCGACCGCGGTTGGAGTCCCGGACCCGGTGGCTTAAACTCATACTAGGTGCATATACGTGCATGCCAAAGATCCCAAGAGGAGAATGGAGGAGAAGGGATCGTGGTGTTGCCATCCCCCCTGGGGGGGGGTAATTTCTCCTTTTCTCTCTCTCTTGTCTCTCTTTCTTGCGAGTAAATGCACTGTATAGCAAAAACCTCTCAAAAGAAAAAAAGAAAGAATTAGTATAGTATATCTATACTAAATAATGTTGAGAAGGAGATTGTCCTTAGGTTATAAAACATACCTTATTTAGAATATAAATTATATTTATTTACAACTGCAAGTGAAAAGTTATGTAACCATTTGAAGCATAAATCCATGATGGTATTGTGGAGAGGGCACAAAATTTTACCTCACCCCTCTTAGAGATTTCAGCTGTCCTGAGACATAAGCCAATCAAAGGAAAAGAATACAAGTGTATTCAACATAAGTTTTACAGGATACGGAAGCCCTTATAAGGAAATAAAGACCCAAGGAATCAGTTGAAGTCAAACTCTTCTTTGTACGAGTTGGACAAAGTATAGTACTCAAGGGAAAGGGGGCTTAGGCTGGTATGATGATAACCTTCATAATTATTCATGGATAAGTGACTAGGAAGGTATGGTTAATTTACAAGGTTTGTTTGTACAAATATCTCTCAGCCTCTTTTTCCTGTCCTTGATGAAAAGAATGTTACTTTCTTCCTACACAGGAAAAGGATCCTCCATTTAGGGGTTTTATCTCCTATTTCCATGTGTAAAAAGGGGAGGTCAGACTGGCATTCTCACACCTACTGTTTTTCAAGTACCTTTAGTGCAAATAATCCTTGAGCCAAGGAGGCGTATGTTGGGGTTTCATATTCTGCATGCTTTGGGTTATCAGTGAATCTATGTCTCTTTTATTATGAAATAAACTTATGCCTCATAATGAGTCCAGCTCATTATGAGACATGGATTTAAAATAATTTACTCATCCTCAGGCCTAAAGATTGAGTCTTCCTACAGATAATTAGCAAATCCAGAAAGTAGATTAAAATTCACGCTAGAAAGTCTAGTCCTTCAGAAGTTGCATCCGTCACTACAGAAATATCCAGACTTGCTTAGGGAATGCTCTCAAGTTTTCACTCTCAAGATTGTGTTGCCCTCTCAAGATTTTTCTTGGGGGAGTATGTTCAACTGAACTTGAAGCATGTGTGTATTGCCTTGTTAAATTGACGAGGAGAATCTGATTGAGTTGGTTTCTCCATCGGTAGGAATTAACCTGTCTCCAACTAAGCCTGGAATATGACTGGAAATCTCCCAGAGAGATAGGATTGAAGAGAGAATGGGTGGCACGAATAGAGAAGCTATTGGCAAGTCAAAGTGAAAAATAGCCATTGCATGTACGTAGGTATGTCAGGGATTATTCTAGCTATTTAACTGAGTTAAATATAAAGAGGCACCATCACTTCCTGTATATGTTTACTAATATACTATCACATTGTAGTAGAAATAACTAATATATGTTAGAAATATATTCACAATATGAAAATATTTACTATTTCACTTTCTCTAGATAGCCATTATTAATTGTTTGAAAAAAATAAGGAAAGCCAGAAATTGACCTCAGATGTTTTTTTTCTATCATGATAGGACATGGAAGTTAATCCTCATTTCCTCCTTTCACACACATAAAAAAATTCTTAAGACTATTTATTTATTTTTTTGGGGGAGGGGTTTTTGCTGTAGGGTACGTGCACTCGCCAGACAGGCAGAGACAGACAGAGACAGAAAGCGAGAAATCACGCCCCTGGGGGGATGGCCACACTGCAATCCCTTCTCCTCCTTTCTCCTCTCAGGATCTTGGGTACGCATGCACATGCACCCAGTGCGAGTTTTCAGCCACTGAGTCCGGGACTCGAACTGCAGTTGACTACATGAAAGTCCAGCGACATAGCCATTATGCTAGCTGCTGGTCCCTAAACTTCTATTTTTGATATTTGTATGTTTTGGCTGGGAAAAGAGTAGTTTGATTCAAATAAGGATAGCAGTCTTAACCGAGAAATATTCTTTTTCTATATCCACATTCTTTGTCGTCTTTATAACAACTACATTTTCATACTGCCTGCCTGTGGTTCTAGTTGAAGTCATGCCAGTGTCATAAACTAAAAGACAAAATTGAGAAAACATGCAGTAGAGCCTCAAGTCATGGTAAAGAAGATAAATCAGATGAAGCTTTCCTTCTGAGAAAAAATTAGAATGAAGAAAAGTTATTGAATGAGCACCATTAATAAGCAATTGTGAAGGGGAGGACTCATGGTAAAATATTTTCCCCTATGGGAGTTTTTCAGTTTCTGAATGGATTGTTAAATGGTGTAAGCAGCTCTGACAGTCTCTTGGAGGGGTGAGCAGCAGGTTGATAAGTATTCAGGTGGCTTCACAATAGTAAGATAAACAACAAGTAATACCCTTCAGGAATATGATCCAGTTTTGTATTTTCTCAATATTCAGAATTGGATTGAAATAATCTGAGATTATTAGTGTCCTTAGACAGTTGTGAGAACCAAATATTAATATTCTCTACTGTAAAATCTTATTTTAAGAGTTGAATCACTTCTATAAACATTTAAAAAAAATCTATAACTCAATAAAAATAACTAAGAACAGACCCAGCCACAGTGGTGGAGTGGTAATACAGCATTCTACAATGTTGGAAGCCATATGGAAGATCAGGGTTCAGGTCTCAGGTCTATTTACACATGTCAGACCTGATTCTTACTGTCTGAAAAAGGCTAAAGAAGGGAAGAGCATCACAGTGTGAAACCCTGTTGAAAGTGTTTCTCTCTCCCTTCCCTCTCCTCCCCCCCATGAAATAATACATTTTTTGGGTGCATGTGTGTGTGTGGTCAAAATCCCAAGAGGAGAACAGAGGAGAAGAGTAGAAGAGATTGATGTATGGCCAACCCCAAAGGGGTGGGAGGAATGATTTCTCACTTTCTGTTTCTTGTGTCTCCGATGAGCATACATACCTTATAGCAAAAATCTATTTAAAAAAAGAAAAAGAAAGAAATAATGCATTTTTTAAAACTTAAAGAATAATCTATCTTAAAAAAGTAACTGATGTAATAAAGACCAAAACATGAATAAAATAAAAAATATAAGATTAAAAACATACTCAGCTATTCTAAATGGTGTAATTAGCAAAGATTTTGAAGTAATAGTGTAACTATGTTGAAAAATTAAAGCAATAAATGAATATTTGCTGAAGACTGAAAAATTTAAAATACCCAAATGGTAATATTAGGACTAAATAATTAAAATGAAGAAAACAGCTGATGGGCTAACAGTGGCTAAGTGTTAAATAAGAATCAGAGTCCACATGGTCTACAAGAGTTCAAAGCCCTGGCCCTGCTAGCTCCAGCTAGCCATGCACCAAGCCTCTGAGTCCAGGACTCCCACTGCAGAGTCAGCTATGTGGTATCCAGCACTTAATCTACCATGCCACCTGCAGGTTCCTCTACAAATAAATTTTTTAAAATTTAAAGAAAACTCCACATAGCAGTATAAGGCAAAAATCTAAGCTTAAAATAGCATTATTGGTGAATGCTTCCATATATTTAAGCCATGAATAATTGTACAAATGCTTCTATAAAATAACAATTCATTTTTTGAGAATAGGGCATTTTAAGAGAGGACATTTTTATACCTTCCTTGAATATAAGTACAGAGTTCAAAATCCCAATACAACTATTAGCAATCTTAATTCAGTTGTATATAAAATAGGATAATGCATCCTAACCTGACTAGTTGTACTTCAATACATCAAGTTAGTTTAACCTTGGAAAATCAATTAATTTAATGTAACATATTAACAAGAAGAAAGGAAAAGATCATGTCATTACCTCAAGCATGATGCAAAGGAGAATTTGATACCATTCAAAACGTATGATTTTAAAAATCTAGAAAACCGAAGATAAAAGGCTTGGCCTCAGTCTGTTAAATAAATGTACCATGAAAAAGTTCCATTTTGGGGTCAGCAGGTTGTGTAGTGGTTAAGGTGCTGGGCTCCCACATAGCTGACCGTGGTTCAAGTCCTGGACGTGGCAGTTTGAATATCACATTGGGCACGTGTACATGTGTGCCAAAAATCCTGAGTGGAGAATGGGGAAGGGATTGTACATTGGCTATCCCCACAGGGAATGATTTCTCACTTTCTCTTTCACTGCCTCTCTCCAGCGAATGCCCTGTAGTCAAAATCTCTTTTTAAAAAAGTCCCTTAGTAAAAATAGTGTTTACTTGACATTTTTAAGGCCTTTTATTTAAAATGAAGACTTAGGTGTCTGTTGTTCACACCCTTTGACATCTTATTGGCAGCTCTAAGAGTGCAGTAAACCAAGAAAAAGAAACAAAGGAAACATAGATAGAATAAGAAATAAAATTGTCATTATTCACATAGAATATAGACATTAATAAAAGAGCATAAATTACTAAAATAAATATGGTATTATAGCACATTTTCTGCATGCACAAACTAATTATGTTTTTATAAGTACAACAAATGTAAAGTTAAATTTTATAACATCTCTTAAAATAGCATAAAAATTGCGCCCAGCAGGTTGCATGGTGGTTAAGGTGCTGGACTCCCACATGGCCTACTGTGTTTGGAGACCCAGATCCAGTGGCTTGAATTCACACAGTGTGCCTGTGTGAGCGTGCCCAAAATCCTAAGAGGAGAATGGAAAAAAAAAACTATTATGCTATGGGCATCTCCCTGGCAAGTGATTTCTCACATTGACTTTTTTTTAGATGTAAAACAATTTTATGTAAATAAGAAATTAAAATTAAAATATATTCATGGTGCAATCATTACAAAAATAAGTGACCTTGTCTCCAGATATGGGAGGATGCCTCAGGCTCACATCTCCTGGTTTCTGGCAACCATGCAATTTGAGGTTCATCGGCACAGGTAGATGGCGAAACTGCTTGTCTATGACTCATGATGAGACTCCCTGTCTGTGAGCCATGGTGAGATCAAGATATAGTCTTCCTTGCCACACCATCATAGCTGTGGGGTATTCTCGCTTGACCCTCTCACTGTCTCTGACTGTCTTCTTAGTGCACACACCTTATTGTGTGTGTGTGTGTGAGAGAGAGAGCATAAACTTTATCAAATAATAAATCTAAATAACAAGATGCAAGAGAAACTACAAAATATTTATTGAAAGACTCTAAAGACAAGAATAATGATGTGAGTATCATGTTTATAAAATAACAGCTTCATTATTGTAAAGATTCTTACTCTCAGGGCCAGGCAGTGGTGTGGTGGTTAAGGCATTAGACTCCCACATGGCTGACTATGGTTCAATTTCCGGACATAGTGTATTGAAAATCATCTGGCTGTATGTGCATGTGTACCAAAAATCCCAAGAAGAGAATTAAGGACAAGATTATGGTGTGACCATTTCCTCAGGAGGTGATTTCTCTCTCTCTTCAGGTAGCACACATACCCTATGTCAAATACCTTAAAAAATGAAAAGAAAAGATTCTAATTATCCCTGAACTTATCTTCATATTCACTGAATTTGACATCAAAATGTCACCTAACAGGAGTTTGTAGAACATTGTGGGTCAACTATAAAATTAATAAGAAAATTGAAAATGTTAATAATAGTCATCAGACTCATTTCTGAAGAACAAAGCCTTGCTTTTTTACATGTAAGGGCTTAATATCATGCTATAGTAAAAGAAACAGGGTGTTATCTGTCTAAGAATATATAAATTATCAGGACCAGCAGATGGCAAAATGGTTATGTCACTGGACTCCCACACAGCTGACCACGGTTTCAGTTCTGGACCTGGAAGCTTGAAACTCATGCCAGGAGCATGTGTGTATATGCCCAAAATCCTGAGAGGAGAATGAAGGAGAAGGGATTGCAGCATGGCCATCCCCCTACCATGCCACCTGCAGGTTCCTCTACAAATAAATTTTTTAAAATTTAAAGAAAACTCCACATAGCAGTATAAGGCAAAAATCTAAGCTTAAAATAGCATTATTGGTGAATGCTTCCATATATTTAAGCCATGAATAATTGTACAAATGCTTCTATAAAATAACAATTCATTTTTTGAGAATAGGGCATTTTAAGAGAGGACATTTTTATACCTTCCTTGAATATAAGTACAGAGTTCAAAATCCCAATACAACTATTAGCAATCTTAATTCAGTTGTATATAAAATAGGATAATGCATCCTAACCTGACTAGTTGTACTTCAATACATCAAGTTAGTTTAACCTTGGAAAATCAATTAATTTAATGTAACATATTAACAAGAAGAAAGGAAAAGATCATGTCATTACCTCAAGCATGATGCAAAGGAGAATTTGATACCATTCAAAACGTATGATTTTAAAAATCTAGAAAACCGAAGATAAAAGGCTTGGCCTCAGTCTGTTAAATAAATGTACCATGAAAAAGTTCCATTTTGGGGTCAGCAGGTTGTGTAGTGGTTAAGGTGCTGGGCTCCCACATAGCTGACCGTGGTTCAAGTCCTGGACGTGGCAGTTTGAATATCACATTGGGCACGTGTACATGTGTGCCAAAAATCCTGAGTGGAGAATGGGGAAGGGATTGTACATTGGCTATCCCCACAGGGAATGATTTCTCACTTTCTCTTTCACTGCCTCTCTCCAGCGAATGCCCTGTAGTCAAAATCTCTTTTTAAAAAAGTCCCTTAGTAAAAATAGTGTTTACTTGACATTTTTAAGGCCTTTTATTTAAAATGAAGACTTAGGTGTCTGTTGTTCACACCCTTTGACATCTTATTGGCAGCTCTAAGAGTGCAGTAAACCAAGAAAAAGAAACAAAGGAAACATAGATAGAATATTTGGAGACCCAGATCCAGTGGCTTGAATTCACACAGTGTGCCTGTGTGAGCGTGCCCAAAATCCTAAGAGGAGAATGGAAAAAAAAAACTATTATGCTATGGGCATCTCCCTGGCAAGTGATTTCTCACATTGACTTTTTTTTAGATGTAAAACAATTTTATGTAAATAAGAAATTAAAATTAAAATATATTCATGGTGCAATCATTACAAAAATAAGTGACCTTGTCTCCAGATATGGGAGGATGCCTCAGGCTCACATCTCCTGGTTTCTGGCAACCATGCAATTTGAGGTTCATCGGCACAGGTAGATGGCGAAACTGCTTGTCTATGACTCATGATGAGACTCCCTGTCTGTGAGCCATGGTGAGATCAAGATATAGTCTTCCTTGCCACACCATCATAGCTGTGGGGTATTCTCGCTTGACCCTCTCACTGTCTCTGACTGTCTTCTTAGTGCACACACCTTATTGTGTGTGTGTGTGTGAGAGAGAGAGCATAAACTTTATCAAATAATAAATCTAAATAACAAGATGCAAGAGAAACTACAAAATATTTATTGAAAGACTCTAAAGACAAGAATAATGATGTGAGTATCATGTTTATAAAATAACAGCTTCATTATTGTAAAGATTCTTACTCTCAGGGCCAGGCAGTGGTGTGGTGGTTAAGGCATTAGACTCCCACATGGCTGACTATGGTTCAATTTCCGGACATAGTGTATTGAAAATCATCTGGCTGTATGTGCATGTGTACCAAAAATCCCAAGAAGAGAATTAAGGACAAGATTATGGTGTGACCATTTCCTCAGGAGGTGATTTCTCTCTCTCTTCAGGTAGCACACATACCCTATGTCAAATACCTTAAAAAATGAAAAGAAAAGATTCTAATTATCCCTGAACTTATCTTCATATTCACTGAATTTGACATCAAAATGTCACCTAACAGGAGTTTGTAGAACATTGTGGGTCAACTATAAAATTAATAAGAAAATTGAAAATGTTAATAATAGTCATCAGACTCATTTCTGAAGAACAAAGCCTTGCTTTTTTACATGTAAGGGCTTAATATCATGCTATAGTAAAAGAAACAGGGTGTTATCTGTCTAAGAATATATAAATTATCAGGACCAGCAGATGGCAAAATGGTTATGTCACTGGACTCCCACACAGCTGACCACGGTTTCAGTTCTGGACCTGGAAGCTTGAAACTCATGCCGGGATCATGTGTGTATATGCCCAAAATCCTGAGAGGAGAATGAAGGAGAAGGGATTGCAGCATGGCCATCCCCATTAAGTAGATTAATACTTATATGGAAACTTAATTCATACATAAGTATGTGTAGTGAAATAGAAAACGGTACTGTCTTTAACATGTGATGCTGGAACAATTGATTATTCATATTTAAAGAATTGTGTCTAGACCTCTACATTGCACTATATATTAAAAATGAGTCCCATAGAATTTTGAATTTATATGAGAAATACAAAATTTTTTTTTTTTTTGGAGAAGTTTTTCGCTACAGGGCGCGTGCACTTGCCAGACAGACAGAGAGAGACATAGAGACAGAAAACGAGAAATCACCTCCCCAGAAGGGAGGTCACGCCGCATTCCCTTCTCCTCCATTCTCCTCTTGGGATCTTGGACATGCATGCACACGCACCCGGCGTGAGTTTTAAGCCACCGGGTCCGGGACGCGAACTGCAGTCGACTACGTGGGAGTCCAGCGACATAGCCATTACGCTAACTGCTGGTTCCCAGAAATACAAAATATTTAGAGGAGCATGGAGAAGAATGCCTTTACAATGAAGTAGAACAATATTCAATATTTCTTTTTTTGAAAGGTTTTTGCTATAGGACATTTGTACTCACCAGAAAGAGAGAGAGAGACAGAAAATGAGAAATCACCTCCTGGGGGGTCGGAGAGTGGTGGCCGTGCCACAATTCCTTCTTCTCCATTCTCTTCTTGGGATCTTGGGCACACACGCACATGCGCCCAGTGTGAGTTTAAGCTACCAGGTCCAGGACTCAAACCAAGGTCAACTGCATGTTAGTTCAGTGACATAGCCATTATGCCAACTGCTGGTCCCCAATATTTCTTATTTATTAATTTTTTTGCATTCAATCTGTGTGTATCACTATTGCATACCAAATGAATTTTTCCATCATGAATTCACTGTATATTGGTTCAGACAAAGATATTGCCATAAATATCATCAACAGATAATTTTCAGGACCAGCAGTTAGCATAATGCTATATCGCTGAACTCCCATGTAGCTGACCGCGTTTTGAGTTCTGGACCCTCTGGCTTAAACTCATACCAGGCATGTATGCGTGCATGCCCAAGGTCCCGAGAGGAGAATGGAGGAGAAGGGATTGTGGAGTGGCCATCCATCCTGGGAGGTGATTTCTCACTTTCTATCTCTCTGACTTTCTGGTGAGTGCATGTGCCCTGTAGCAAAAAAAAACCTCTGAAAAAAAATTAAAAAATAAAACATAATTTTCCATTTTAGTGTCCCTTAAATGTTTTTATTCTTTCTTTTTCCTCTTGATTTCCTCCCTTCCACCATCCACCATTTCCCACACTCCTACCTACACTGTCTCTAGTATCTGCAATTGCTCTCCATGCCTTGATACCTTCCAGTCTTTCAGTTTCTGCCTCCAAGTGTAGATATTCAGTACATATTGAATATATAACCAATAAGAAAAGACAGAACAGCCCAAGGGAAGACTGGATAAGGTGTTTGAATTGGCTATCTAAGTATCAAATAAAAATCTGTAAAATATATTGATCTTATTTGTATTCAGGGAAATTTCAATTTAAAATAATAACACTGTAATCACCAGTTATTAAAATTAAAAAGGCTGAGTACTCCTAGTATTGTCAAAGGTGTAAAACACTGTGAGTTCTCTCACAGTGTAGCAGAGAAAATAATTTTGGTAATCAGTTTAGCTTTAATCTCCTAAATAATATTGTATACTTAATTCATATACTAGAAATTTCATTTCTACAGATATAGCCAAGGATTATGTACAAGAGACATGTATAAGAATAGTCTTAGTCATATTACGTAGGATACTTGGATACATTTCATTATTATACTTACAAATAATGAAATATTATACATCTATGAAAATGAACAAGCCATAGCTACACTGAATAATATAATGGAAACTTATACATAGAACATCAAATTAGTAATACCAGATACAATAAACCACATACTGTATGACACTTACAATTATTTCAAAAAAAATGAACAGAGCAGTTTTTAGGAGTTTCTGCCCAACTGATAAAAAGTGAGTATAATGAATAAGATTCTTTTAGAAACTGACAGTAGATATTTGTGGGGAAGGGGAATAAAAACTGAAATTTTAGATTGCTGGACAGGATCTATTTCCTAATCTAGGTAGCTATTACAAAGGTACCTGTGACAAATTCCTAGGATGTATAATTTTATTTTAACTGTTGTTTGTGAGGTGTTTCACAATAAAAAGGATTAAAGAAAACAATCCAGCCACAGCACTTTTTTTCAGATACACTTAATGGATTGCTGGGGTAGGAGTGAGCCGATAAAACTGTACGTACTAAGATTCCAGCGCAGTGCTGGAACTTACCCCCAGGAGTGGCAACACAGTGTACTGAGGCAAATTACTAGAATCAAGACGTGTCAGTCAGGTGTGCAGTTCTGCAGAAACAAGCTTTCACAGCAGCAGCACTCAGCACTGCTGCTCTGGACAGAACTGCTAAGAAGACAGAGAGTGACTAAGTTTATGAAGTTAGATTTAAGCTTTAAGTTCTGTCCAGAGACATTCCTTCCTGCCTCTCTCCTGACTGGTCTCTCCAACTGGCCAACTCTAAAGCAGCATTTCACAGCAGCAAACAGAGCTTTCAGAAGTAGGATTAATTAACTTAAGTGACCAATGCTTATTTGATTACCAAGACTGGCACAGGTGGGATGACTAAATTATTATACTTCCTAAACTGATTGGGGAGTTTCACTGCTTGTTAGCAACGCTTAAAATAAAAGCTCTGTTAGCAAAAAGATAGATTTCTTAAGGTCAAGTAAAATCATCTATTTCTTATTGTATAACAATCTTTGAAAAATTAAGGTTTTAACAAACAATCTGGTTCAAATCTCAGTTATTAAGGAAGGTTATCTTAAATTTTATATAAGAAACATATTCAAAGTATCTGGCCATTAGATTCAAGAAACATATCAGGGGAACCAGCAGTTAGCGTAATGGCTATGTCGCTGGAGTCCCATGTAGTCGACCGTGGTTTGTGCCAGGCGTATGTGCGTGCATGCGTGCCCAGGATCACGAGAGGAGAATGGAGGAGAAGGGATTGCAGTGTGACCATCTCGCTTTCTGTCTCTGTGTCTCTCTCTGTATGTCTGGCGAGCGCATGTGCCCTATAGCGAAAATCTCTCCAAAAAAAAAAAAAAAGAAACATATCAGAAAGCATATTGGACTTAATAATGAGATTTATCCAATGAGATCATGTCTACAGTACAGCTTTTTAAATGTTGTGTCCCAGGGCCAGCAGATGGCATAGAGATTACGTAGCTAGACTCCCACATGGCCCACCATAGTTGGTGTCCTGGATGCAGTGGCTTGAAATCACGCCAGGCATGTATGTGTATGTGCCCAAGATCCTGGAAAAAGAATGTAGGAGAAAGGATTGTGGCATGGCCATCCCTCCTGGGGACTGAATTCTCATTTTCTCTTTCACTGTCTCTGTCTCTCTCTGTCTCACTGTCTCTCTCTGGTGAGTGTATGGATCCTAAGGCAAAAAAAAAAACCTTTAAAAAAGTTAAATATTAATATTGTATCACTCTCAAATTTAGGCTACTTTTCTAGCAATGAGACTCTCTTGCTGCTATGAATTTTCTCTATTTTTTAAGCTTATTAAAGCCCCAAAAAATCTCCTGTGTAAAACTATCTTGACAATTATTATTTAGTTTCAATTCAACATATTCATCTACTTTTCTTAACATTTCTTTCTATGTTGTCTTTACTTGCAGAGACTGTCTTATCTACTTTTCAGCTTTTGCATCTTTCCATCGTTTTACAGTAATAAAACCAAGTTTATGCATAACTTAATAATTATTAATATGATTCTATAATATTTGAGTGCTCTTTTGATTTTTTTCCATTTTACTGATTTGTAGACACCTAAGTTTTGTCTTAGACCTCTGTCTCTGAACTCTACTGTCTCTGAGTCTCAATCACTCCTGATTTTTTTTTTTTTTAAGTTTTTGCCATAGGGCACAGGTGCTTGCTAGAGACAGAAACGAGAGGGATAGTAAGAAATCGCCCCCTCCAGGGTGAATGGCCACACTGCAATCCCTTCTCCTCCATTCTTTTCTTAGGATTTTGGGCACAACATACATGCCTGCTATGATTTTCAAGCTGCCAAATCCGTGACTCAAACAGCGGTGAATACTTGGGAGTCCAACACCTGAATCACCACTTCACCTGCTGGCCCCAGTCAACTCCATGATTTTAATTACCATATTTTACTAAGAGCTACCAAGTTCATATTTCCACCCCAATCAGGTCTTGTAGGTACCACTCATATTACATTGTCTCTCAGGACATCTCAGAGCTTGAAAATTGATAGGGGATTCTCTTTCATTAATACATTTCAACATTTGTTGAGGACAATCTAATGTTAGAGAAGACAATTCTAAATGATTTAAGTAGTTAGGATATTGAAAAGCACTTTCATATGGGAAAACATAATTTCAACTAAGTTAATGGTTTGAGAAGTTCAGAGGTTCTAAACTCATTAATAACTGTCCAACATTAGATATCAGCAGAAAAGGAAATCTCTTTAAAAAGTCAAATTTATTTTGATTTGTTGGCATTTTATTAAATACTATTTCAATGTATTTCAACAGGAGTGTTCATTGTGTCCCATGTATAAGTCATTATTCTGTTTGGTAAAATAACACTGGTATAATAAAAGGTGAGATCTTTGTACCAATATCATTATTATGATTATGACTTTTAAACAATTATATTACACAGTCAATGTTTTGAACACTAAAGAAACAAACAAAATGATATTTTTTTTTACTGTAAAATGGTATTTGTATCTCCTTGAAACCTCCACAATGTATTTTTTCTTAAGTTGTAGAGTTCAAATGGCAAATACAAAAAGTTCCAAAAATTAAGGTAACATATTGAGTCAACTTACACAAAAAATATTTAAATATAACCAAAACTAAAAATTCCAAAAAATTTTTTTTATCTTGATTTTTTTTTTGCCAGAGGATGTGTCTCTCACCAGAGAGAGAGAGAGAGAGAGAGCAAAAGAGAGACAGAGAAAGTAAGAAAGCACCTCTCGTGGGAAATGGTCATGCTGCAATCCCTTCTCCATCTCACCCCTTGGGATTATAAGCACAAATACATATACATAGTGTGTTTTTCAAGCTGTTGGGTCCAGGACTAACAGAAGTTGGCCATGTGGGACCCAGCTGCCTTAACCATCCTGTCAATGTCTGTCCCTCAAAAAAATCTTACACTCAAATCCAATGAATGTTGATGTATTCTATTGATTTCATAAATTCTTAATTTTTAGTACATGCTAAACATTTATGACATACTTAATTAGTATACCAACCTTGGCCCTAAATACAGTATCAATGCCAGTGTTTTCAAACTTCAATGAGCCTCAGAATTCTCGGGACAGGTAGATAAAACCAGAATTTGACTTATAGGTCTGGGTTGGTAACCAGAATTTATATGTCTAGTGAGTTCCTACTTGATGATCCTCTGAAGACCACACACATTGGGAAGCATGAACAAATAATACTAATAATACTTTTTTTCCACATCTCTCTTAAAATATTCTACAAGTTTAATAGGCTGCATTTATAGATATTTAAAGAAATTAAAAAGTGGAGCTTGGTTTGGAATTTGCATAATGCTATTCCTTTCACAAAATTCTTATTTAAACCTTGACCAAGCTATTTGCACATTTAAGATAAATCATTCATACAAAAGCTTCAGGGACCGATTTTACTGTATTAATTCCTAGAACAACATGCTTTCTGAAATATCACAAACTTTCAAGCTTCCTCACTGGTAACACTGTGCAAAGGACAACTTATTAGGAAAACTATTTCAGAAAGAACTCCAACATCATGAGTGATTATTATGCACAGCAGGTGTAAATGAATTATTTATCAAATATGTTTTCATTATTTCTCAGTGAAAACATTGAATATCTTCTTTCCAAGCACTCAGTTTCAACAATCATTTGTACCCAGAGCAGGTCTTTACTTAGACAAATATTTATGGATATGCTTTCGTATGAAAAATGAAAGAGCGATTACAAACACAAACACTGTACCATATTTTGAAAGCATAAAGTGAATAATTAGTAAACAATTATGCCATTTGATAAACAGTTTTCTTCATTGCTCACTTTACTTCATTTTACATTTTAACATTTGGCACTTTTTAAAGAGTTTATTATGCACCCCTCTCTCAAAAGAAAAATAATCTAAAAATCACCAGCTGTTTATGCAACTTGATATTACAGGTATTACAAAGATGAATTCAAAATATTTAAGCATGTATCTAATGATCAAATATGCTCAAGGAAACAAAAATTTAATCACTTACATAAAGTTTTACACATATGCCTAGTAAAGATACAGGGCTTATTAGCTATCTCTAGGATCAGCAGGACTGTGTGTGTGTGAGTATATACTCACAATACACAGACATAAGTACCCTCACCCAACATACACACACACACACACACACACACACACACACACACACACACTGCCAGCACAGGGTGCCTGATTCTTCTTCTACTGAGAGAAGAGTTTCATCATCTAATGACCTTAAACTCTGTAAAACTTAACTTTTAAAATCGAAAGGACCAAAGTACATCATAAGATTATGTCTACCCAATGCTAAAGTGATCAACTATCAGAATAGGTATTTTAAAACAAAAAAGTGAAAAGATGTTATGCAAGATGTTTACAAATCTGCTGGATCAGTTTAGTTTATGGACTTTCAATAGCCTTATGTAGGGAATTTGAGGGATAGGAAGTAAAATTGATCAAATATTATATATCTTGGAAAATATGAGACCAGCAGGTGGTATGGTGGTTAAGGCGCTGGAGTCCCACATGCCAACCGTGGTTTGAGTCTTGGATCTGGGGGCTTGCTTTCTCACTTTCTCCCTCCTTCTCATTCTCACTCTGTCCCTCTCTGGTCAAAAATGTAAAAATAAATAAAGTTAAATAATTCTTCAAAAAAGTGAAAATAACTTTTGTATAAGTTTAAATGTTTATTTATCTAGACTGAGTTATGTACTGAAAGTTCATGTTCCCCCAAATATTCATATATTAGATTCTTCACCCCTAAGGTGCTGGTATTAAAATGAAGAGACTTTAGAGTTAATTAGGTTTAGATGGATGATCATGAAAGTGAAGCTGCCATGATGGATTAATGCCTTTATAAGGAAAAGAAGAGACACCAGAGCTTCCTCTCTCTACCATGCAGGGATACAAGGAGTAGGTGGCTATCTGCAAACTAGCAAGAAGACCCTCACTATGAGCCAAATTGGTCAATACTTTGATCTTAGGCGTCCCAGTCTTCAGAACTGTCAGAAATAAATGTGCGCTGTTGAAGCCATCCAGTCTATGGCATTTAGTTACAGAAGCCTGAGCTGACTAAGAGATGCTGAATCCATCACATTCCCTCCATGAAAGCAATTAGTCTTCAGTAGAAAAATCAGTGCTACTGCTTCTGTGATGTACATAGCACATATTTATTTTGCGAGTGATTCTTCACAGTTTGAATTATCTATTGGTATTATGATAACCTAGCTTTCATGAAGAATCCTAACCTCTTTCAAACCAAACACTAGTGTGAAAGGAAATCTATTATTACAAAGATGAAGAAAATTAATGTTGTGCTATTCCAGATAAAATTGTATACATCTCTAAGGAAAAATAATCAATAAAGTAGAATAAACTTTAGCACACATAAAATCTAGGTACTTTGTACTGAAAATAAATTTCTTCTGAAATTTTGTACTTATTGGAAGAGTCCTCTGGTGGCTCAGTCGTAGGCTATCTGTTTTATCTGGTTTTCAGTACATGTTCTGTGAGTTGAGGACATTTGGTTTGATATGTCCAGATCTTTATAACTATAAATGAAGTCCATCACTGTTTTTTCCAACAAAGAAATCATTTTTGAAAGTGTTCTCTTTTGATGAAATATTTATTTTTGACAATAAAAGCATAGATCTGGATTACACTTTCTTTGCTTTTTGCATATTTAAAATTTATAAATAACGAAATAAGACAGAAATAAAAAGTGTGCATGATATTATCAGGGTTATAGTTATTGCTATTTTTCTTAAACATTAAGAGACTTACAAAAAAATAGTGAAAGTGAATTGAAACACATTAATTTGAATGGACCTCAAGATTTTTGCTAAACACTGGACCTTACATTAGAGTGACTTCAGAAATACAAATTATATATATATAAAGGACCAAAGTACATCATAAGATTATGTCTACCCAATGCTAAAGTGATCAACTATCAGAATAGGTATTTTAAAACAAAAAAGTGAAAAGATGTTATGCAAGATGTTTACAAATCTGCTGGATCAGTTTAGTTTATGGACTTTCAATAGCCTTATGTAGGGAATTTGAGGGATAGGAAGTAAAATTGATCAAATATTATATATCTTGGAAAATATGAGACCAGCAGGTGGTATGGTGGTTAAGGCGCTGGAGTCCCACATGCCAACCGTGGTTTGAGTCTTGGATCTGGGGGCTTGCTTTCTCACTTTCTCCCTCCTTCTCATTCTCACTCTGTCCCTCTCTGGTCAAAAATGTAAAAATAAATAAAGTTAAATAATTCTTCAAAAAAGTGAAAATAACTTTTGTATAAGTTTAAATGTTTATTTATCTAGACTGAGTTATGTACTGAAAGTTCATGTTCCCCCAAATATTCATATATTAGATTCTTCACCCCTAAGGTGCTGGTATTAAAATGAAGAGACTTTAGAGTTAATTAGGTTTAGATGGATGATCATGAAAGTGAAGCTGCCATGATGGATTAATGCCTTTATAAGGAAAAGAAGAGACACCAGAGCTTCCTCTCTCTACCATGCAGGGATACAAGGAGTAGGTGGCTATCTGCAAACTAGCAAGAAGACCCTCACTATGAGCCAAATTGGTCAATACTTTGATCTTAGGCGTCCCAGTCTTCAGAACTGTCAGAAATAAATGTGCGCTGTTGAAGCCATCCAGTCTATGGCATTTAGTTACAGAAGCCTGAGCTGACTAAGAGATGCTGAATCCATCACATTCCCTCCATGAAAGCAATTAGTCTTCAGTAGAAAAATCAGTGCTACTGCTTCTGTGATGTACATAGCACATATTTATTTTGCGAGTGATTCTTCACAGTTTGAATTATCTATTGGTATTATGATAACCTAGCTTTCATGAAGAATCCTAACCTCTTTCAAACCAAACACTAGTGTGAAAGGAAATCTATTATTACAAAGATGAAGAAAATTAATGTTGTGCTATTCCAGATAAAATTGTATACATCTCTAAGGAAAAATAATCAATAAAGTAGAATAAACTTTAGCACACATAAAATCTAGGTACTTTGTACTGAAAATAAATTTCTTCTGAAATTTTGTACTTATTGGAAGAGTCCTCTGGTGGCTCAGTCGTAGGCTATCTGTTTTATCTGGTTTTCAGTACATGTTCTGTGAGTTGAGGACATTTGGTTTGATATGTCCAGATCTTTATAACTATAAATGAAGTCCATCACTGTTTTTTCCAACAAAGAAATCATTTTTGAAAGTGTTCTCTTTTGATGAAATATTTATTTTTGACAATAAAAGCATAGATCTGGATTACACTTTCTTTGCTTTTTGCATATTTAAAATTTATAAATAACGAAATAAGACAGAAATAAAAAGTGTGCATGATATTATCAGGGTTATAGTTATTGCTATTTTTCTTAAACATTAAGAGACTTACAAAAAAATAGTGAAAGTGAATTGAAACACATTAATTTGAATGGACCTCAAGATTTTTGCTAAACACTGGACCTTACATTAGAGTGACTTCAGAAATACAAATTATATATATATACATCTATAATTTCTAAATTTGGGAGTATTTTATTATTATAACTCAGAGGTGAAAAATCATATATTGCTAGTAATCCTGATATAGTTTAGGTTAGCCTGTATAACAAAGAATTTTAAAACACTAGAGACTAGTTTTAGATGGCAAAATGCTGGACTCCACATAGTCGACCATGGTTCAAGTCCCAGACCTTGCAACTTAAACTCATGCTGGGTGTATGTGCATGCATGTTTAAACTACCAAGAGGAGAATGGAAGAGAAAGGATAGCAGTATGATTATCCCCCTGGAGCGGGGGCGATGATTTCTCACTTTCTGTCTATTTTTCCAGCAAGCACATGCTCCTATAACAAAAATCTCTCTCTCTAAAAAAAAAATTAAATTAAAATACTGAAAATTTACAGTGAAAGCTGATGGATTAGAATTTTCAAAAATGGATGTCAATAGAATAAAGAGAGATGGATCATGTATTATGAGGGAAGAGAAATAGTTAACCAGAGCTTTCAACATTATTTTTCTTTAAACTCTTCAAAAGTTTGTCTATATGGGCCAGTAGGTGGTGTGGTGGTTAAGGTACTGGACACACAAGTGGTCAACTGCAAGTCCAACCTGACAGCTTGAAAATCATGCCAGGTGTGCATGCATGTATGCATGCCCTAAATCACAAGGAGAATAGAGGAGAAGGGATTGCAGTGTGGCCAATCCCTTGGGGGTAATTTCTCACTTTCTCTTTTTATCTCTATCCAACAGGCAACTACTGTGTGCACTCAATGGCAAATACTTTGAAGAAAAAGTTTTTTTCTTATGTATTCCATCAGTGAGAGAGAGGATGAGACAAAGAGACAGAGAGAGAGGGGAAGACTTGGAACACTGACAAATGTTGAACCAAACATCTTTTCCTTAAAATATATTCTAACATAAAATCAATATTAATTCAGTAAAGACAAGTATAAGAAAAACTAAATTATTCTGAAAAGCATGAGGCTGAGAAAGAATAATATTACATGAGCATTTACATGAAGAGG
Organism: Tupaia belangeri chinensis; assembly: GCF_000334495.1. NCBI lineage: Eukaryota > Metazoa > Chordata > Mammalia > Scandentia > Tupaiidae > Tupaia > Tupaia belangeri. The sequence continues at coordinate 1,815,611 of NW_006160032.1, forward strand.
ACAAAGCACAGCACCTGTCACAACTAGAGGCTAGAAAATCCTAAAGTTGCTATTAAATCTCATCTTTCCTTAAAAGATGAGTCTACTCAGGTTTATGTAGGTTTGCAAAATAAAATCTATGAATTTAAAAATCATTTTAGTAAACTGAGAGCAAGGTAGACTGATAAAAATAATTGTGATAATATTGCTAATTTTTTTGTTTGATTTCCTCCCATTCACACATACTCATTGTACACATAAGCATTCATCATATAATTGACTTTTAGTATTTATCTTTTCTTGTGTTCATTCTCAAATTTCTGTAACAGTACTACAAGTTTGACTTAGGGTATAGTTACTGTGGGTTGGTAGCCTCCATAATTTAAGAAGAGCTCAACCAACTGTCTAAATCAAGGGGAAGGCATGTGCCTCAGAAGTACAGTTGGGTCAATCATATTTTATCTTAAAATCAGAATTTGAATTGTTAGAAAAAGATTTTGGGACTGGAAAGTCAGTCACCTTTCTGTACTGGAGAAAGTTTGTCTGAAAGTTGAACCATTACAGAAGGAAAATAAACACATTTATGGAGAGAAGCTGGTGACATACACTGAGACCCTGAATGTGTTCCTGTCTGAACCCAGCACACTCCAAAGACATTTCAGTACTGTAAACAAATAAATCTCTAAATAAATTGCACTATGACTTACTTGAACCTAGACGAAAGTTAATTTATATATGTTTTAAATTTTTATTATATTCTCTCTTTTTTAAAAAATTATTATTTATTTAAATTTCTTTATTCATTCATTTATTTAATTTGACCAGAGAGAGAGAGAGAGAAACGGAGAAAGGAAGCCGCCAGATCTGGGACTTGAACCGTAGTCAGCCATGTGGGAGTGTCCAGCATCTTAACCACCACACCACCTGCTGGCCCCCAATTCTCTTTTAAAAATTCTTATAGAACCAGCTATATTGGCACAAGTGGTAGGGTACCATAGCACAGTGAAAAGCCCAAGTTTGGCTTCCAACCCAACTTTAACAGGCCAGGTGGGAGGGCACAGGCTTGTGGGCCTATCTAACTGGGAGGCCATGGCAAGATAATCAAGGCTGGGACCTTATCAAAAATCTCTCTCGCCCTCTTATGCTAACCCTCTCTTCCTTTCTCTTTCCCATCCTCACTCATTAAGAAGAAAAAAAATTTTATCCACATTTATATTTGAAAAGAATATCATCAATGTAAATTTCTGTAAATTTTTGACAGAATTCACCAAGATCTTTGACTATGTTTTAAGCCAAAAATTACAATACGTACAGGAAGATAGCACATGGTACATTCTGATTTTTTAAGGAGATGACAGTTATATTGTGCTGCCAACATAGAATCTGAGTCTTCTGGAAATCCATGATCCTGATTGTTCTTTTTTAGATTTTAACATTATTTTAGCGACATTCATGTCTGTCTATGCACATATAGATACACACGCATATACATATATATGTGTATACACACACACACACACACACACACACACACACACACCAGTATTTTAGAGATATAAAAGTAGCCTGAAATTTCCAGTGTTTTCTATACCATCAGTCTATACATAGATAAAATAAGTAAGCTTATACATAAAATATAAGATAATATGAATTCAGTAAAAATTATGAGATTTTAATTGTGAATATAGAATTATGTAAAATAAAATATGCAATGGCACATTCTAATATAAAGTGCACAAATAGAGATGTACGTAAATATTCTACACATATGATCAATATGTAACTTTATATGTGTATGTGTACAATGTATATCATGTCTCTGTCATTTTAATAGTTTTAGCTATAGGGCATGTGCTCTTGCTAAAAAGAGATAGAGAGAAAATGAGAAACCACCTCCAGGGGGCATGACCACCTCACAATCTTTTCTCCTCCATTCTCCTCTTGGGATTTTGGGTATGCAGGCAAATGCACCCCAGTGTGAATTTCTAGTCATTGGGTCCAGGGCTATAGCAGATCCAGCCACCTTGACCTTCACACCACCTGTTGGCCCTTAATCATCTTATTTTTACAGGCTTTTCTTATTATCTTCTTTTAATTTTTCCTTTCCCTTGAATGTTAATACTTTACTTCCTTAAATATTATGATCGTTGTTTGAGCACTTATATTTGTTTGATTTTGGTCACTTTAAATATTTAATATTGATAAGTATAAATAATTATTTAATTTTTAACTTTATTCTAATTTTTTTTTTATTTTGTACTGAGTTATAGTCATTGAATAAATATGCCTATTTAACTATCTTTTATCTCCTTCTATGGGAGGGGTCATGAGCATGAGAGAGGGCATCATAAACTAAGTTTTCTTTAAATTTAGACTTTGGATTTTCTTTCTTCCTCTGTGTCAAAATATTCTCTGGATACTTCTATATTTTCTTTTCCAGACTTTTTTTGAAAGCAACAACAAAATTTGTTTAGGCACTTCCTTCTAAAATCAAAAATTTTGTTTATAAGAGGGAAAGGAATGATGCTAGGTTGAGGGTGGTAAGTAAGAAAGAGTCCATTAGCTTCTGTGACCCCCTAGTCAACTATGATGTTAAAGGTCATGAAGCTATAGCTGCAAGGCAGAAATAAATTACCCTATTAGAAGCTACGGTTTTGATACCATGAAGTACACACAGCAGGGAGTGTTTACATGAACAAATGTGTTTATTTTCTGTAAAATACTACTGTTAAGATAGCACATTACAATCTATTTGTAATTTTCTGTTTTCTCTAAAACAAAGATAATAGATTCATATTTTTGATTCAGTTAAAAGCAATAATCTAATGTCAATCTAATCACATTTTAGATTTCACAGTCTTCGTAGAAATCTGATCAAAAGAAGTTCAGAGTATTATGAGGAATTCTTTCAGATTATTTTCTGATTTAAAATCACACTAGAACAGTGGTCATTTCTCTTATTTATGTATATTTCTATTGACCTAACAAATTGCAGTTGTTAAGTTAATGTATTTTTAATAAATTAAATTTGTGTAATTAGCTTGCATTTTCTCTATTCCTTTCAAGTACTCATTTCATGTATCCCTGAAAGTTGCTAATTTTAGTAATCAACATCAAGATCCATGAAAAAGTCTTGCCTTACATCACAACGAAAATAACTAGGGGAAAACATTCCTTTTATGTGCACGTACAAAGCCCTCATTAATGTCAGAGGATGCAACAATTCTTTGGACAGAATGTGTTTCCTAAAGAATCTTTCATATAGTTAAACATAGATTTATATTTTTCAGATATAAAGTTTCATGCATATGCCTCAGGAAAAAAATAAAGTCTGAAAATTCTCTTTATTATCTATTCCTCTCAGTTGACTTGCTTTGATGCAGGTTATTGAAAATACTTGGTTTCCTGTTTACCACTTCTAAACACTTTTTTAGTTTCCCTTCTCTATTAGTTCTGCTTTTGTTTTTATTTGGTCTTTTGGTTGGTTTGACTTGATTTTTTTTAGAAAGAGTAAATGAGTTAAGTATTTGAAATGTTTTGTAGACTTGAGTGGCTAACCTGTCCACTTTCATCTCCTGCTGCTCTCCGGAGAGAGCAAAACCTCCATAGGCTTCAGGCATAGAACTTGCCTTTCATATTGGTGATTTTTATTTCCCCCTCCTCAGCAAAATGGCTGATGGAGTGTCAGATTCCATTTGGGTGGCTTCATAGCACATCTTGTCAGATTTTACAGCTCTGGAAAATGTCCCCAATTTACTTTAATTGTCTTCTCTCAGGTGGCAGCAATCAAATGACAGAGATCTCAGAAGTGTTTCCTATTAGAGCTATGAGTTTAGATTCTCTGGCGTCTCTGCCATGCCATATACGAGTGCTAATGAACAACCTGACGATTAAATAGATACCATTTTTGAGTTGCCACATAAACGGCAGGATATAGTCGTATTACTTAATGACCAGAATACCAACTGATACAAAGCAGCCAGCAGTTCCTGCTAATGTGTAGAATCCAGAAGCGTCTCCTTGAAATTGATTCCTTTTTCTACTTACTTAGATTAAAGCCTGCCATTATGAAATGAAGAACACGTCTTACTCTTAACCTGCCAACATGTTTCCTTTCTCCTTCTTACACTACAGACATTAATTAATTATCCATTTTTTTACTTGTAACTAAAGATTGTAAAACAGAAAAAAAAACACAGTTTTATAGTTGACACGTCTTTGCTTTAAATGATATTTTCTTTATTTGCACTAAATTAATCCCCCTCTGAATTCAGTGTAACCAACCACAGATTGTAAAAGAATTTTTAAACAATTTAATAATTCCAAAGAGGTGATTACTTATTAATGTCCAAATGAACTTTGTAAGAAATAGTATTCCCAGAACCAGCAGTTAGCATAATAACTATGTCGCTGGACTCCCATGTAGTCGACCGCGGTTCGTGTCCTGGACCCGGTGGCTTAAAACTCATGCCGGGCGTGTGTGTGTGCATGCCCAAGATACCGAGGGGAGAACAGAGGAGAAGGGATTGTTACGTGGCTGCAATCATGGGGTGATTTCTCGCTTTCTTTCTCTCTGTCTCTCTCTGTCTGTCTGGCGAGCGCACGCACCCTATAGCAAAAACCTCTCAAAAAAAATAATATTCCCAAGACCAGCAGATAGTGTAATGATTATGTCACTGGACTCTCACATAGTTGACCACAGTTCGAGTCCTGGACCCAGCAGCTTAAAACTTACGCCGGGCATTTGTGTATGTATGCCCCACATCCTGAGAGGAGAAAGGAGAAGAAGGGATTGAGGCATGGTTACCCCTGGGGAGTGATTTCTCATTTTCTGTCTTTCTGTCTCTTCTGCTAGCACACATGCCCTATAGCAAAATCCTTTAAAAAAAATAAAGAAATGCCATTCTATTTATTATTATTATTATTATTAATTTGCTGTAGCATGTGTGCTCAGACCAGAGACAATGAGAGAGAGGGAAAGTGGGAATGCAAGCCGCAAAGTTCAGGACTTGAAATACACTTGGCCCTGAATAAATCCACACCACCTGTTTGCCCAGTAAATATTTCTTAAGAAACCAACATAATACTGTAGATGACTAAAAACATAACATGCCCTTGGAATGTTTATCTTGTGCTCAATGTTTTGCTCTGTTTGTTAGAATGGTGATTGTACAGTTTTTGGATGGTCACCACTCACACTGGGAGGTCTTGTTCCTTGCACCGAATCCATTCCCAAGCCAAAGCCAAGATTATCCTAGTCTATGCAGCCTCCTGAGAGAGTCTAGAATGGCTTGACAGTGCTTTACTTGCTAAATAAGTAAATAGAAAGCAAATTTCACTATGACTTACAAAATAAATGATTTATTCAGGGAATTTGGTACATTAACTGTATAGATAACAAATTACATACCATGCATTTCACAGTCACGTAATAATAACCAGCTATCTGATATGACCATTGCATGCCCAATTTTCCTTTAATAGAGTTGTTATCCATGACACATCTCTTTGCTGAAATTTCTGATAGATTGTAAGTAACTAAAGGGAAACCAAGGTGGTTTTATGAAAAAAATTCCCTGGGCTAGCATGTCAGTCAATGGAATAATAACCTGGAGTGGATGACAGTTCTCACACCAGCTGCTTGACATCTGAACAGCTGCCAATGCCCTAGGAAATGTCACACCATCAGATATAGACTTTGAGTGTGTGAGTAGCAAAAATGTATCTGGTAGAGGCCAGCACCCCAGGCCATGACTAACACCCCAGGCCCCATCATCCCATAAGCTTGAAGCCTGTGTTGAGCTGTCAGTTTAATAAATGAATAGCCTCTTTGTTTTGATCAGCATTGTCAAGGCTTATTTCAAAAAAGGACTCTGATTCCTCTCTCAGCCTAGCCTAGCCAAAGTCAATTGGTACAATTTCAAGGTGAATTTATTCATTCTTTATAAAGTTCTGTGCACGAATATATCAAGACAGTTGAATAAATTGAAATAAATAGACTTGGAGTTATATATTCTCCCAGTAATTGAAATAGTTTCCCCCCAATATATTTATAGTAATAATTCTACCTTTATGAAACCTAGTCTAGCTACAGAAAGGAAAGCATAGAATTACCATTTTGATAACGTTATTTGGAAAATGCAATTGGGGCTAATATGTTGATAAGGGCACCTGAAAGTTGTCCTTGCCTTTTAACCATTGCATGTTACACTTTGAGTACAGCACTGCTGTATCACTTGATAAAGAAGCCTGATTAGCCTGCATTGATGTGCTAATGTTTACCTTGAATTTGGTCATTTCTAAATAGAAAAGCACAAACACTCCCTTTTGTCTGTTTTACAGTACTTTATATTGGAGTTACTTATAAGAAACTGAACTAAAAAATAACTTTTAGATGTCTCTTTTGCAATGAGAAAAATCTAGTTAATTTGATATACGGAAGTAATTCAACAAAGGTCATCTCATACCGTCATTATATTATATGTTTTAATAATATATGTTAAAAGTTTTGACTTGCAGTTCTAAGACTCCCTCCTCCTTTTTTTTTTTTTTTTTTTTTTTACTTTTTGTTATTTTTTTGCAAACAGGCAGACTCAGGGTCATAGTCAGAAAGGGTTACTATAATAGAAAGCTCTCCTGGGTATAGTAGAAAAATCTCTGCAAGTTTATCTGCATGTGGTAGAGAGAGAATTAATCTCGAACACTTACAGCATGCTGTTCTTATAAAGGATTTTCAAAGTAGAAAATATCTTATCTAGAAAGTTTGGTTCCCCTTAAAATCATCAGTGAGCCTTGGGAAATGCTGCAATCTGAGGTTTGAAAAGGAAAATGTTTTGACTTGATAATGAAGGACACCTGGGAGTGATTGGCGTTTGCTAACAGAAAAGTCAAATAATTGAGGTATAATGGAAAGAAGGAGTTTAGGGAACAACTTGGTCCAATGTTAATCCTTTGAAAACTTGAAGCCATGTCTATGATTTTTTTTCCCCACTGACAAGCAATCTATAAAAGTGATCAAACTGATCAACTGAAAATGCCATCTCCCTTCCTTTATCTCTTTTTATCTCATTCTTTTAAAGCAAACTGAAGCTCCCTCTCCTATCCATCAGTGTATATGTAAGATCTGATGTGTGACCCATGGGCAAATACGCATTTTTTAACTGCTGCCTGGAACACGATTACTTTATAAAACATAAACAATAAATGTGTGAGTTATAGTTAGACTGAGATGTGTGTCTTAAATAATATAAATTTCAAAAGAATGTTTTTACCTTGGGTCTTTAAAAAAAAAGAAAAATTAAGTTGTTATTGATTAAAAGTCTGCTTTCACACTCTTCCAGAATAACCCAAATGAATGAGCTGAAAATCTGAGTTCTGATTTTAGCAGATGGGCATTCACACATTGGTAACACAGTGATACAACACCTTTGTTGATAGCAAACATAGATCACATCAGCTTCAGAGTGTGAGCTACATGAAGCAGAAAGGAATCTGTGGAGTCTGAAAAGGATAGCCATGTTTCTTCTCTAGAGGTAGAATCTCTCCTAATGGTTTAAGCCACTTGATCATCAAAACTTGAAGAGGGGAAAATGCTGCTAGGAGAGATGACTGTTAAACTATTAGAACCAATTGAAAACATGAAAATTGCAGTTACTTTTTATTTTTAGTCTGAATCATTTCTGAGTACAAAGTGATCCCTTGAATCAATAATTAGAATAACATTACCTCAGGAGAGCCTGTGTGAAAGGCACAAAAGTTTTCTCACTGCCCATGCTTGTGAATAAGGGCAGAGTTATTTTTTTCTTCACGAAAGTGTTCATGAAAGAATTCTGTCCCATGGAACCAGCAGTTAGCGTAATGGCTATGTCGCCGGACTTCCATGTATTCGACCATGGTTCGAGTCCCAGACCTGGCGGCTTAAACTCACGCCAGGTGCATGTGCATGCATGACCAAGATCTTGAGAGGAGAATGGAGGAGAAGGGATTGCGGTGTGGTCATCCCCCCTTGGGGGTGATTTCTTGCTTTCTGTCTTTCTGTCTCTGTCTTTCTGGCAAGCACATGTGCTGTATAGCAAAAAAAAAAAAAAAAAAAAAAAATGTATTTTTTTTTCTCTCTTTTTTTCTGGAAAACAAATGTGTGTTATAAAAAAAAAAAAAAAAAAAAAAAAAAAAAGTCTGTTCTTTTCCTCTCTAAGCAAAGTACTTTTTCTAACTTGTGGTCCTGACACCGATGCTTATCCAGTTTCTCTGTGATGCTTGTAGAAGCATCTCACTTTTCCATTATCTGGAGCTTCACAAAGAACCTAGTCAAACTTTTTCTGTAAATGGCTCAATTGTAATTATCTTTGACTTTGTAATCTTTGTTGGAACTACTCAACTCTGCTGTCTTAGGGTGAAATTAGTCATAGATAATATGCAAATTAATGAATGTGGTTGAGAAAAGTTTATGTACAGAAATCATTGGTGGATTAGGTTTGGCTTCAGGGCTGTGATAAGCTTCTTCTCTACAACAGGAAACATGTAAGTAATGAGAATCTATTGCTATAATTTATATCAATAAATTGATGTAAGCTACTATCTTCATCTCTTGGAGTTGGGATAATTCTTCAAGAAGAATGTATATAGACCTATTAAACTCTTCAACTCCTTACATAATTCAATCAAACCAACTCTCAGAATTAGAAGACCCAATTCCAATCAAATGTTAGATTTTATTTTATGCTTTTATTTATTTATTCTATGAGTGAGAGAAGGGTAGAGATGTGGTACCCCTGACAGTCTACACTCAGCTTCTGCCAGCCCTTATCATGAGTACATGTATACTTGGCATTTTCAGGGAGATCCCCAGACATGAACCTTCCCATGGAGTTCTTCCTTGCCAAGTCTTGCATTTTATCACTGTGCTACTATCTGGTCTAAAATGTGGAACCTTAAAATTTGATTATAGATCCCAACATAATTAAAGTCCTTAAATCTCTAAAACTTTATTGAACTCTTTTAATCATCATATTTACAGAGAACCTACTATAGGCTTGGCAAGAGAGATTACAAGGATCTCTTCTATGGAGTAAAAAAAAAATCTAAAAACCACTGAATAAACAAAATTATTTGAATTTGGGACAAATCATTTATGGGGAAAAAAAAACAAACTAAAGTGCTAAGACAGAGAATAATAGTGGTGGAGAGTGTGTGTTGCATTGAATGATTTAGAAACCTCTTAACATTTTTTTCTTTATCAATTAGAAATGGTGGCAAAGTGGGACCTTGCCTAGACATGAGATCATTGTGTGGCAAGAATATACTATTAAATTAGGATGTTTTAACAAATAGCTAATTTTTTGCATAGGTAAATGCTGAAAATTCAAAATGCACAATATACAGTAAAAGTAAGTTTTCTTCCCTCTATGCCCTCTACTACTCAGTATCTTTTCTAGAGGAACAACTACTACCAGTTTTTCATTTATATATGTGAACATACACACACGTGTATGTGTGTATACACAGTTTATTTAGGCACTAGAAAATAGGACTTTACAAAAAGATATATCGTGTTCTGCCTTTATTATCATTCATATGGCAGTATATGCTGTATAAGCTCACTAATATAGTTAGAGCTTAAACGAAGAGTACTGCATATAATTCTAATTGCTATCACACAATGCTACAGTAAAAATACTTTCACTTAAAGTTTTGTATGAGATATTTGTGTTAAGAGACAGTACTACATGACTCTCACTTTTCTGTGTATCTGTAAATAGAGGTACCAATGGCTATTTAAGTCCAGATTATATTGTCAAGGTTGTTTACATGGCCAACAACCTTTAGAAGATGTGGTATCTTTCCTTGGGAAGAAAGTAGGTTGAGTTTACTGGTCAGCAGAAAAGATTTAGAGTTCCTAAGGTTTTCTCAGCTCAGTTCTGAAGCAAACCCACCTATATACAGCCCCTCCATGTTGCCTGCCCCCCGCCATAGGACTTGAAGGAACAGTGGGAATAGATGAAAATAAGCAGCATGTACTGCCTCCTACCCCATGCGTAATACTGTTCTTTATCTCTTGTCCAGGAGTCTCCAACCTTATACTAACATCCAAAATACTGTGACAAGCTAATTGTTAGCTCAAAAGTAGGGAAAAAAATCTCAAACCCTTCATAGCTCATGATTGATTATCTGTGGGATACATCTCTTGAATTAGTATCATGTATTTAAACATTAAGTGTACCATAAATGTATTTTGATAACTATGTTAATATGAACATATATATGAATGTATATTTCCCTTCCTTCAATCTCACTAACAAATTATGGTACTTAACTTTTGTTATTTGCCAGCTTGCTGAGTAAAACCGATATCAGATTGTAATTTTATTTGCATGTCACAAGGAGTAAATATAAATATCAGATCAACCACTGAATTGTTTTTTGTATATACTTTTCTCAAATTACCTTTTTCTACCATTCATTTTTCTTTTTTTTTTTTTTACTGATTATTTAGAGCTCTGTAAGTATTGACAAATTAGACATTTGTGTATGATACATATTTCCTTTCAAGTTTTGTAAGTCTTTTAATTTGTGAATGAGAATTTTAAAAAGTTTATGTAGACTAATTTATCAGTGTTCTTTTTCTATAGATCTTAGGTTTATGTGATAAGTCTTACAGAATATTTAAACATGAGTTTTGCTGCTTTTGGTATATTTAATTTAATTTTTTACATTTAAATCTTTGATCCATCTGCAGTGTATTTTTGAGCAAGGATTAAGATATGCATCCATCTTATTTCTTTCTTCTGGATTAGGGTATTTTTGAAACAATCAACACCATGTTAAAAATCTTAATTCAGATTTGGAACAAAGAAGAATCTCCTCAAGAATAACTTAATCACACACTTGAGATAAACTATTAGCTGAATTTACTAAACCGTTAAATTAAACATTTCAACTAATTACCAACATACTATGTAATTGTAAGATTCTCTTTGGCCACCAGGCCTTCTTCACAGAGGAGAGAATCAGGACATGCTCTCTAGTGAGGTCATTTTTAGGACTATTGCTTTGATCATCATTCTTTCCTACTTCCCTTTCTTCCTGTTTTTCTTCCTTCCACCCTTCTGTCCTTCCTTCCTGTTTCATGAATCTTACATATCTCCCTAAATGACTGAGCATTGTTCTTTATAATGGTGCTAATATTTTTCATACTCATTTTTGTAAGCTTACCTAAGCAGGTCTCTGCCTTCAGTCTCTGAGAAGCAGTATCTTAGTAGCTTGTGCCACTGTGGCTAAGACATTAAGCTTTCTTTTTAAGTTTTGTTCCAACAGTTGTTTGTTTGTTGTTTATTTGTAATTTGTCACATATGACAATATTTATTTTGAAATCATACAAGGCAATGTGATATTTTTGGATAAAAGGCGACTACTATCATATCTGTTGTCCGATAATATCTTTTTTTCTCTCATCTCCATACCAAATAGTCTAATTAAGTAGTTTATATATGTTTACTCAGCTAGTAGTTGCTTTTAAAATTAATTTATTTGTTAAGAGAGAGACAGAGATATCCTTGACAGAGTCTTGCCATGCTGTGATCCTTACCTCAGTCTCTCAGCCAGCGTGATTCCTGGGATGCACAGGTGTACCCCATGTACTCAGTCTGATCCAACATTCAAACCGGGCCTCCCATATTGTTCAGTGTCAGCCTACCTTTACTGCCACTGTAGCTGGGTCAATAGTTACTTTATTTTATCTTTTTCAGAAAAGCAAGATGACCTTAGATCTAGGGATTATAACTTCTACTATTTTACCAGGGTTCTGATCACTCTTTTCTGGGCCATAACTCCCATGAGAGTTATTTTCCTAACAACTAGTGAACTTACTGTGTTCAATTGCACAGCCTTTTTATCAGGATGGATGCACACTTCCTATTTTTGTATTAATAGTCCAACCACCTTCTCCTTCATCTATCTCTAAGAGTCTGCTTAAACCAAAGAATCCCTTGTTTCCCTATCACCAGTGATTCTGGTAATAATTAATCAAAATATGAAATTTAATTTTGTTAATGGTTATTTTGTATATCCTTTCAATTCTTTTATTTTATGCAAATCTACAGGGAAATTATGGATAACAAATTGAATAAACGGTGAGAATTTGTGCATTTTAAGTGTAGGTCTGTCAAGTGAGTGACTCTTGGTATAATGGAATTTGACTATCTTTATCAGAAAAATGAATGAGTTTGACCAGATGTATAGTTTTTGATATGCTATCAAATTGAATTATACAATATATTCTCTTACAACTGATCTTTGTTATTTAGTATAGTTATTTTGAAATTTACCTCTATTTTACATGTATTAGTAGTTCATTATATCTTGTTTCACAATAGTAATCCTTTCTATGGATGTAACACAGTTCATAGATGTAAGTAAACATTTAGGTAGCTTTCAGTTGTACCTATTACAAATAATGATCCCCTAAGCCTTCATTATCAATGTCTTTTATGTTTTTTATTTTGCTTTGTTTTGTTTTGTTTCCCATATTGCCAGAGGGCATGTGTATCAGCCAGAGAGAGAAATGGAGAGGGCGAGAGAGGAAGAAAGTACCCCCAGTGGGGCATAGTTACACTACAATCCTTTCTCCTCCATTTCTCTATCCTAACAGTATTTGGGGAATATATGCCCACATACCTAGCATGTTTTTCAAGCTGCTGCTCTTAGGATTCAAATAGTGGACAACCACGTGAGATCCTGCTCTCTTAACCACTAGGCAATGGTGCTAGCCTGTAAATATTCTTCCATTTCTGTTGGTTAAATACCTAGAAGTGGACTGTCTGGATTGAATTGGTAGATATATACTTACTGAAAAATTTCCAGCCTGTTTTCAAAGTTGCTGTACCCTTTACATTCCCATTAGTGGTGAATGAATGCTAGAATTCTGCTTTTTTGCCAGCACAAAGTAAGATCATTTTCTTTAATTTTAGACAATTTAATAGATGTCGTTATGGTTTTAGTATTTATTTCCCTAATGATGAATAATGTGTAGCATATTTTCATGTGCTTTTTTGCCCATCAGAAATCTAATGAATAAAAGTGAATATTTAAATTGCTTGTCCATTTTTATTTGGGTTATTATTTTTTTAAACTGATTTTGGAAAGTTCTTATTAGATTTTAGATAGAAGGCCTTCATCAAATATGATTTGCGAATAATTTCTTCCAGTCCCCATTTTTTCTTTTATCCACTCAACAGGTTATTTTTCTTTTTGAAGGGGAGATTCTATTTTTCATAAAGGTAATATTATCTTTATTTTTTTCTTTTATAATTACTGGTTAGTATCCTATATAAGAAATTCTTGCTTTCTCTAAATTATAAATAGTTTCTTCCAATTTATTAATCTTATATTTAAAATCTACAAAATACTTCATTAAGTTTATTTATAATATCTTATTTATGACAGAGAGAACATACACACACATCAGGGAAAAAGGAAGAGGGATAAAGAGAGAGACAAGGACCCTTAACAAGAGTCTCATCTCACGACATTCCCTTTTCCCCAACCCTCCAGTTCATTAAAATCTTGGGCAAGCATGTACATGCCTATCATTTCTTCAGACAGACCCAGAGAACCAAATTTGTGGTTGGCCATGTGACTTCCAGCACTGCAGTTCAGTTTGCTACTGACCACACCATCATCTTCAGTCAGTCAATGAAACATTTTGTCCAGATTTTTTATGATATGATATAAGGTATGAGTCCAAGTTCTTTGTGTATATATGCATGTATGTATGTATGTGCTAAGTGAAAAAAACAATGCCTCACCAAAAGACGTATCTGACCTTGTCCTTATCTTCTGGGATGTAATCTAAATCAGACCTAGTAGTGTTCTTGTGAAGAATAACCAGACAAAATATGAGAATTGAGAAGTCTGTACTGATATAGTTTTAGGGTAGGTGCTGATAATATCAGAAAAACTAACCATGTGACTAAAGATGAGGGGACCTTGGGTCATGTGGCATCAGCTGATTCAGAGTCTGAGTTCAAATACAAGGGCAATCCATTAGTGAATTATATATACCAAATGAAGCCTCAGTGAAAAGTCTGCTCACAGTAGCTCTTATAGGTTTCTCTGGCTGGCCATACTCTATCTATATTGCCCTGCATTGATTGCTGGTAGATTGACACGTATTGGTCCATGGGGAGAAGACAACTGATGCCACTCTATGCACATCTTCCCTAGGACAATTTTATCCTATAATTGTCCCCTCCTTATCCCCAGTTTTGCTTTGCACATTTCAGTATCCCACAACCCACTGTAGCCTGAAAATAGGTGAGTACAGTATGTTCCAAGAAGGTATTTTCAAAGAGAAAATGACAAAGACCATATTTTCTGTACAGTGTATTATAATTGCTCTGTCTCATTAGTTATTTTGGTACTCTCTCACTATGCCTAATTTATAAGTTGAAACTTATCATAGGAATGTATATATAGAAAAAAATAGTATATGTAGGGTTTGGTACTATCTGTGGTTTTAAACATCCAGAGGGAATCTTGGACTATATTCCCCAAAGGAAAGGGAGGACAGCGCTAGATCCTACTGAATATTATAGCTATGAGTCCATTTTTACATCCCCAAAATTACCTCTCTGCTGACAAGGGTGTAAATCTGTTTTACAAAATACTTTTCTAACTGTCTGTAACTGATTAAACCAAAGGTACTTAACTGAAAAATAGCTAAATACATACATAATAGCTAAAATACATAGCTAAATACATAGCTAAATTCCAAATTCTAATTTGGAATTAGAATTACTTTTAATTTATTATTCCAACTAGTTGATTGTAGTCTAACATATGGTGGGGGGGAGTGAGAATGTTAGTTTGGAAATATGCTGGCACATGTACATGCATGCCCAAAATCCTGAAAGAAGAAATGTAGAAGGAGGGATTGTAGTATGAACATACTTTATGAGGCATGGTTTCTCACTTTTCTTTTCATTCTATTTAACTCTTTCTAGCAAGTGCACATATACTCTTGCAAATTAAAAATAAAGCCATAATTTCAGATTTAAGATTTTTAGTATAGGTTTATTTTATTAAGTATTCCACAACATACTGCTTGTGACACATTTATTCTCACTGCAAACATTCACAACATGCATAAACCCTTGAAATCAGGAGTTCATAATGGAAATACTGTTGCTACCTTAACTCTGCTAAAGTGAACTGTGCTGCTGTGATAAGAGGAAAATGTATGTTAGCGTTCAGAAGACTCATCATCTTTCCAAATCATGATTAGTAGGTGGCAGGACAATATAACACTGAATCGTATGCAAAGATAGCTTGGATTTGAAATATGAATCTTTCGCCAGTGCAAGAGATGAAGATGACAGTTGTAATCTCTTCAGATTCATAATTTACTAAGTTGTAGGCAGGTTAGCAGTGATTGATCATCCCTAGGCAGGGTGTTAGTGATTTAAAAATCATTTTATTGCATTACACAAATGTAAAGTTTAAAAGTTTTAGACTGTCTTTATCTCTACCCTAAGCAACTCTTGGGAACAGACTTAAACTCTAGAAACTAAATGTATACAAGGACATGCTTATTGCAATATATACATCTTCTGTAGCTTATCATTTTGTGTATTCAGCATATAATAATTTTCTATTATTGTGAGGACATACACAATTTACTGTGAAATAAAATATGGCAAAGAATTATGGACTTTGCTACCAAATAGTGAAATAAAATTTGTCACTGCTTCTGTAGTTAATAAAGAACATTGTAAGATGAAATTATTCAGGGTATAGTAGCAGGGAAGGAAGGTTGAACATATAATAAGACTGACTCTGTTATGGTCTATCATAGCAAGGGGCGATTTCCATCGAAAACTGTTCAAGAAAGGCATATGAAGACAGCTGAACAGTATAGATGAAGAGGTTCTTAATTCTGGCTTTGTGTAAGCTTCTGCTTTATTGTTACCTAGAGAGAAATTGAAGTGGCTTAGGACACAGCAGAGGAATGTCCTTGGAAATATCAAAGGATCCTTCCTTTTACCTCAGGTGTATTTCTTTTTTTTTTTTTTTTTTCAACATCTCTGATTCTTTTGCAGCAGAAATTCTTGAGTCTTATTGTGAGATGGATCAGGGGTGAACAGTCTCAGCTTAGCCTGTATCACTTTAAACGCTTACATGAAGGATATTACCACTCATGGTGGATGCATTTCTTCAGACCTCTTTCTATAATCACGGCTCCTAGGGGGCTGGTGGAATATAAATTAAAACAGGAGGTAAAGATCAATTATCTGTAGAAACTTGCAAAGTGTAATTATCTTCATGACATTTCTCCAGCCTATGGGAATCAAGTTACTATCCAAGATTATGTCTGACTCAGCAAGGGAAGTTTTCCCAATTCATGTGATTCAAAAATGCAATTTTTATGCAAGTCTGCTTTCTTCTTGGCTTAACACATAGTGGGGCAGAGATTAGAAGACATTGTTCAGGACAGATTAAAGAGCAAGTTTTACAGAAAACACTTAACAAAGCAGAAATGAATAAAAACTGACATCACCCCCAGTATGTATCTCATCAGCTGTACAAAGGTACATGGTGGGACAACTGTGCTCTGCAGGGCAGGCTGTGGGACATGTTCTAGGGAAGGAAACATGGCCTTCTCTTAGGGTAAGCCTGGGAAGTGCCTGGGCCCTGTGGGTCAAGTAGTAGGTCTTTGGAAAAGTCATGATGCATTTTTGCATAGAAAAAAAAATGTCATGACTTTTCCAACAATACAATTGATTTTTCTGGGTATCAGGAATCCTGGGGTTAGACATCCACAAATGGTATGAAATTTCTGTGAAAGTTTTCACTGTTTTTTTTTTTCTGCTGAAAAAGAAGTTATTAGCTTCTGGGTGTGGAGGTGAGAGAAAGTTCTGTCCCTGGTTCCCACAACCCAGAAAGAGCATTTAGGAATTTTTCAGGACAATCCTTTTATTATGCCAAAACAATGAACTCATAAACTCCTCTCCCCTATCATCCTCCCAACACAAGTGGTCTCTCATCTTTATTTGACATTCATGGATGGTAGAAAATGGGAGAAAATGTCCATCTATTAATCTTATCCATTAGCAGTTTGCATAGATTATGCCAGACATGTTGATACCTTTGAACTTAATTAATTTTTTAAAAATTCTGCATCTGGATGAGAAGATTCACAAGTTCTAATGGTGAAGAGGTGAGTTGAAACCATTTCTACACTAGTATAGAGTGGAGGAATTATGAGAGACAAAGACAGATCTTTCAGAATAGTAAGTTTTTCTAATGAGTGTAAGTTGAAAGAATGGCTAACAGAAGAGGAAAGGAAACCAGTTAAACTACATCCAGAGGAAGGTCCTTGAAATACTGAAGACATTAGTAGGGTAGAGTTGAAGAAGATATGAGGGAAGAAAATTAAAAACAACAACAACAACAAAAACTGACAGTAAACAGTGTCAAATAACGACTAAAACAAATCCATGGATTGGTAAAT
The DNA here is from genome assembly GCF_000334495.1 of Tupaia belangeri chinensis. Taxonomy (NCBI): domain Eukaryota; kingdom Metazoa; phylum Chordata; class Mammalia; order Scandentia; family Tupaiidae; genus Tupaia; species Tupaia belangeri. The sequence continues at coordinate 1,833,096 of NW_006160032.1, forward strand.
TTGTAAATCTATGAAAGTGAATTTAATAGAAAAGTAATTGACATTATCTGATGGGAAAGTAGTTGGATTGACTAAATTGAAAAGAATTTCTATATCTGGAATAGTCTTAGCTGAAGCAAAGCTGTAGATAAGGTTGAATATTATGAATCTGGCATGAACCCATACAGACAAGACATATACTCTCCTGTTATAATATTTAAATAAGGAATAAAAGTGCTGTTCTTGTGTTTACAAGAATGGAAATTAGCACAAAAACCTGGAAGGGCAGGAAGGCAAAAGAATCAAGAATTTATGCCAGATGGTTCTTTCTCAGAAAAGGAATTCTGAACATTCTAATCTGTGTTGTTCTTTCCAATTTAGTTCCCAAGATTGAGAACTATATAGAGACTCAGTGTTGAGAACTGTGGTGGGTACATAATAAGAATGTAGTATACTTAATGTTGTAACTTAATTATAAATTTGAATTGTTACAATATATGTATCTTTAATTTGGTATATTCTTTTTTTATTATCCAAACTTTCATGTTGTTGGGTAAATTTTAGATGCCAACTAATTTTTTCTAAGTTCATGTAATTGTTGTAGCATCTTAATACAGATAGCCTTGAATTCCCTCCCTCACCTCTACAAATGCATTGTGGTACAGTTTCTCTTTTCCAGTGATCACAAGTGATCATTTTAACTAAAAGTTTTCTCCATACATAACACATGTTGCCATTTATCCACCTTTCTACAACAATTTTCTCATCAGTCTTCTAACCTCCTATAATGATTTCTGGTCACATTAATTCTGGTTCTAAAACCAATGCTGTACATTTTAGGTTTCTTTTGGAAAATTTTTACATTATTAAAATATTGCTATATTAATGCTTTTAACAAAGCAGTACAGAATTCAGTGGCATTCTTAGTTACTCACCTGTAGTTGGCATGATATGATTGGCAGGTTCAAGCTGCAATCACCTGGATTTGGCTTTGGTCCAGCTTGGGTCCAAGTTTCTCATCTTTTCTTGGTAAACAAGCCAGTGGAAGCATCTTCTTTCAGGCGATGAAAGAAAGACGTTGTATGTCTCCACTTAATATATATCAACTGTCCACACTCTATGGTAGCGACTGAAAGACTGTACAACATAAAAGCATTAAAAATTGTTATGGACACTAGAGACAAAGTCGAAGGAGAGTGTGGGAGGAGAAGAATGCAGGAAAAAGAAATTTGGGAAAAAATATGGAGAGGTAAAATATTTGTGGGACACAGATATGGTTTATTATCTGTTGATGAAGATGTGTATAGTATTCTCAACTGGACTGAGATGTATATCATGCTGGGTAAAGTCTCTTTACAATCTATATGATGTATAGTGATTGAATATATAAATAATAAGAAAAGAAAAAAGTAAGTAAATAGACAATACAATATGAAAATAAAGTGTCAAGTTAATAGATTTAAAAAAAAGGAGCATCTTCTTTCCATAATGTCAGAAAAACCAAGAGTATATCATCAAACATCGAGTCTAACTCCAAACTGCTGTTGTATCATATCTACTAACATCTTGCTGGCTCAAAGAAATTTACACAGCTGTTTTTGGAGTGTAATAGGCAGAACTGCATACTTTGCCCATCATGGAAGCATGCCGAGGGTGTGGATGCACAGCATCGCTAGAGCAGGCTGAAGAATTATGAGCAATATTTAGTCTTCCATACTGAGATTTTGCCAATATTCCAGAGACTGATGAAGTAAATAAGTATAGACCAATAACTCTTATTACTTTGAGAATTATTTTGTAACATAATTACTTCTGATATTCTGATATTCTTGAATACTCACTTTAGGAACTATGAACTATGAAACATAAATTAATAAAATTTATGTCTCACCTGGCGAACATACAGATAATAGCAATTGCCAGTTTTACTATGTATTTTTTATGTTTTACAAAATTTAAAACAGTGTAAAGCAATAGTATACTCCCCTCCCTTTTTTTTGGAGAGGCTTTTGCCATAGGGCATGTGCGCTTGCCAGAAAGACAGAGACAGAGAGACAGGAAGAGAGAAATCACCCCTTAGGGAGGGTGGCCATGCCATAATCCCTTTTCCTCCATTCTCCTCTCGGGATCTTGGGCACACATGCACATGTGCCCAGTGTGAGTCTTACGCCACTAGGCCCAGGACCCAAACCACGGTTGACCACATGGGAGTCCAGCGACATAGCCATTACGCGAATGGCTAGTTCCGGCAATAGTATATTCTTAAGAAGTATTTATTGACTTGATTTTGCCTAAGTGTCATTTATAATATGTTTTGAATTGATAAAAATAAAGAAACCTCATACAAGGATTATTCATTCTTTTCTTTCTAACATGAAAATCGTATAACTGCATCATAAATTAAATGCAAACCATAAAAAAACGTAAAATTTGTTTTTTTTTAAAAAACATGTATTTATTTATGTATTTATTCATTATGATTTTCAAGCCACCCATTCTAGGACTTGAACCACAGTTGGCTATGTGGGAACCCAGCAGCTTACCACCCATGCCATCTGCTGGCCCCATAATGTAAAATTCTTTTCTGGAAGTTCTACTCCCTCATTATTGCCACCTTCTTCATGCTACTGCTTGCGGTACTTTAGCACATTAAATTTTTAAGCCATTGTGCACAAAAGATAGGCACTGTTTTAAGCAGTCTTCCTAAACAGACTCTGCTCTTCTGAGATAGTGAGATTAAATGACAGTTCAACAAAAGTCTCCTAAAACTTTTCAGCCTCTGCTGTCTTTCTCTGAGTGGTTGTAGGTAGTATCTGCCTTCTGCTCTTGGTGGCTACAAGATGAAAACTTACCCATGCATTCCTCAGGTGGAACTCCTTGGTTCTTAAATCTTGTACCTCTAATTAATAACTGTTCCATATTAAACCTAAGTCATTTGTTCCACTGAAAAGGTAAAATCTGATCTTGGTGAACTGTGTATAACTAATCCTTCAGTGTATTCCCTGTCTTGTTAGGATCATACAGCATATAGTGACTCCCTAGTTATAACCTCAAAATAAACTCAAATCTGGTCTTGTTCTTGCTGAGGGATTTTTTAATTCAAATAGTTGCTTCATTCTGGCTTGCCTTCTCTCAGCTACTTATCTTAATATTCTAAAGAATTTTCTTCTCAGTTTTAGTAAATCCCAGACAGAATTCAGCTATTTTCTATGATCTTATATAATTTTTTTTTTCATGTTTCTGCACAATGAAATTTAGTGATGGAAAAGATGACTCAAGGAGTGCAGGGAAGATGTCTGGCTTTTCTAGCTATTAACAAGATCTCCTTAGCTGAGTTCACAGCTAATCTGTGGGGATATTGGGCCTGAGGTTGCTGTTGGTTAATTGGCCCCCAGTTTGGAGACCTAGATGTAGAACAAGAAATCCTGAAGACAAACTAGGACCTATTGGCACTTCTGTGCCTCTAATCCCGCCTGACCACAACCTTCAGAGCATCAGGTCTGCCGCATCACTTCCTCCTTGCAAGTTGCTTACAATTTCACTTTTGTCCATCTCAGACTTGGAACTATACAGGGATGGGGATTCTGGGAAATATAGTTTCCAGTGCAACCAATATAACAGTAGGACAATCCTTTCCTATTTGAATAAACAGGGCAATTCAGGATAAGCTCTCAAAGGCACGAACAAAATATTTAGAGGAAGTGGTGATAGCGCTTCTGCTATTAGAGACAAAAGAAACAAACAACAAAAAGAGCAGCACAACACTTCCCTATAAATGAAATGTTATATGCACTTCTAGGAATAGATAGCATGACAAATTAATTGTAGCCTTCCTAACTGATTTAGAATGTAAAAAAGATATAGAGATATTTAATTATATTATTGTTTGATTATTTAATATAGGATGTTATAGTCCCTTTGATATGTAGTTTATTTAAAATGTTTCTAAACAACTTTATTTCTATTTTTGGTTTTACTTTTTACACATCTGATCTAATTAGGCTCTGATTCTTATGACTTTTGTGTAAAATATGTACTGGAACTTTTCCAGGTCCTTGAGAGCAGGCTCAAGATTTTTCAACTGAGGGGACAGCAGATGCCATGGTGGTTAGGGCACTGGACTCCCACACGGGTTTGGACCTGACAACTTACTTTCTCACCCTCTCTCTCTTTCTGTCTTTTCTCTTTCTTTAGTGAGTGCAGGTGCCCTATAAAAAATCAAAATAATAATAATAAATAAATTTAAATTATGTTTTTCAGAACATGTGGATGTCTTTAGTACATGTCAGATAAGCTGGCTATGAGGGATATTCACTGCATATTTTCTTAATGAAAGAATAATGAATAAATATTTTTCAAAATTTTCTAACCCTCAATTCTTACATAAAATCTATGTCTAAAATATTATACATGATATGTAATTCTTTTTTTTAAATTAGTATTTAGAATAATTTATTTTATTTTATTTATTCATTCATTTATTTATTTTGACCAGAGAGAGAGACACAGCAAGAGAAAGTGAGAAAGGGAAAGTGAGAAAGCAAGCCACCAGGTCCAGGACTCGAATCATGGTCAACCATGTGGGACTGTCCAGTGTCTTAACCACCACCACACCACCTGCTAATCCCCATGGTATGTAATTCTATAAATGTTAATTTATTATATTAATTGACTAAAGGTGTGAATAAACACCAAAGACAAGACAAACTGTTTTTATTTCCAGCCTTTCATGAATAACAAGTAATTTATTATCATCAGGGTTAATAATGCCATCATGATCTATTAAACCATTGCATGTTTTATAACACCACCTAATTTTTATCTGGGATGAAATGAAAGTTTTTCTAAAGTACGAGAAAATTAGAATAAGATAATTCAAATATTAGACTGAGATTTAAGAGAAGTTAGATATGAAATTCTCATAAAAACAATATTGATAAAATATATAGTTAGTTTAACAAAACTTGTTTTTTAAATGATTTGAGATCCAGATATAACTAATTTAGCACAACAGAGAATATAAATAAGGATTTCCTAGTTACAAGTGAAATTTCAGAATTTACAATGTCCAAGTATTTCAATTTGACAGGTAGAAGAAGGAAACACTGTATTTACGTGTGACATAGATATTTTTATGCAATTAGATAAATTATCTCTCAAAATCCTGCCTGAGAGGCTGGAAGATGGCATGGTGGGTAAGATGCTGGATTCCCACATGGCTTACCATGGTTCGTGTGTCAGACCTGGTGGCTTGCTTTTTCACTTACTCTTTTTTTTTTTTCTCTCTCTCTGGTTAAGTTTTTAAAATGATAATAATAAATAAAATAAAATAATTCTTTAAAAAAAGAATCCTGTCTGAAAACTCTAAATAACCTGGAAGGACTTACTTACAATAAATAAAATAAATATGGGAACAATTTCAACTGCATAACATTTGATAAAATTATTCAGAAAGTTTAAGATGTTAAAAAGAAAAATACAGAAAATTAACTTCGATTCATTTCAATTAAGTCAGAAAAAATTATATAAGTTAAAATGTTAAAACTATTCAAAGGCAAACAGTTAAATAGATGGATGTAGTAAAGAATGACTATTAAATTTTCTATTCCCATGGTAGTTTTGGGCATGACATATTATGATAAAGATTGTATTATAAGTAAAAACAGTTTTTTTTTTTGTGACTTAATCAAGCATGTTATCATCAATAATATTCCATTTCTACTTTCATACAAACAGTTTTTTTTTTTTAAATGAGAAAAATAACTTACATCATGTAATTGCCGGTTCCATTTTTGGCCTCCTGCCTTCTTCCTGCCATGCTCTAGTAAACTGTATTTTAGAAAAGGGCATAGTATTATAGCATTTTACAATGTAACAAGATTACATATTTGTAAAAAGCTAACCATACCATACTTCTCAACTATTGCCTATAATGAGTGACATTTTTCTTTCAAATCTTTAGTGTGTGTTTTCCTGTTAGTGAAACCACAAACTAAAATCTCATGGATAAATACATATGATTGATTATTTTGTGTGTAAGTATATGATAAAATCTTAGAATCAGGATACAAAGCTAACGATAAGAAGTTTTATATATATATATATATATGATACTTTGATAATGTTTGAGAAATTTAGTATTAAATTTTAGCATTAGGTTTAGACGCTAATAAAAAGAAATTGTATAGCTAAGATATTTTAATAATGTTTGAAAATTTTAGTTATTGGGTTAAACAATCTTAGTTTGGATGATGCCTGATCATGGCCAAGCCATGAAACTCATATATTTGGCAAAACGTTATTCTAGAGGTTTCTGTGAAAATATTTTTATGTAAGGTGAATATTTAAATTGGTAGACTTTGAGAAAAGCAGATTACTCTCCATAATGTGGGTAGACCCAATCTATCTAATCATTTGAAAACCTTGAGGAAAAGACTAACATTCCTGGGAAAAAAAAAAAAAAAAGAAAAAGAAAATTCTCCCAACAGATTGGCTTTGGTTTCATTGCAACTCTTCCCTGTGCTTCCAGTCTCTATATTTTAGACTTACTAAGCCTCTATAATAACTAAGCCAACTCCTAAATATGACTTTCTTTCTATATGTAGATCTTTGTGGTTTTGTTTCTCTAGAGAACTCTGAGTACTGCAATATGCCTTAGAGATACCATGACTGTATCCTGCAAACCTTTCTTCAATGTTTAGTCAGAGGTAACATGAAAAGTCACAGGCAGATCTATGTTATTTTTGTTATAATTGGCCTCATTTTCTTTTTTTAATGTCAGAGGGTATACATATATGACAGAGAAAGAGAGACAACCCACCCTCCAATGGAGCCTTGTCATGCCACAATCCCCTTTTTTCTATTCCTTCTTCCCATCAGAATCCTGGGGATATACTCAAAAAGACCCAGAGTCTCCAAAAGGGGTAGGACTGGAACTAAAGCTGGTCATGTGGGATCCCTGTTCCTCCACACAGCACTTAAGCTTTGAATTTTGGGACCAGCCTTCATCTCATTTTCTAAAATCAAATTAAAAAAAATCTAATAACCTGACCTAGGAGATTAAGTATGAGTGATTAGTGAAAAAAAAAATAGTTTTCAGTGCAGTTATATTTCTTTTTGAATGACTCTTAGATAAAGTTGAACTGCATGTAAGTAGGTGGAAATTTTCTGCCGTAAGACAATACTTTTGATAGTTTCAGATGATTTAATCTTATTTCTAGATCAGTACAGTGATAAGCCTTAATCTAAATAGAATTTTAACTGTGTTGAAAAAATAAATTGATATTTTTATAACTAGAAATGTGAGTCTTAGTTTATCTTACCATTTTAAACTTTACTTAGCTTTGGGAGAAAAATGATACAGTTCATTTATTCTTAAACTCTCTCAGTTTTAAAAGTATATTGTTAATTTGTACTACTTAAAAGAAAAATGCATTTATTTTAGGCATATAATTTCACTAAGTCAGACAGATCAAAGTTTCTCTGTGTTTGATCAACAAGCCCCAGAAACCACACATTCCACCTATTCATACTTACCACTTTACCAAAATTTTATCCAAATTAAAGGAATGATTAACAACTGCTTTTGATCACACATCAAAAAAAGACATCATAAGTAAATTAGTAATTTCTGTCTGAAATAAAATGTTGTCATTTGCATAAGTAACTCATGGTGACTATTGAATATTCTCTTTTATTAATTAAGGTATTCGTGATCAATGTAATAAATTGCCTTGTGTATTTTACTCTTCTGCAAGTATAAATTACAAAAAAATTGAGAAAACTTGAAATCATCTAAAAAATAGTATTTTCAATCAATACATGCATTGAGATCCTACTACATAACTAGCAAAACATGTTGAGTGAAATCATCAAGTATTTTCATCAATTAATTCTATGCAGTCAGTCTGTTCTACATGCAGTATAAAAATTTACTCTGAAAGAATCAATGAAACGAATTTTCTCTATCTTGATATCCCAGCAATACTTTCTCTCTTTTATCTACACAAATAGTTATTTTATAGCCTATTATGTTTCCAGCCACATACTCAAATCAAAATATTCTTTCTTCCTATTTTCTTTTCACAAAAGAAATCATCAAGCACTATTATTACAAAATTGCCATATCATTTTGAACAACATCAAAAGTTGACATGACTGGTTTGTAGAATATTTGAGTAATACTATAGTAAATAGCGATTTTTCTTGCTTTAGGTTGAGTTATAAAGTGTCTCCTGGATAGAATAGAGTTTGATATAGATGACTTCTATTAAGCCTTCCAAACCTAAGAGTCTACCTCTGGGGTTAACTTTTTTCTTTTCTTTTTTTTTTTTTTTAACCATGTGCAAATGAGTAACAGATAAAATATTCATAGTCAGAATGAATTCACAACCAGGAGAGTCAGGAAGAGTTGAAACTTGCATTGGCTCAAGCTTCCTGTAGATGGGACAGACTAACAGATGGTGCTGAAAAAGAATAGTAGCATGTAGGTTGGTCACATCCCTTAAAAACCTGATGATCATGCCTATTAGTCGTCACGGTCCAATGAGTGATTCAATCTGATAAACTTGGTAACTCCTGCTCTTATGCAAAGATGAAGTATACAGTGTGTAATAGGTATGGCTATTTAAATATAAATTAAATTGTTCCTTTCTTCTCTCTCTCAAGCCATATTCCAAATGCTCATAGTTGCATGTGGGCAGTGGCTATTGTTTCAGGCAGTGTAGAAAAACCATTTCTATGAACCCAATATTTTGTAAAATAATAACTGCAACTCACATTGTAATTCTTTGACATTTAGAGGTTCTTTCTCATACATTATCTATAAAACTGATGAGAGAATTTAGAAGTATTTTCTTCTCTCCAACATGAAGTTTAAGGAAATTAGTTCCATATAGCCAGTAAAAGATAGAATTGAAAAATTAGTTAAAACTATTTAAGTCAGAAGTGATGTTTCTCCTATTTTATATCCTTACAGCTATAAACTAGAATAAAAGATAAAATAAAATTATGTTGTTTTGGTAAATATCCACATAGCATCATTTTTATGTATCTTTAAGACATGTATCTTTAAAATGGTTATTTTGAAAACCACACACACATTTGTGTCTATAAATTTTTGCATTTTGTAGCTAGTAAGTATTAATTCTTTATTGTCAAATCTTGTATGTTGAGAATATGTTGAGAATACTTAGTTAATACCAATTCTTTTTTCATGCTCAATGTAAAAATTCATCCCTTTGTCTATAAAAAATTGAAAAGTAAAGAGAAAATTATCACAGATTTTAGCATACAATTGGCTCATTGTTTATGCTGCAATTATTGTACATGGATTAATAATTATAATTTCTGAACCTAATAATTTATGCATTAATATTTTGTCCCTGTCATGTCTTTAATTTTTGCAATTAATTGTTTTAATAATGGAAAGGTTAATTGCACTATTCATCAGAATTGCTTGCTGCAAAATGGTAGACAAATAAGAACCTTACCGATAAAGGGCATACTTACTAATCATGCCTGTCATTTCTTTAGAAAGTAAACTTGCTGCAGTAGCCTAATAGATTTATTTAATTTGAAAAATCGTGAGGTTCATAAAAGTCTCATAAAACACGTGGTGTTGTAAAAAGCTATCAGATTTATATTTATACTCAAACATAGCCAGAGCTGTGTACATTTATCTATGTCTAGGTCTCTGTACTTGCATGTGTGCATATTAAACACACAAGTGAGGTATACTAAACTTAAGTATACCTCACTTATTTATTAAACTATAACTTGGAAAACCAAGATTTTGTTTTAACTGCATAAGCAGATACCATGTGTCTTAAAATTATTCATGCATATTATAATAAATATAATAACATACTCATCATAATGGATATAAAGCAAGTAAATATTCTTATTAATATTCCATAGATATATTGAGATTTTTTAAAGTATAAAGGTGATAACTATAAGCTAGATAACTTATCTGATAAGCCCTGATAAAATACTGGATGAGATTGTGAAGTAGTACAATTTTCAAACCTCTAAAGCAATGATTCACAAAGTTTAGTCTGGAGCTTCTGTCAAGAACATGGAATTAGGATTTACATTTGAGGGCTAGTACAGAGGTTTAGAACTTGAAGTTCAGAAATAGGTAACAATGGGTGACTGATTTCTAACTTTTTTGTTCCATTATTTTCCACTGGATTTTGCCTGCAGTGTTGCCAGAAGGGCAGGATGCAGCAGTAACTACGAGGCATAGCTGGAATGACTTGAGAGTAGGGTGGTCCCACTGGATAGAGTTCAGCCACAGCTTAGCTGGGGAGTAATAGGCAATTGACTGTAGATAGTACAGTGACCTGAGGGGTTGGAGGTATCTTAGTCCTTTGCCCTCTAAGCAGGATACTGTCTTGCAGTAATTTGAATTCCAAGATAGTTAAGCACAGTGGTCATGCAAGTGAGGCACAATATTGGCTTCTTGTTTGGGGAAAATTAGGTTGGGCAAATTTCAGGCAGCTCTTTCTGCTAATTTTAGTGCCTGAGTGGACCACAGCCGTCCCCATTAGTGAAGAGTGTAGACACCCAAGGTAGTTGTAAGTGTTGTTGGAGGTCTTTGTGCTTACCTTTTCCCCATTGCAAGGCGTTTCTTCTAGGTCAGTGATGATCCCAGCTGAGGGGTGGAGTGGCAGCAGTCTATTCTCCATGTGTCCATTCAAGGTCCCTGTGCTCTGCTGGGGTTTATGGTAGTCTTGTGATGTATTCTAGTAATCTCCTGAGTTAGTGTCAAAATTTGGTCATTCATTTATTCCTTCTTTTGTCTTTGTGGAAGGGATACATGCTAAGGGTTTCTACTTGGCTCATTTGTTTTTCCATTTCCCAATGTCCAGGGAATCCTGATATCCTCCCTACAGATCTTCCTGAACCTGCAGGTCACAGATAGACAGAGCTGGGGCAAAGATATCTGGGCCTTCTAGAGCAGAGGAGACAGAGCAATAAAGGTGGTACCCAGAGATCAATACAGACCCTCAATTATTAATAGGAAGGTTTGGTGGGTGAGGGGCAGAAAAGAGTATACTCACCACTTCAACCCCTGCATAGAGCCTTTCATAAATTCTCCCAGATATTTGTTATTCATCTTAGAAATATTCACTACTGGGTTATCAGAAAAGTCATGATGCAGTTTTGCACAGAAAACATACATCGTGACTTTCCCAACTACCCAATGCATGTTTATCAGGCAATTTACTAGGGTTGAGAAAGCAAGAATGAAACAAAATTAGTATAAGCCTTGCCCTTAGAAACTTTAGTATTTAGCATGATAAGTGACATACATTTAATTTCAAATAAGATAGTCATGCTTTTATAAGATATTTCAAATAAACAGATTAGGTGATAGGAAACTGATAATAATCACGTATTTGGAGTTTTTGTTTTTCCTTTCTAGGGACTGTTCAAGTACTTTATTAGCTTATTTAATGCCTAACAACAATCCTGTGAAATATTATCATCATCTCCACTTCCAGGTTATAAAATGGAGGCACAGAGAGACTAAACAAATTGCTGACAGCTGCACACAAGACAATAGCTAAAACTTTTTAAAGTGAAAGAAAGGAAAAGTGAGGATAAAACCTAGGCTAAGGCATGAGGGATGAGGCCTCAGCTATGTGAAGAGTGAGAAAAGATGGGTTCAGGCAAATGAAATTAAATGTAAGAGAATCTCAGAATGAGAATGGCTATAGTGTGTCTTAACAAACTAAAATAGGCCGGTAGGTTTGGAGGATTGTGAACAAGTGAGGCAAGTGATGGATAGATCACATAGAATTTTTTGGCCATGATAAAAATTTATATTTTCTCCAGGTGCAAAAGGAAGCCATTTAAGAATATTAAAAGGCACTTTCATCTGCCAAACATTACTGTCCTTTTCAAGCTGTTTTGAAGTTTTTGGATTACTGTAGCAGAATAGTTAAAAATGATATCGTCTCTTAAAATATGGCATCTGGTCATTCTATTCTTCACAGAAAATCAAATCAACATGATTTCAAGTATTTTCAGGAAAAGGCACTTTAGGTTGAATCTTTTCATTCATACACATCCCTCCTTTGTCTTGCGGCTTCTCAGTGGAATATGTAGCCACGAGTAGTTCTTGTTTCTTTAATCAGAGAGAAAGAACTGAACAGATGGGAGATCAAAGGAGCAGCTGAGCAGAGAATCCAGCAGAAATATGCAGCAATTTATAGGTGGATAAATAAAACTGCGAGCAACCAAGATAGAAAGAGACTTGATAAAAATGACTCCTAGTTTTCATCTTACGGCTTTTGAGATACTCTGTGATCTTTTCTGTTAGAATTACAATGAGTAGGTATTTTAACTTGCTACTGGATATCCAGAAGAATTTCCTTTTACGTTCTTTTTTTCATGGAGGAGTGCAAGTTTTAGAAATTATTTTGCAAGAAAGTAAAAATTAAGAATAAACAAATAAATATTTTATATTAGCCAATATCCCCTTGAAACTAAACAAGAGGGCTTAATATTTGGGAACTTTTTAGAAAATGTACTTCTTTAATTGAGCTCGTTCCCTTCCTCAAATATAGTAGATTTTCTACCAATGACAATATGCAAATAAGTGGAAGGCACACTTTAAGTGTAACAATAGTAAAAGCCTGCTTAGAATATTTATTCTACATCTCACCAATTCCTTTCTGCCCATTATTTTGCATTAGTCTTTTCCTTTATTTGAAATTATTATACTTTAAGTAGACACATCACAGTGTTCTTCAGAGTTAGAAACAACTTTACTCACCTTTCTAGTGCTTACTTACAACACAGAGCATATACTCAATAATTGTTATATAGGGACCAGTAGATGGTATAATGGTTTTGTCACTGGACTACCATGTAGTTGGCCACAGTTCAAGTCCCAGACCCTGTGATTTAAAACTCATGCAAGGAGAATGTGCACGTGTGCCCAAGACCTCAAGAGAAGAATGGAGAAGAAGATATTTAGGCATGGCCTTCCTGCCTGAGGGGTAATTTCTAGCTTTCTGTCTCTCAGGCAAGCACACACACTACATAGCAAAAATCCCTTTCAAAAAAAAAAAAAAAAAAAAAAAAAAAAAAAAAAAAAAAAAGTAAATAGTGCAGTTATTTATTGTACAAGACAAATAACATTATGATAGCATTTTATGAACTTTCCACTCTAAAGTTATTTTCCTTGGTATACTGCATAAGTAAGGAAGTAAATATTACTTATTGATTATATTATGTATGTAGAAATGAATAAAATATTTTGTACATAAAATACACTAGGTTACTTTCCATTTCCTACTTTCACTCTTCCCTCTAAGCTCTGTTTGAGTTGGGACCAGCAGATGGTGTAGTGGTTTTGTCACTTGACTCCCACATAGTTGGCAGTGGTTTGAATCCCGGATCCAGTGACTAAAACCTCACACTGGGTACATATGTGTGCATGCCCAAAATCCTAAGAGGAGAATCGAGGAAAAGGTACTGTAGTGTGGCCATTTCCTCTGGTGGATGATTTCTCCCTTTCTGTCTCTCTGATTCTCTCTTTATTTTTTTTTTCGAGTTTTTTATTTTTATTTATTTATTTTTTTTGCTATAGGTCATGTGTGCTCACCAGAGAGACAGAAAGCGATGATTCTCTATTTTTTTTTTCGAGTTTTTAATTTTTATTTTATTTTTTTTTGCTATAGGGCATGTGTGCTCACCAGAGAGACAGAAAGGGAGAAATCATCCACCAGAGGAAATGGCCACACTACAGTACCTTTTCCTCGATTCTCCTCTTAGGATTTTGGGCATGCACACACATGCGCCCGGCATGAGTTTAAGCCACGGGGTCTGGGATTCAAACTGCGATCGACTACATGGGAGTCTAGTGACATAGCCATTATGCTAACTGCTGGTCCCTCTAACTCTCTTGACAAGTACACATGCCCTTTAACAAAAATCTCTCTCAAAAAAAAGAAAAGATATGTTTGGGTCTAGAGATTTTTAAGCATATCTTATTTGAACCTTTAAAACATATATTAATGCTTATTATTATATATTGTATTTATTTATAACTATGTTTAAAATTTAGGACTTTGAGAGGGGAACATCCTCAAGCTATTGAACATTAAACATAAACAGCTAACTCATATTGAGTGCTATCTCACTAAAATCGAGACCAAGGCAAGGATAGTTCCTATCATTTCTCTTTTTTGGCATCATACAAGAGATTTTAGCATATATAATCTAGACTAGAAGGAAAAATATATACAGAATAAAATGAATAGATACAATTATCTTTGTTCACATAGACATAATTGTCTATATAGAAAATATGAAAATAGTTGACATTTTCTGAAATTAATAAGGGATTACAGCAAGAGTATAGGCTACAAGGTTAATATATGGTCCTCAATATATTTCTTTTCTTTTCTTTTTTTTTTTTTTTGGAGAAGTTTTTGCTATAGAGCGTGTGTGCTCGCCAGACAGAGAGAGACAGAGCAACAAAAAGCGAGAACCCCCTCCCCCCCAGGGTGGATGGCTTCGCTGCAATCCATTCTCCTCGGTTCTCCTCTCGGGATCTTGGGCACGCACGCACATGCGCCTAGCGTGAGTTTAAGCCACCGGGTCCAGGACGTGAACCGTGGTTGACTACGTGGGAGTCCAGCAACATAGCCATTATGCTAACTGCTGGTCCCTTTTAGATCTTTTTTTTTTTTTAATATATTATATTTCTCTATTTACAGCAATGAACAAGTGGTATTTAAAATTAGAAACACAATATCATGTATATTGGTATCCCAAAATGAAATACATAGGTATAGGTCCAACAAAATATGTTCAAGATCTTAATTAAGAAAACTATAAAATTTTGATTTAAAAAGTCAAAGAAATAAATGGATGTAATAAAGAGATGAGGAGATGCTCCTTTTCCACATATGGAATGACTTAGTACTACCCAGATGTCAGTTATTGCTAACTTTACCAATAGAGTAATGCAATTCCAACAAAATTATAACAGATTATTTTATGGATATTAACAAGCCTATTTTAAATTAAGAGAGAAAATATTCAGAGTATCCAGCAAAATATGAAAGAGAACACAGAGTACTTCTACTCCTGACTTTAAGACTTACTACAAAGCCACAGTAATCAAGACATTGTGTTATTGATTGAAACACAGACATATAGATCAATGAGACAGGACTTATTTTTAAACAGTCAACTAATCTTTGATAAGGAAGTAAAGGCAATATAATAGAAAAGCCATTATCTTTTTAATAAATGGTGGAGGAACAACTAGATAACCACATACAAAAAAAGTGAATCTAGACACAGACCTTATACTTTTCACAGAAATCTACGTAATAATGTATAATAGATCCAAATGTAAAATGCGAAACAATGAAACTCATAAAAGAAAACATAAGAGAAAAATTTAACAATCTTTGGTTTAGTGATGGCTGTTTGGATACAAGACCATACACACAATCCATGAAAGTAATAAGTGATAAGCTGGATGTCACTGAAATTAAAAACTTTTAATCTATAATAAATATGGTCAGAATGAGAAGACAAACCACAATTTGGAAGAAAATATTTTCAAAGGGTATTTCTCATAATGTACTGTGATCCCAAATATATAGAAAAAAGTCTTAAAACTCAATAAGAAAATAAAGTGTCATTTAAAAAATGAGCAAAAGACTTGAACAGACACCTCACAAAACAAATATACAGATGGCCAAAAAACACATAAACAGATGCTCAACATCATGCTAGGAATAGCAAGCCAAACGACAGGGAGATACCACTACGTGCTATTAGAATGGTGAGATTCCAAAACACTGATAACACAACCTGTTGGTAAGGATATGAAACAGCAGAAGCTATCATTCATTGTTTATGGAAATGAAAAATGGTACACCCCTGTAGAAGCCAGTTTGGCAGTTTCTTATAAAACTAAGGGCCAGCAGGTGGCATGGTGGTTAAGGGCGCTGGACTCTCACATGGTCAACTGCAGTTCGAGTCTCGGACCTGATGACTTCCTTTCTCACTTTCTCTCTCTCTCTTTCTGTGTCTCTCTGCCCCTTTATGGTCAAATTAAAAATAAATAAGGTTAAATAAAATTATTTTTAAAAAAAGTTAAAATAAATATATTCTTACCACACAATCCAGCAATCATTCTTCTTTGTATTTACCCACATAAACTGAAAACATATGTCTACACAAAAAATTTAACACACATGTTGATAACAATGTTATTCATAATTGCCAAAACTTGAAAGCAACCAAGATGTCCATCAGTAGGTTAATGGATAAATTGCAATATATTTTTTAAAAAAAAGTAGAATATTATTCAGTGCTAACAAGAAATGTCTATTAAGCCTTGCAATGACACAGAAAATACTTAAATGGATGTTATTTAGTGAAAGAAGTGAAATAGGCTACATACTGTATGATTTTAACTATATGACAATATGAAAAAGATTAAACTATGGAGGTGATAAAATGATCAGTAGTTGCCAGGGATTGGAGGCAAGCAGAGATGAATAGAACACAGAGGATTTTTAAGGCAGTGAAACCATTCTGTGTAAATGTGAACACTTGTCACTAGTCACTCACCAAAGAACAGAGAAGGTACAACACCAAAAATAAACTCTAATGTCAACTGTGTACCCTGGGTGATAATAATATGTCAAGTAGGTGCATAGATTGTAATAAATGTACCTCTCTGGTTGGGAATGTTGACAGTGGAGGAGGCTGTGTGTGTCTGCAGAGGGCACAGAGTAAGTGTGCTTTCTGTTCAATTTTGCTGTGTGGTTATGCTAAGAAACAATCCGATGGAACTATTAGAGATGAAATCTGTAATATAGAAAATCAAGAACTTTCTTGAAAGTATCTGGAAATTAAAATATACTTTAAAATAAAATATATCCCTTTGAAATGTTGTATATCTAGGACAAATTCATATCTTAGCCATCTTGGTATCCTGGAGATGACACAATGCTTGCAATATGGAAGATTCTCAGTAAATATTTGTTGTATAAATAATATATACTTTACCTCTTGCTAGTCAATTTTAGTCATTTCTATGCAATTTATCTGTATAATATTTATATTAGGTATTAGAGTTTGTGACAATGAGTGGAATTTAAAACTGATGGAATGCTAGAGAGGCAAAATATAGTTTTGTCATTTTAAAGGATTTTTTATTCCTAAATAAATATGGTTTTGTTTTATTTCAAAGATTATGCATATACTTTAATATTATTAAAGTGCCTCTTAAGTAGCTAACAAGGTTATCTTATAGATTACTGCCTGAAATTTTTATGTGAAAAATACATTCTTTAAAAATTTCTTAAGCATAGCTGTCTACTTGCGTTCCTGAGATAAACCCTACTTGATCATATTTTGTGTATTTAATACATTGGTGAATTTGATTTGAAAGCATTTTCTTTAGGACTTTCATGTTATGCTTTCCTTTTTTATTCTAATTTCTAACTTACTATAATCATTTTATATCTGTGAAGTGAAATATGTTTTTTGTAAAGCATGTATACAGTGAATATTAATCAAATCAAGTGCATAAGTATTTTTATCATCTTCAACATTAGATTATGTTTGCATATGTGACAGTGTCTATAGTGATTTTTGAGGGAAGTACGTATTACTGTGTCACTGACATTCATTTCTCTATTGTGGCACACTGTTCCAGAATCCAGTCCACTTGTTTATATGCATTCTTGTTTCTTTTAATCAATTGCTTCCCATTCTTCCTATATCCTCTATGTTCATCTAGCGTTGAATGTCTACCATGACTACCATAGATGTAGATCTATGTTATCAGTCCTTTACCTTCCACTAATGAGTGAGGATACTTGATATTTGTTAAGTGAAGACATACAGTATTTGTCTTTCATAGCCTGATTTATTTCACTAGTGTTATATCTCCTAGGTTCATCCATTTTGTCTGTCTTAAATAACAGGAATTTATTGTTCTTTATGGCTGAGTAGTAAGTATTCCATTATGTATTTATGCCACATATTTGTGTCTTGGGCACATATGTACACATGTCCAGCATGATTTTCAAGCCACCATTCTGGGACGTGAACCATTGTCAGACATGTGGGAGTCCAGTGACATTACTGCTATACCAACTCTTGGCCCCAAAGTCTCAGCATATTTTTAAGGTCACCAGTCATGTGTGTGGCTATACTCAGGCATTTGTATTAAGCCTCTGGGTAAGGCTAGTGTTGCATACTGGTGTCTCACCTGCATAGGGGTGGATTTACTCATGACATAGCTGGTGGTTTCTTGAGTTTTAGTTTCTCTGTAG
>NW_006160032.1:1851424-1858136 GCF_000334495.1 Tupaia belangeri chinensis
TGTGGAAGTATCCTCCAGGCAAGGTAACTGTATGGATGTATTAGCTGAGAACTGGTAATGTTGTCTGTCTTGAATTCTTGAATGGTTTACACAAAAGGGAAATGCTGCTGGTTGAGGAGCTGAGTTCCAGGAGGTGTTTAGATGCTTAGTTTGTTGGTATGTACTCTCTACATTTGGAGAAAGTGATACACCCCAGTGCCTGCCTTTTACTAGCATTGCTGTGACCCTTGACTCTGGATATGGAGGAGCAAGTTTGGTGCTGGCCACAGCTCTCTGTCCACATTGGGGAGAACCTGAGAGCTTGTCATGTGCGCCCAGCTCTCTTTCAGGGTAGGGGCTCATCATCAGGGTATAGCTCTGGCTGGGTAGGAGGGGCAAGAGCTTGCTAGTCCTTTTTTTCCTCCTCTCTGAGAAGCAGGGAGATCGTGTACACACACACACACACACACACACACACATATACATATTTAATCAGCCACCCCAATCCTCCCCTCTGTACAGGGACAGTATTCAGGGAGGTCCTCAGAAGCCGCACCCCTAGTTCCTATCAGAGAGAACGGGAGTTGTTGGGGGGGAAGTGTTTTAGTTTGGACAAGGAGAAACACAGACCTTCCAGTCTGAGGAGGGAATCTCAACTGATGAAAATTTTGTCTCTGCTTGTGGGAGAGGATGGTACTCAAATGATATTTCTGAATGCAGAAAGGGAGATGTTCAGAGATATTATTTTCTGGTAGGAAAGGGATCGAGAGACTTCAGTCATAGAAGGGTGCTTGGAGTGAAATTCTATTGTCCTCTCTGAGGTAATAGATCTGACCAGCTCACTAAGAGGGTATGTAGATCTGTCCAGCTCACTAAGAAGTTATGAGATCTGTGTTGGCATTGATTTCTGCGTTGGCATCAGTTGCTTTCCTGTATTTGGGAGGTGCTGGGGTCTGAGGTAGAAGTAGAGGCTTCCAGAATGGGATGTGTGTGTGTGTGTGTGTGTGTGTGTGTGTTTTAGTTTTTGATTTAGGGAACCTGCACTAACCAGAGAGAATCAGGAGAGAAAGTAAAAAATCACCCCCTAGATGAGATGGACATATTTCAATCCCTTCTCCTCCAGTCGCCTTTAAAGATTTTAGATCTACACACACACACACACACACACACACACACACACACAAACACACACACCCTGTTTTTAAGCTACTGGGTCCAGGATTTGATCCAGCCACCTTAACTACCACATCACTGACTTGACTGTGGAAGTCATATCTTACCTCCCCAACCCCGTAGTGAGAAGTTCCCATTAACTCAAGAGCTTTTCTGAGTTCAGATGTTTGCCTCTATTCTGTCTCCATTTTAAGCCACTATTTTCCCCTGAAGCCTCTCATTCTCTGCCTCTTACAGTGTACCAGTTTTCCTCTCCTGAAAGTGTAGCCACTTACTTAACTTTTTTGTCCTTTCTTCTTGAAAGGAATCTGTGTTGGGTGTCTCTCTTCAGCTGTCTTGGCTTTCCCCCTTTATTTAGGACTTTTGAATCTAAATTAAGGAAAAAAAAAAAGCCACTTTAGGTACTATACCACAGGCTGGCCCTATACTATTCTTAATTAGACTTAAAAATAGATTAAAAAACAGTTTCAAAGTCAGCAATTTCCGTTGCATCGTTATTTTTGCATTCTTTTAAAATTTTATGTTTAATGTATGCATGTGTTTTCTAGAATTATATACTAATTTGAAAACATTTAAAACTATGAATTTGCCTATAGTTAAAGCTTTGACCACATTTCATAATTTTCTTCTTTTTTTTTTAAAGAGAGATTTTTTGCTATAGAGTATGTATGTTTACCAGAAAGACAGAGAGAGAGCGAGCGAGTGAGAGAGAGAGAGAGAGAGACAGACAGAAAGCAAGAAATTACCCCCCGGGGGGATTGCAACTCTACAGTCCCTATTCCTCCATTTTTCCTCTCAGAATTTCGGACACACACACACACACACACACATACACGTCCTTTGTGAGTTTCAAGCCATCATGTTTGGGACTTGAACCACAGTCTGCCATGTGGGAGTCTAGTAATGTAACCACTATGCCATATACTGGCCCCCAAATTTCATAATTTTCAACATACAGTATTCCTAAAATTCAATTTCTAATAATTCTCTTATAACTTTAGACACTTAAAGTATTTTCATTTAAATTGTATTTAAAAATTTAATTTAGTTTATAAGTTGCTAAAATTTATATGATTTACTTTTAGTTCTATTCAGTTATGATAAGTGAATATATATATATATATATATTTCCATGTTGCTCTAGTTGTTCCCGAGTACCCTCATTGGTTTTCTAAAAGGGAATTATAAAGTTTTAAGATTGTCTGAATCTTGTATGTATCTTGAAAATGCATTATCTCATTTTTTTTTCTATCTCACTAAGAACTCTTAGCTTAATAAGACATTGGAATACAAAAATAAATAAATATTTTAATGTAAAAAATCAGTTTATTTTTAAATGTGTTGTCCTTTGGTCCTTTTTTTTTTTTTTTTTTTTTTTTTTTTTGGCTTTGTAACAAGTTTAGTTCTGTATTTTTGATGCTTCTTGTCTAAGCTGAAGTGTGCTTCTTGTCAGACCTGATATGTTTATTTAAGCAAATTTCTGGCTTATTTCTAGACAGTCTTGTGTTTCTTCTGATGTAATGATTGTTCTAGAATAAGCCATGCTCCAGATTGTTCTTTTACACACAGAAGACAAATTATTTTATTCATTAGTCTACACTTCTATTAAAGTGTTGGTCACTTCTGTCATATTCTGCTTTGACTTTCATTCAAATTACAATGTGCATAATTGCTTCCGTGAAGTATGAAACCTCTTTGAAATTAATTAATGATCATTTACTTTACCTGCACTTTGTTCTACATGTATAGAACATCCAGTGATCAGAAGTAAAATAAACTATTTCATAATTTTTCCTTTAATCTAAAGAAGTTAATATGAGGTGATAATGATAGCAATTTGTATTACAAAACAGTACAAAGATTATTTTTCGAGACTACAATGTGAATCAATGTTAATTTACACCTGAAAATTAAGAATTCTGAGAGCCTGTTTGGTTTCTAGCTAGTTAAACTTAGACCCCAGTTAAAAAAAGCATGGGAAACTCTCTATTGATTGTCACAAGCTTAGAGATAAACAAATGTATCATTGTTTTCTGTCCACACTATTCTATAGATCACGCTATTTGTAACTAGTAAGCTGATTATTACAAAATAAGGGTTATTTTTTATCTTTACAAAGTAGACTTAGACTAGAGAAGAAATGTGTTGAAATGAAAATGAATATGCCACTCAGAAATCATGCTTTAGCAAAATAGGCCAAATGAATGTTGGATTTTAATAGCACACTGCTAATTACGCTTTTCTTTCTGTCTTCTACCTCTGTGTACTTACACATCTGATATAAGAAATGGAACTTTTTGACATTTCTTAATATTTTAAAGTGATAAACTGAAATTACCCTTTGGAAAGCATAATTGTTAGTAATAAAAAGCTGCTACATTTCTCTACTCTGAAGATGTGTTTTAGGCAGCAAGCAGACTTTCTGTCTTTGCTGTTTCTGTGCATCAGTTAAATTAGAATGCTTTGATATGTTAATTATTTATCATTTTAAATTATGCATCTTCTAAAATCAAAGAAACACATAACCTATAATTTATTATTCATTTAGCATGAAAACTTGTCTTTATGTGGCTGTTTCTCTTCTAGGTACAGAATTTCTGTTTTGATGTAAAACTTATCAACATATGGCTTCAAGTACAAAATGGAAAAGTTCAGTTATTTTTGAAAATGCACACAAAAAAACTTGATCATTTGTTTTCCCATGTAATTTTGTCATTTTAAATATCTTAATAATATTTAAGGTCCATTTCATTAGAGATAAATAAAAAATGTATATTTAAATGCAGCATTAAATATTTATATTTAATTTTTTTATAAAATTTACCAAATATTAAGACAAATGCATTGAATTTATAGCAAGATGAGATGGCTACAGTATACTCTGTAATAAATTAATTAAGTAGTATTTATTTGCTTCCAATAGTCAAATTCTACATTCTTCTACATTCCTGGTTTGCACTGAGGGGACCAAGTAATTAGAAAATACAAAATCCTCTTAGTGTTTAAAAAAAAGTTTTAAATGACTTATCTAGCTATCTAATTACCTAAACAACATGACACAATGTGAATTGTCAAAGTGTGTCTTAGTGATTCCTCAACAAACTAAACACTTATAAAACTATTTTCCTTCAAGTGGTTTGTGCTATATGCAAAAAGTTGTGAGGAAAGAAGAAAACAAAAGAATGTTTTTTCTACATTACATTTTTCCCCCAATGCTTAATTCCATCCTGGAAGTTATAATTCCCCTTTGTCACACAGCACTTCCAGAAAAAAGAGTCGCCATTTTTATTAAATGCTTAGTAACTATGAATACCAACTGTTGGATTCCATTTATATTACATACTTTTTAGAATATTTGCTTTATGTGTTAAACTTTAGGCTCTTTCAGATAGGAGTGTTGGTTCTTTGAATACAGTTATGGCTTTGAATGCACTTTCTAAAGAAAAATTGTGCTGAATATATTTCAAATCCAAAATAAGATAAAATGATTGCAAGTTGAATGCTTGTGAATAAAATAGGACAGAATATTTTGTTATAACTAACTGGACAATTCAGAACAATGTATTTATCTGTATTTCAGTTTTTTTTCTTTTTCTTTTTTTTTTGAAGATACTAGGCCCAAACATCAAGGGATCTTTCTAAAGCAGGAATTTCATGTATTGTGCCAAGGAACTTGAAATGAATAGTTGGTTGAGATAGACTACTTGAGGATTTTAAAGTCCATTTGTTAAAATCTCAGTAAATCAAAGGATATAGTGAGGATAAATCTCAAGGTAGAATTGAAAATCTAAGAGTGTTGTCAATGGTTCAATAATTGCCTGAAACCATCCCTATTTCCTGGCATCCACACCATAGTGTAATCCCTTCTCTAAAAATGTGGGCTGTACTTAACAATTCTGTTCTGATGAATAAGATACCATAGAAGTAAGGGTATAAAATGTCTCAGATCAAGTTATATAAAGATGGTGCCACCCATCTTGAATGTTCTTTTTTACTTCCTGTCACACTTTTTCTAAGTTATCTTGCATTGAGAAATGAAAAATAACATTTGTCAACAACCCCATGGAGAGACCTGGATTTCTGACCAACAGCTATCCCAAGATTCAAAAAAAAAAAAAGTGTTGGTTGTCTTAAGTCACTGAGTCATGGGATAATTCATCTTACACAAAAGATAATTAATATTATACTCCAGGCAAAAGATAATAGGATATGTAAAGATAGAGAGGCTGTGATGCTAGAAACTCATGTAATTCTATAATCAAATGTGCCAAATAGTTGGTGCCTATATGAGTTGAGTGGCCAGATTAACTTTTATGCTGATTCCCATTCCTGTAAGGATTTTTTGCTTTCTTTAGTCTATTCATAAAACATTTTGCAAGTTGGGACCAGTTGATGGTGTAGTGGTTACTTTGCTGGACTCCCACACGGTCGACCGCGGTTTAAGTATCAGACCCAGTGACTTGAAAATCACACTGGGTATGTGTGAGTGCATGTCCGAAATCCTGTGAGGAAAATGGAGTAAAAGAGATTGTGGTGTGGCCATCCCCCTGGAGGGTGATTTCTCACTTTTGCTCTCACTGTGTTTGTCTCTCTCTCTCTCTCTGCTGAGTGCACACTCCCTTAGGAAAAACCTCTAAAAAAATTCTGCAAGTAAACTATTTTTTCTGTGAATGAGATGGTCAAGTATTAAAAGACCAGTGTCAAGCTTTAAAAAGAAATCCTTTCTAAGAACAGCAATATTTTATAAAGCACCTATTTAAATCACCTTTACTATTTGAAGATCGAGATCTTACTTCCAATGTATTTCTGTAAAAGGACATCTCTGGAAAGAGAGCTTTAGAAACTTACTGTTGCCAACATTCTATTTCTCCCATCATTTCTTATTACGAAAGATAATAATCATACCTTATAATCTAGGACAATGTTCTCTGCAGCATAAATCATTGTAATATTAAACCTTAATATTTATTGCCTGTTCTATCTTGCTGCTGACAGTCCTATTAATGCTTCACTTAGCAAGTCAAAAAGCGATACCTCAGTACTATATAGTACTAGAAAAGATTGAGAAAACTCTTTGTACACAAATCAGCCAAAAGCATAACTTATCTGTTACAGCACAGGAAGATTAAACACACGGTCATAAAAATCCCTGCAATCACAGTAACTAGAGTCGAGGTTGCCTCTATTGCTTTAATAAATCCTTTAAGTATGCTTTCAATCTCTCAACGATTCCTGACAAAGCTTGTGTGCTGTTGTTGTGAATCTGCCTACCTCTAAAGTCCTGATGGTGTGTATTTCATGTGGCTTTTCACTTCTTTGTGCCCCTAGTCTAGGAGAAACCAGTGTACTGTTTGCTAGTGCTGCTTAATAACTTATTAGTTGAAGATGGATTTGCACTTTCAGCCTTTAGCCACCTAATTTCCTGTTACAGAAGATAAAAATTTTATTTTTGAGCCCTCCCCGGGCCTCGCCCGGTGTCCGGTTAGCTGGTTTCGGGGACTCCGCGGCCTGCGCTGCACGCGGGGTCGGCCGTGTGGCCCGCGGCAGGGCCCCCCCCCCC
>NW_006160032.1:1862608-1867655 GCF_000334495.1 Tupaia belangeri chinensis
CTTTGGTTCTTTTTTTTTTTTTTTTTTTTTTTTTTTTGGCTTTGTAACAAGTTTAGTTCTGTATTTTTGATGCTTCTTGTCTAAGCTGAAGTGTGCTTCTTGTCAGACCTGATATGTTTATTTAAGCAAATTTCTGGCTTATTTCTAGACAGTCTTGTGTTTCTTCTGATGTAATGATTGTTCTAGAATAAGCCATGCTCCAGATTGTTCTTTTACACACAGAAGACAAATTATTTTATTCATTAGTCTACACTTCTATTAAAGTGTTGGTCACTTCTGTCATATTCTGCTTTGACTTTCATTCAAATTACAATGTGCATAATTGCTTCCGTGAAGTATGAAACCTCTTTGAAATTAATTAATGATCATTTACTTTACCTGCACTTTGTTCTACATGTATAGAACATCCAGTGAGCAGAAGTAAAATAAACTATTTCATAATTTTTCCTTTAATCTAAAGAAGTTAATATGAGGTGATAATGATAGCAATTTGTATTACAAAACAGTACAAAGATTATTTTTCGAGACTACAATGTGAATCAATGTTAATTTACACCTGAAAATTAAGAATTCTGAGAGCCTGTTTGGTTTCTAGCTAGTTAAACTTAGACCCCAGTTAAAAAAAGCATGGGAAACTCTCTATTGATTGTCACAAGCTTAGAGATAAACAAATGTATCATTGTTTTCTGTCCACACTATTCTATAGATCACGCTATTTGTAACTAGTAAGCTGATTATTACAAAATAAGGGTTATTTTTTATCTTTACAAAGTAGACTTAGACTAGAGAAGAAATGTGTTGAAATGAAAATGAATATGCCACTCAGAAATCATGCTTTAGCAAAATAGGCCAAATGAATGTTGGATTTTAATAGCACACTGCTAATTACGCTTTTCTTTCTGTCTTCTACCTCTGTGTACTTACACATCTGATATAAGAAATGGAACTTTTTGACATATCTTAATATTTTAAAGTGATAAACTGAAATTACCCTTTGGAAAGCATAATTGTTAGTAATAAAAAGCTGCTACATTTCTCTACTCTGAAGATGTGTTTTAGGCAGCAAGCAGACTTTCTGTCTTTGCGGTTTCTGTGCATCAGTTAAATTAGAATGCTTTGATATGTTAATTATTTATCATTTTAAATTATGCATCTTCTAAAATCAAAGAAACACATAACCTATAATTTATTATTCATTTAGCATGAAAACTTGTCTTTATGTGGCTGTTTCTCTTCTAGGTACAGAATTTCTGTTTTGATGTAAAACTTATCAACATATGGCTTCAAGTACAAAATGGAAAAGTTCAGTTATTTTTGAAAATGCACACAAAAAAACTTGATCATTTGTTTTCCCATGTAATTTTGTCATTTTAAATATCTTAATAATATTTAAGGTCCATTTCATTAGAGATAAATAAAAAATGTATATTTAAATGCAGCATTAAATATTTATATTTAATTTTTTTATAAAATTTACCAAATATTAAGACAAATGCATTGAATTTATAGCAAGATGAGATGGCTACAGTATACTCTGTAATAAATTAATTAAGTAGTATTTATTTGTAAAACTTATCAACATATGGCTTCAAGTACAAAATGGAAAAGTTCAGTTATTTTTGAAAATGCACACAAAAAAACTTGATCATTTGTTTTCCCATGTAATTTTGTCATTTTAAATATCTTAATAATATTTAAGGTCCATTTCATTAGAGATAAATAAAAAATGTATATTTAAATGCAGCATTAAATATTTATATTTAATTTTTTTTATAAAATTTACCAAATATTAAGACAAATGCATTGAATTTATAGCAAGATGAGATGGCTACAGTATACTCTGTAATAAATTAATTAAGTAGTATTTATTTGCTTCCAATAGTCAAATTCTACATTCTTCTACATTCCTGGTTTGCACTGAGGGGACCAAGTAATTAGAAAATACAAAATCCTCTTAGTGTTTAAAAAAAAGTTTTAAATGACTTATCTAGCTATCTAATTACCTAAACAACATGACACAATGTGAATTGTCAAAGTGTGTCTTAGTGATTCCTCAACAAACTAAACACTTATAAAACTATTTTCCTTCAAGTGGTTTGTGCTATATGCAAAAAGTTGTGAGGAAAGAAGAAAACAAAAGAATGTTTTTTCTACATTACATTTTTCCCCCAATGCTTAATTCCATCCTGGAAGTTATAATTCCCCTTTGTCACACAGCACTTCCAGAAAAAAGAGTCGCCATTTTTATTAAATGCTTAGTAACTATGAATACCAACTGTTGGATTCCATTTATATTACATACTTTTTAGAATATTTGCTTTATGTGTTAAACTTTAGGCTCTTTCAGATAGGAGTGTTGGTTCTTTGAATACAGTTATGGCTTTGAATGCACTTTCTAAAGAAAAATTGTGCTGA
The DNA here is from genome assembly GCF_000334495.1 of Tupaia belangeri chinensis. NCBI lineage: Eukaryota > Metazoa > Chordata > Mammalia > Scandentia > Tupaiidae > Tupaia > Tupaia belangeri. Next base: position 1,865,024 of record NW_006160032.1, read on the forward strand.
ATATATTTCAAATCCAAAATAAGATAAAATGATTGCAAGTTGAATGCTTGTGAATAAAATAGGACAGAATATTTTGTTATAACTAACTGGACAATTCAGAACAATGTATTTATCTGTATTTCAGTTTTTTTTCTTTTTCTTTTTTTTTTGAAGATACTAGGCCCAAACATCAAGGGATCTTTCTAAAGCAGGAATTTCATGTATTGTGCCAAGGAACTTGAAATGAATAGTTGGTTGAGATAGACTACTTGAGGATTTTAAAGTCCATTTGTTAAAATCTCAGTAAATCAAAGGATATAGTGAGGATAAATCTCAAGGTAGAATTGAAAATCTAAGAGTGTTGTCAATGGTTCAATAATTGCCTGAAACCATCCCTATTTCCTGGCATCCACACCATAGTGTAATCCCTTCTCTAAAAATGTGGGCTGTACTTAACAATTCTGTTCTGATGAATAAGATACCATAGAAGTAAGGGTATAAAATGTCTCAGATCAAGTTATATAAAGATGGTGCCACCCATCTTGAATGTTCTTTTTTACTTCCTGTCACACTTTTTCTAAGTTATCTTGCATTGAGAAATGAAAAATAACATTTGTCAACAACCCCATGGAGAGACCTGGATTTCTGACCAACAGCTATCCCAAGATTCAAAAAAAAAAAAAAAAAGTGTTGGTTGTCTTAAACCACTGAGTCATGGGATAATTCATCTTACACAAAAGATAATTAATATTATACTCCAGGCAAAAGATAATAGGATATGTAAAGATAGAGAGGCTGTGATGCTAGAAACTCATGTAATTCTATAATCAAATGTGCCAAATAGTTGGTGCCTATATGAGTTGAGTGGCCAGATTAACTTTTATGCTGATTCCCATTCCTGTAAGGATTTTTTGCTTTCTTTAGTCTATTCATAAAACATTTTGCAAGTTGGGACCAGTTGATGGTGTAGTGGTTACTTTGCTGGACTCCCACACGGTCGACCGCGGTTTAAGTATCAGACCCAGTGACTTGAAAATCACACTGGGTATGTGTGAGTGCATGTCCGAAATCCTGTGAGGAAAATGGAGTAAAAGAGATTGTGGTGTGGCCATCCCCCTGGAGGGTGATTTCTCACTTTTGCTCTCACTGTGTTTGTCTCTCTCTCTCTCTCTGCTGAGTGCACACTCCCTTAGGAAAAACCTCTAAAAAAATTCTGCAAGTAAACTATTTTTTCTGTGAATGAGATGGTCAAGTATTAAAAGACCAGTGTCAAGCTTTAAAAAGAAATCCTTTCTAAGAACAGCAATATTTTATAAAGCACCTATTTAAATCACCTTTACTATTTGAAGATCGAGATCTTACTTCCAATGTATTTCTGTAAAAGGACATCTCTGGAAAGAGAGCTTTAGAAACTTACTGTTGCCAACATTCTATTTCTCCCATCATTTCTTATTACGAAAGATAATAATCATACCTTATAATCTAGGACAATGTTCTCTGCAGCATAAATCATTGTAATATTAAACCTTAATATTTATTGCCTGTTCTATCTTGCTGCTGACAGTCCTATTAATGCTTCACTTAGCAAGTCAAAAAGCGATACCTCAGTACTATATAGTACTAGAAAAGATTGAGAAAACTCTTTGTACACAAATCAGCCAAAAGCATAACTTATCTGTTACAGCACAGGAAGATTAAACACACGGTCATAAAAATCCCTGCAATCACAGTAACTAGAGTCGAGGTTGCCTCTATTGCTTTAATAAATCCTTTAAGTATGCTTTCAATCTCTCAACGATTCCTGACAAAGCTTGTGTGCTGTTGTTGTGAATCTGCCTACCTCTAAAGTCCTGATGGTGTGTATTTCATGTGGCTTTTCACTTCTTTGTGCCCCTAGTCTAGGAGAAACCAGTGTACTGTTTGCTAGTGCTGCTTAATAACTTATTAGTTGAAGATGGATTTGCACTTTCAGCCTTTAGCCACCTAATTTCCTGTTACAGAAGATAAAAATTTTATTTTTGCAAATGATGAATGAGGTGATTATATTTCACAAATTTTAAGGCCACGGACCATTAACTGAATCACTCTGAGCACTTGTCATCTTACCCATATATATGCGACAGGAAAAAGAGCGTTGTGTTGTTGTAATACTTACTTGACTATTGCCACAAACAGCTCCTTATAAACTTTGTGTAAAAACTTTGTTTGAGCAGATGTAAAGCTGAATGGTCACTACAAGACCACTCTCTGAAAGAAATTAAGTGATTGTTCATACTGAAGTTTGGATTTGAAGTGGTAACTCTCTTTTTCCTTCTTAGGATCTCTGATATAGCTGTGATTATAAAATGACCACAAATCACATTAGAGTATAAATAGATGGATATTCTTATTCATTCTTATATATTCTTTTATTGCAGATTCATGTCATTAGGCCAATTATTGACTTTAGAACAGAGGGAATATAGATGGATGGTTAGAGGAATATCTTTCTGTTTTTCACAGTGCTAAAAATAGTCTCAAAATTTTATTTAGTAAAGAAAAGCCTGGTAGGACCAGCAGTCGGTGTTATGGTTATGTTGCTGGACTCCCACATATTTGACCGCAGTTTGGGTCCTGGACCCGGTGGCTTAAACTCACACTGGGTACATGTGCG
>NW_006160032.1:1867714-1880398 GCF_000334495.1 Tupaia belangeri chinensis
TGGGGTGATTTCTCACTTTCTGTCTCTCTCTTTCTGGCGAGTGCACTTGCCCTATAGCAAAAATCTCTCGAAAGAAAGAAAGCAACAGAAACAAACGTTGTCAAAAGTCATTTTCCTTTGTTCCTTCCCCTGATATCCAAGTTTTTGGTCAATGTTTCCCACAATATGGCGTAATACTGTCTCTGTCTCTAGAGATGTGTTAAGCCCACACTTACGGTACCTTCAGCAACTCTGTTTTGTGTCCTTGAGACTTAGATTTTTATTATGGTGGAACCTTAATTTTTTGAAGGTTTTTATTTACATCTACAACATTATGAGGCTTATGATTATTAACTATTTTTTTAAGATCAATTTTTGCTAGGGGGTACATGTGCTCACCAGAGAGACACAGAAAATGAGAAATCATCCCCCCCCCAGGGAGATGGCCAACCGCAATCACTTCTCCTCCATTCTCTCAGGGTTTTGGGCACACATACAATGTACCTGGCATGAGTTTAAAGCTGCTGGATCCTGACTCGAAACATAACCAACTACATGGGAGTCCAGCAACCTTCCCATTCTGCTATCTGCTGGCCCTATAAGGCCTATTCATAATTTTAGTTTTCCGTCCACATCTGAATACACAGAACCAAGGGAGTTTTACTTGATTTAGGAACTGAAAAGATTCTGGGAAACTCATCTCATAGATGTTCTGAGAACTGCTAACTAGGACATACCTCTTCAAATTCAAATTCAACAAAGAGGTTTGAAATATATACCCAGGCTTTGCTTTGCTTTGCTTTGCTTTGCTTTGCTTTGCTTTGCTTTGCTTTGCTTTGCTTTGCTTTGCTTTGCTTTGCTTTGCTTTGCTTTTTTCTTTTCTTTTCTTTTCTTTTCTTTTCTTTTCTTTTCTTTTCTTTTCTTTTCTTTTCTTTTCTTTTCTTTTCTTTTCTTTTCTTTTCTTTTCTTTTCTTTTCTTTTCTTTTCTTTTCTTTTCTTTTCTTTTCTTTTCTTTTCTTTTCTTTTCTTTTCTTTCTTTCTTTCTTTCTTTCTTTCTTTCTTTCTTTCTGCATATGTGGCATTTAAATGTGGTCTTCCTATGTTATGATTCTTTTGCATCAGATTTGCTTTACAATAGTCATGGTTGAATTTATAGATTAAATAAAATTTGCCATGAGTTGTTTTGGATGAGTACTTGGGAATTTATTTTACTATTTCTATTATTATATGTGTTTGAAATTTTCTATAACAAAACGTTTTAACTACATTTTTATTATGAAAATGCTTATTTTTTAAGAAAAAGAATTTTTATAATCTTCCCAAGAGTAATGATTTTTCTACTGTTATGTGACAGCTAATTTTGAGCTTTTTGACATGCGGTTTGAAGTGACTTTGATGTATCCCCAAAGAAAATCCAGAGTCCTACATCCTTAGAATAAGTGATCTGGGTACAGAAGAATAATGTTTAAATAGTCATCTGGACTCTTCTCCTATTCTGCCAGAATGACAAAGCCATATATGCAGATGTAGATCACTTAATAAGCATCAATCTGTACAGGAGCATCATGCAATCCAGATTCACATATAAGAATTTTCCGCATCATTACAAAACTCCTGGAGACTCAGGACAATCCTTATGTCACTATAAAATGAATGATGAAGTTAGAGATTAAGTATGAATTCAGAAGTTCACATTCACTATCTTCTAAAATTCATCTCATCATTCTTTAAATGATGTTCTGTATTATACAATACACAATATAGTTATGCAATATAGTTCACTCTGCTAAATTAGGACTGCTGAATTTAGATTAGATTAAGCATGAAACTAAAAAAGTAGTTTTTAAAATTCCCTGAGATATATCACTTTTAATAATGATAAATATTTCTAGTTTAATTAATCATCTTGCTAATTTATTCCAGCTTAATCCTGTATTTCTTAATGATATTAAGGATGCATATCTCAAAAGGATTTAAATAGACTTCATTGGGCATTATACTTAACATGCAAAATGATTTCAGACTCATTTTTTCCTCCATACTCCAAGTACCATAATTTTCTGTTCATAAATCAATATATTTAGAAAAGATGAAAATGTAATTTGCAACAATATAACTAATAATATAACATTTTTATTTATGCCATCTAAAAATATCATATTGTCTATAATCATAGTTTGTTTCTGTAAATACTTTAGAATGACTTTTTACAAACACTGCTTTAAAGATGATTTTAAATGTGCTAATAGTTTTACTATGATAAAGGGACTCCATGGTAAAATATGCTTATAAAATACTTACGACAATATAGTCTTCTTTCTATCTTGGTACATGTTAGCATAATTAAGGTGTTGGTAAGTTTTATAGTAAATAAATATCTAATTTGTTTACCTGAACATTTTTAAAAGCTAATTTAATCTTGTAATTTTTTGAGGGGGAAATATATATTAAAATACTTCAAAGCACCAATGTTCATAGATCTCAATTTATAAATACACTTTGAAAACCATCTGAGTAAATAGGAGCAGAGTTTAAACTAAATGCCTCATTTATTTCAATATATAAGTATAATATCAGAAGTTTATAAAAATTAAGCTTGTGTAAAACAATCTTCACACAACAAAGAATTCATTATCCTTACTATGTTGTGTGTATTCTTTTGCCTATTTACAGCAATAGACTTAACTGCAGATAAAATTGTTCAGTATTACTTTTAAGAGTCTTTTTGTAGAATATTTGAGAGAAGTTACAGAAAACAAATTAAAATAGAGATAGAGAAGAATATACATATTTGAAAGTATTTACTTGGTAATTCAATAGGGCTCAGTGACTAAAGCATGTGGGAATGAAGGAGAGAAGTTACTTGTGATTGGATATTTATTGTTGGAACAAATGCAAACATTGTTGCAGGCAGAGAGATTTAATGGGGAGATAGTGAATTCTGTTTGTGATGTGTGATGTTGAGCTACCTCTGTTAAGGGTCAGAGCAGTTATAACAGCAACTGAGTATATGTAAAAAATTTGGGAACAAGTAAGGGCTCAAGCTAATTAAGGCATTATTGGCACATAGGACATACTTGAACCAGATAGGATCATTCACAAAGAGAGTTTTAAATCAGAAAACAATGTGAAATATGACATCATGGTCACCAGAATTTTTTAAAATGGTGGTGGGCATAAAATGGAGTTGAAGAGGAGACAGAAAAAAATGTAAAAAGGAACAGATATCTATGAGGACACTCACAACAGTGCAAGGACACTAAACAACTGGAGTTTCAGGATGTTATCAACAATGCCAAGACACGGCAAGTAAACCCGAAGACAAGACTACTGAATGATGCTTCTAAACTTGCTTTTGGGAGCAGATTAAAAGAATTTATGATTATATTTTCAAAATTCTTTGATGCCAGAAGCCAAATTTCAAGGTTAACTGTTAACAAAGTTCAGAAATTATGCTTTCAAGAATCATAAATTGACAGGCTGATTCCAGGGCATGGTGGTAATGCACCGCACAAGAGAAGCTTGATCCCAAACAGTAACTGTAGTTCCAGTACTCTGCTTGGTCAAGGGGGAACATCTCAGGCACACTTGTGAGGCTCAGGATCATGGACTGGAGGACCAAAGGAAGAAGATTACAGCATGACTAGATGTTGTGGAGAGTACCTTTTTCTCTCTTTCTTTCTAGTGTGCACATGTGCTTTATCATGAATAAAGGCTAAAATATTTATAAGAAGAATTATACGTTGTTGGTTAATGGACACAAAGTTACAATTAGGATATGTAAGTTTAGTGTTTAATAACATGTTAGGGTGAGTATTGTTACTCATTTATTGTATATTTCAAGATAGCTAGAAAGGAGGATTTTAAATATCCCCACCACTAAGTAATGACAAATGTTTGAGGTGATAGATATGCAAATTATCCTCATTTTATCATAACACATTGTATTCATGCACCAAGGAACTACACTGTATCCCATAAATATGTAGTTATTATGTCAATTAAAAAGAAAATGTAAAAGAAAAAGAAAAAAATACTAAGTGTCTTAAAGAGAAAAAAAGATGTAACACTGACTGGAAATGAGTGGGGGGAGTAGAGAATGCAGGCACTAAATTCTTTGATGGGTGTTGTTTCTAGGAGGCTAGTCGGGAGCACAGAACAATGAATCTTATGGAAATTGACAGGGAACAGGATTAGAAACATATATGGATACATTTAACTTAAATATGGAAAGGAATTCTTAGAAAACAAGAAGAAAAGTAGTGACCTAGAATATCATGGGGGTCATCTTGCTAGATTAAAAAGAAAGTACATTTTGTGTTACAAAGATGATTAGATTCAGGATTAATTTTGAGGAAAGTGAGGGAGAATGTGTTAACTGGTTAATACTTTCATGATTCATGTACTTTACTATGGAAGAAAAATCAGTGTATCCAGTACAGACTTTTTACCACTTTCCTCTTCTGTGCTTTGCAATTTCTTAATTTAGTGATTTTTTTAGGTATTTTGCCTTCATCACCTTCATTTTGTTGTTGAATTTTATTATTTTTTTCTTGCTTACTTCTGTTGCAATTATATGTACAGTCCACTCTAGGATAAACATTATATGCATATGTAAAGATACATATGTACACATAGGTGCAATTAAAAAAGTGAAAATATTATAGTAGGAGGGTTTCTATTTATGGTGAAAGAATCATATACATTTTACAAACATCTTTTTCAAAAGTGAATTTCTCTATATTTTTACACCTTTAATATATTCGTTTTCTGTTGCACTTCATTATTTGCCCAAAGAACTCTTACTTATATGTCCCCAAATAAATATGGAATCCCCTTCCTTGGAAATAGTTTTACTCTTATTTTTATAAAAATTTAGAACACAACATATTATAATTTATTCTTTATTAATTTACTTGTCTCATGACCCAATCCCCAAAAGCAAATGCCTATTAAAAATGAGTAAGGGGGCAGCAGGTTCATGGTGGTTAAAGTTCTGGACTCCCACAGTTCAAGACCTAAACCTAGCAGCTTGCTTTTTCACTTTCCCTGTCTCTCTTTCTGCCTCACTCTGGTGAGTGTTCATGCCTTGTAGTAAATTAAAAATAATAAAAATAATAAATAAAATTAAATAATTATTTTTAAAAATTAGATAAGACCAATCCCATGGCCTAGTAGTTCAGAAAGCCAGATTCCACATGGCCAGCTGCAGGGTTAGCATTCTGATTCTGGTAGTTAGGAAAAAGGATGGGGCACATATACATGTACATGCCACAGACTGACCAGGTGGAGAAATGGAGATCTAATTGCAGCATGAGCATGCCCAATTGGGGGTGTTTTCTCACTCTTCATCTCTATCTCTCTCTGACAAGTGTAAGCACCCTCTAGAAAATAAAAATAAAATATATATATAGGTAAATATCTATCACCTAGTAGTCCTTAGAAAATATTAGCTTCATGTGGCCAGCAGGTGCCATGGTGGTTAAGGCACTGGAATCCTACATTACTGCTCAGGGTTTGAGTACTGAACCTGGCAGCTTGCTTTCTCACTCATCCCTTCTCTCTCTCCCTTTCTCTCTCTCTCTCGCTGGTCAAATTAATAATGATAAAAAAGTTAAATAGGGACCAGCAGTTAGCGTAATGGCTATGTCGCTGAACTCCCATGTAGCCAACCGCGGTTCAAGTCCCAGACCCAGTCGCTTAAACTCACGTCAGGCACATGTGCATGTGTGCCCAAGATCCCGAAAGGAGAATGGAGAAGAAGGGATTGTGGCATGGCCATCCCCCTGGGGGGGGGGGTGATTTCTTTCTTTCTATCTCTCTGTCTCTCTCTGTCTTTCTAGCGAGCGCATACACCCTATAGCAAAAAATTCTTCAAAAAAAGGGAAAAAAAACAGAAAAGGTTAAATAAATAATTTTTAAAAAAGAAAATATTAGCTTCCTGGTCCTTCTATCCATAATTTCCATTTTTACCTTCTTAAAGAGAGCTAACCATGACATCTAATATCACATAGAGGTGCTGATGTATTACACTTGAATTAAATGGATAAATTTGTGTTTTTCTGGAATTAACTAGAATTTTGTTGAAACTGCTGCTAGCTTGCCTCTTAAAGTTATTATGTATTAACATTTACCTATTTCTTTCTACTTACCTACCTATCATTTTATTTCCAAATTTCCAAACTTCCTTTACTATCTCTGGGTATTTTTCTAATTTTCTTTTCTTTTCTTTTACTTTATTTTATTTTATTTATCTTTATTTTGCCAGAAGGTACATGCAGTTGCCAGAAAGAGACAAAGAAACAAAGAGACAGGGAGAAAGCAGCTACTAATAGGGCATAGCCATGCCAGAATCCCCTCTCCTTCATATCTCCATCATGTCGGGACTTTGAATATGCATGAACATGTACTGTACCTAGTGTTTCTCAAGCCACCTTGGTCAGGAGTCAAATCCATAATGCCTAGCCATGTAGGATCTGGTTCCCTTAACCTCTATGCTGCAGTGCTGGATAATCTCTTGGCTATATTCTCTTGTAATTAATTTTTGACAGAGAATCTACTTTTCATTAAGTAGGCTGAAAATTCTAGATACTGTTTTTGCTTCTAGTCTAGGAAGAAGGCTTCAAAATGAGCCTACTCCAATCTCACGCCCTGTAAAGAACTTGTGTTAAAGGATAGTAATGCTGAAAGTCTATTGGATCTGTGGAGTGGGGTAGTAATGATATTAGTTTTTAATGTGACCCCAACTGTGGTCAAAGTGGTGATGCTTGATTCTGAGTACTGTCAGAGAACCGTAGTTCAAACTTGATGGCTTAAAATACCCTCACTGGATGGGGATGATGTATGATTCTTTGCTGTGCAACTTCCCTTATTCTTCAGATGATTTTGACCCTAATTCTAGATATTTTTTCTGGCAATTTTATGAGTTATACAATGTTAGTTATATATTCATTAATACTTCTTTTTTAAAAAATATTTTGTCATAGAGCACATGTACTCACCTGAGAGAGACAGAGAGAGAGAGGTAAAGTGAGAAATCACCCTCCCAGGGAGGATAGCTATGTTGTAATCCCTACTCCTTCATTCTCCTCTCAGGATTTTAGACACACACACACACACATACACACACACACACACACAGAAGCCTGGCGTGTTTTTCAGGCCACTTGATCTTGGACTCGATCCATGGAGTCAGCTATATAGATTCCAGTGCCTTAACCATCATGCCACCTGTTGGCCTATTAATACATTATTTTAGCCTAAATTAAAGTTGCATTTGGTGTTTATTACAAAAAATTCTGATTGCTATATTAGAATATAGCATTATTTTTATTTGTTTTATTTAAGATGATTTGTCCCTTGTGATAATGTGCTATACATTTAATATCTTAAATGTCTAGTTTTGTATATAATTATTTTACTTAATATCGTATGTAGCAGGAAAATTGCATTCTTACATGTAACATTTACAAAGGCTTAACATGCTTGTAAGCACAGATTATATAAAAATATACCTTTCAAAATGTAATTATTTTTGTTCATTTTTAATCTTAGTGTGCCACTAACCAAATCAGGTGATTTTTAGCACAATTTTTCAGAATTAATTAGAACAAATTATAGTTCATTTCAACTACCCTAATTAATTTTTACTTGTGCTATAGTGTTAAAATACTTCATGGGCATTTGGTGTGCACTCTTTGCAAAATGAGGACATATAACCTTATCACTAGTTAACATATCAAGTGTCTAACTAAATTTAGCTGAGACTTGTCCTATTATGTAAGTTCCCACTTATCCAAGTTGACTCCCATTAGCCACTGTGCCATAATGGCTTGTGGGAAGACCGAACAGAAAATTGAATTAATGCAAGCCATTTCTCAATCATTTCTCATTCTTATAAAATGATTAAAGCTGATGTAAGAGGGCTCATTAAAACAGAAAACATTAGGCTCATTAAAAAGCCATTAAACCATCTCACTTCTCTGATTTATTATATCATAACCTTATTTAGCCATTGTTTAAAAGTCACTGTACCCCAAATTTCTTTTCTTATTATTGGGGGAATGTAATCAGAAGCTATACTCCGGCTACATGGCCATTTTAAGAGAAATCACCTCATCTACAAGTATTTGATCCCAGCACCTGATTTCTACAAATTGGAGACTAGCTAATAATACTCAATTGGGAAGAAGTTACCTTCTAATATTAATTTTAGTTATCTTTAATCTATACAATTTTTTAAAATTTTTCAAGTATGTATTGTTCAAACTTGAGATGGAACTACTAAAAGAGGCAAAGTGAATGTTCGTTTTTCATTGTATAATAATAATGTGTGGGTTTTTGTTAAGCAGTGATAATTTCTATTGCTAAACCACAAAAAATACACTTTTATGAGAAGTCTCAGCTTGAGCTTTATTTTTTTTAAGAATTGTTTTATTTAACTTTATTATCATCATTTTTTTTTTTAAATTGAGAAACAGAGAGAGAATGAGGGGAAGTGAGAAAGCAAGTGACCAGGTCTGAGACTCGACTTCAGTTGGTCATGTGGAGTCTGGCACAATCAACCACCATGCCACCTGCCAGCCCCTCAGCTTGAGTTTTAGGTATGACACAATTCACATGCTAACAGGTTTGCCTTAGGAATATTTTTTTTTGTAAGAATAGACATAAATAAGATTGATTTGGCCTAAAAATGACTCGGTACATATTAGAACTCATGTAGAAGAGAAACAGAAGATATATTCTGGAATGTCATACCTGAAACAACAGATAAACCTTGAAATCTTGGTCTCGCTCTTAATATCATAGTCTAATGGACAAAGTAGTCTTTGTGCATCTTGTAACTTTGCTTCTGGATGATGGTGAACTTGATCATGCACTGCCTACATCCTTCTTTAAGGAAGGGTTCATTGTCCCTTGAAGACTGACTGAAGCAAGTGTATAAAGGCACAGCCAGTTGCATATAATGTGAGACAACTTTTACAGGCATCTGTTTTGTTATCTCCATAGTTTTAGAGAATCATATGAAGTGTCAAAATCTCAGCTTCAATTTCTTCCTCTGTCCGCTCCTGTTTCCTTCCCTTCTCTTCCATAGGTGACCCCCAAAGAAACTTGGTAGTAAACATCCTACTTACTGAACTTGATCTTAGAGTTGGCTTTGCAGAAAACTTGATCTTCACTGGAAACTATTGATATAAGGCCTCAGAAAATGAGAAATATGGATAAGATGCATAGGTTGTCAGATCTGAGCCCCAAAGTAACGCATGTCATTTCTACTGAAACTGTTGGCCAGAATTAGCCATGTGTCACCAAATGAACTGCAAAGAAGACTGGAAATGTAGCACATAATAAATTTTTCTTACCACTATCTCTACCAGAATACCAAATGTAGTGCCATTTTTGGCAAAAGAAAGCATAATTAATATATTAGCTACTGCAGAATTTTTATTTATAGATGTCTTTTACATTTTTATATGAAATAGTTTTGTCCATTTCCTTTTTGATGATTTAACTTATTTCTTATACTTAAAATAATTTATTTTCCAATGATTGTGTTGCAGTTTTGACATATATGTTATGAAAAGATGAAAACTAGAAAGTTGACTTTGTTTCCTACTTTTAGTCATAGCTATGTTATAGCTACATAGAATCCCAATTTGCTATTTTGTTAGAGCATGCCCTTCTCTTGACCAGTCAGTGAAGCTAACTCTTTGTTGGTGATGTAGAAAAATAATTAGCATAATTACAATTATCATAATAACAATGGAAACAAAGATTATAATTATCATGGCTAACTAATGGTATGATAGAGCTCATTGTAAAGGTAGGAACTATTATTTTTGCAAGGAGAAAATAGAGGCCATGAAATGAGAAAACTTTCCTAGGGTAACCCACTAGTAAGGATAGCTGGGGCTACAATTTATATCTAGCTCACTCCAAAGTGCTGTTACCTACTATACTAGACTCTTTGGGAGAGGCAGTGTCTGAATGTTTTTCCCTTACTTTCTAATTTCTCATCTTTGTTTTCAGAGAGGTGAAATTGGTTAATTGATACATAGTGGCTTAATTATTGATATCTAAGTAGAATTTTGCATTTTATAGCAAATGATTTTAAATCTAGATTTGTTACTCATGACTTTGTTTTATATCCTTGAGTAAATTGAGCTCTTCATCACATGATATGACTTTTATAAATAAGTAACAAAAATAATATATTTTCATTTCCTGATATTATACTGACACTGATACCGATATTAGTAACACTAACACTGCTGCTTCTGCTTACAATACAAGTAGTTTAATTGCATGTCTATATGAATCAAGAAATGTTATTAATTTGAATGATTAAAGAATGAAATTGCAATTTGAAGAAAAGTGTATGCAAAGAAGTTGAATATCATTTGCAAAGTCCTAGAACATCAGAAGTGGATCTATTTCAAGGATGATGAGAGTTAACAGAGCTAGGGATAGATATATTAGAATCAGACACCTATCATTCAGTTATAAGGAGAAAGTTATAAAATGGATGACTGCATATAATCCACTTTTTGGATCAGAGTTATGTCCGTGTGTGTATCACCATGGAAATCATGAATATAATGAGAAGTTGGCCTGGTGGAGACTGCATAACACAAGACCTAATCAACTGATAATTTTAGTGTCTCCCACCCAACTAACAGTTTTATGAATCCAGTTCCACTTGCTATCCCAAAAGATAGTACTAGTTCCCATCATCCTCTTCATTCCCTTCCCAGAACTAAGCTGGAAACAAAGTTGAAGGCCAGCTGCAATGACCCAAGGCTTTCATTGTTTTCCAACCACACATGATATGCATGCTCATAAGTGCTCAAACTATTAATCTCTATTTGGATGTGTTCGTAACTTCAAATTAACTAGTCTTTTATGAAAATGAGTCCTTCCCTTTAAAATTTCAACAAATAGTTCTTTTCTGAGCCACTGAACATTAGTGTTAGTGTTATAGTTAAATTAATGTTATGTATTAATACTTATAAGCATTTAAACTAGTATATCCAGCAAGTAGGAATCAACTTACCTCTTTTTTTTTTTTTTAAGAGAGACATTTTTGCTTTAGGGTGTGTACACTCACCAGAGAGACAGAGAGATAGAAAGTGAGAAATCACCCCTCCCCCCAGGGGTGATGGCCACATCACAATCCATTCTCCTCTAGTCTCCTCTTAAGATTTTGGACACACACACATACATACACACACACACATACACACAAAGCATGAGATTTAAGCTGCCTGATCTGGGACTTGAACCACAGTCAACTACATAGGAGCCTAGTGAGATAATCATTACTCCATCCGCTGGTCCCCAACTTACCTCTTTTGATTACCAAAAGTAATTTTTCGGGACCAGCAGATGGAGTAATGGCTATGTCACTGTATGCCCATGTAGTCACAGTTTGACTCCCAGATCTGCAGGCTTGAAACACACTAGGCACATGTGAGTGCATGCCCCAAATCCTGAAAGGATAATGGAGGAGACGGAATTTTAGCATGACCATCCCCTCTGAGGATTTTCTGTCTTTCTGTGTTGCTCTGGTGAGAGTATAAATATTCCCTATTGCAAAAATTTCTGTGAGGAAAAGAAAAAAAGACAAAGAAGTAATTTTTTAACAATGTTGCTCACTAAATCACAATTTATCTTACATACTCTCAAAAAAAGTTTTTTTGTTTTTAGTTTTTTGACTTCTTTTATTTTTAAATTCAGTTTTTGGGGCTTCTCTTATTTTTAAATACTTTTTTAAAGAATAATTTTAGATTTACAGAATACTTATGACAATAGAGTATATTCTGTAACCAGTTTCTTCTATTATTTACATTTTATTTTACATTTTAATTAATGAACAAATATTAGTATGTTATTATAAAACTGAAGTTAAACTTCATTCCTATATCCTTAGTCTTTACCTAATTTTTTTTTTCCTAATTAAAAATCTCTTTTAATTTACTCTGTTATCTCCTTAGGCTTCTCTTTGCCATGATAGTTTCTCAGACTTTATTTTGAAGAATATGATAGTTCTGTGGAACACTGGTCAAGTATTTTGTATTTTAACCCCTTTATTGGGATAACTCTGATCTTTTTTCATGATTAGACCAAGATTTTGAGTTTTTGGAAGGAATATTGCAGAGGTAAGGGGTCAGTTTCATCACTGTGCATCAAGAGTGCATAGAACTAGCATTATTTATCACTGTTGATGTTAACCTTGATCACCATGAAAACTTGATGCTGTTAGACAGGTTTTTCTGTTTTAATATTGCTCTTTTTTTCTTTTTTCTCCCTTTCATACTATGCTCTTTGGAAAGAAGTCACAATGAACATCTAACACTTAATAATTGGAGATTAATATTTTACCTCTTGAGAGGAACATGTATCTACACAAAATATTTGAAATTATATTGTCTGAGAGATTTATCTTCCTTCCCATTATTTTTATTTATTATATATGTATGAAGTTACTGATATTTAGTCTATGCTTTGGGTTTAAATATTATACTACTTTATTTTCATGTACAAATTATTCCATTTTCGGCCATTGGGAGATCTTTTATTTACTTCTATATTCTATTACATATCCTGCCATTACAGTTTTTCTTTCTTCTTCGTTTTTTTTTTTTTTTTTTGGGGAGGGGTTTTCGCTTTAGGGCGCATGCGCTCGCCAGACAGACAGAGACATAG
>NW_006160032.1:1880555-1890575 GCF_000334495.1 Tupaia belangeri chinensis
TGTTTTTGCACATTTTTTGGTTTGCCTTTTTTTTTTTTTTTTTTTTTTTTTTTTTTTAACACTTCTTATTTTCCACTATAGAATAATGCAGGCTGTTCTTGTATATTTTTTGGTGTAGTCCTAAAATCCCCACTAATTTTGTTGAGCAATGGTATTAGAAATCAAGATTTGGACACTAGATGTGATCTTTATAAGTGGTTTATCGTTACTTTCATGCTCTCTCAGCTGACAGAGAAAGAAAATACCTATGTGTATACACTTGTACTTATAAATATTTCTATAGAAACCAACTCTACTTACATTAACCTAAACATGAGTTCATATTGACTTCTCCAACTCTAATCCATTACCACATGGATAATTTTAGACTCTACCGCTAGCTTATATGTAAACTCACATGTTCTCTTATCTATTTACCTATTATTCCTATTATCTATTTATCAGAATTATAAACTTGTAACCTAACTAGACATAGCATTATCAGCTAGAGTACACTGTGCATGTAAATTATTGTTTACCTTTAGTTTTACAGGCTCTATTTACAAGTTATTTAAGTAAGCACATTTTCCCCAGCTACACAAGTGACGGTTATTTCATACATTTAAAATAGAGTTAGATTAGTTTGTTTTACTTTGTATTACTTTCTTGGAACTTTTGATATCCTAAGTTTTTTTTTTTTGTTTGTTTGTTTGTTTGTTTTTTACAGTTGCATATAGTAAGGCTCAATCCTTGTGCTGCAAAGCTCAGTGGATTTTAATAAATGTATGTTTTTATTCACCCACCATTATGGTATCATCCAGAGTAAGTTTCCTCCCCTAAAATGCCCATTGACTTCACCTAGTCAACCCTCTCATCTTGCCCCATTCCCCCCATCAACAAGTGATCTTTACTGTCTCTGTAGTATTGCCTTTTCGATGTCTTATAATTATAATCCTATAATCTGTAGTCTCTTTATATTAGCTTCTTTCCCTTCACAGCATTTATTTTTAAGTAAATGGTTTTTGTTTGACTTCTTGCAAATTTTTTTTTCTTATATTTTTTTCTGCAGTTTATCTATGATATGCCTAGTTATAGTATTTGGGCCATTATCCAGTTTGGTATTTTCAATATTCCTAGATCTGTAGTTTACAGTCATTAATTTTATAATGTTTTTAAAAATTATTATTTCTAACATTTCTTTTACTCCATTCTCTCTCTCTCTCTTCTGCTTCTGCTTATCCAATGTCATTTATATTACAACTTTTGAAATTGAAATTATCTTGGATGTTCCATTTAAAAAAACTTTGTCCTTTGTATTGTTGGGAATGTTTCTATTGAACTATAGTCAATTTGAATTTTTCCTTAGCTATGTCCAGTTCTACAAATGAGTCCATCAAAGGTATTCTCCAGTTCTTTTACAATGTTTTTAATCTCACTTTTCTACTATTTCTTAGATTCCCACCTTTATGCTTATATTACCCACCTGTTCTTATACGGTTTCCGTTGATTTTTTTTTTTTTTCATTAGAGGCCTTAACAGAGTAATGATAGCTGTTTAAACTAACTGTCTGATAATTTCAACATCTGTGTCATATCTGAGTCTATTTCTGATGATTGCTTTGTATTTTCATGCTATTTTTTTCACTTTTTTCTAGTGTAACTTGTTATTATATTTGTAGAAAGTCTGAAATTACACATAAACACTGAGGAACATAGGTTTGAAATTTTAGGTTACTGTGGCAAGGAGTTTGACTGTATTTGATGTTTGCTGTGCAGGCTGAAACTTCAAATTTCTCTAGTATTTTTGTTTTTCACTTTCACCATCTTTGGACTTCCTTAAAAATTTTTCTTAGAGTCAAGACCAGCAGATGGCATAATGGTTACATTGCTGGACTCCCACATAGTTGACAGTAGAGCTGGACTCATAGTTCAAGTTGCAGACCTGGTGGCTTAAAACTCATGCCAGGCACGTGTGCATGCATACCCAAATTCTCTAGAGGAGAATGGAGAAGAAATTGTGGTGTAGTCATCCCCCTAGGGAGTGATTTCTCACTTTCTGTCTTTCTGTCTCTCTCTGTCTCACCAATAAGCACACATGCCCTATAGCAAACATCTCTCTTTCTAAAAACTAAGGATTTTTTTCTTAGAGTCCATGTCTTATGTAATAGATTCTTTAGCCATAACCCATTCTTGTCAGACTGAAGCTCTTTTGTAATGGTGGTAAATATTGGACAAGGGGATTTGTTCTATGATTTTATGATTAAATATTAGTCTTTAATGGGTGTGTATCTTTTAGCTGTGCGTGACAAGTGTTTATTCTCCTCCTTTTAGGTAAAAGTATAATAGGGATTATATTTGTGAATGTCGCTACCCCCGCTCAGACAATGCTGTGTAAAATTTTTTTTAAGTAAAGATTATGTCTTAATATGTACAATGTTCACATTAAAAATTTATTTAACCTATTACTATCATTATTATTATTTTAAGTTTGCTATAGGGCACATCCACTCACGAGAGAGAGAGAAGGGAAGTAAGAAAGCAAGCCACCAGGTCCAGACTTCAACTACAATTAGTTATATGGGATTCCAGTGTCCTAACCACCATGCTATCTGCCGGCCTCCAATGTTCACATTTTCAAATAGTTCTTTTCCCATCTCCTTCTGCCAGAGCCAGAAAACTACTCTTCAATGTGTGAACCTGGTAGGGTTCTTTGAGGTACACCTATACATTTGTGGAGTCCCCTCTTAAGATTTTGACCTTTACAGTTTCTGCCTCAGTGTTTTATATTTAGTCCTCTATAATTTGTCAAAATGATTGCCTACGTGTTCCTGTCAGTTTATGGGTCCAGAGTGTCTACTCCAGGTTAACAGATCCTGGCCATGACTGAATTCACTGTCATTCCAGATTTCAGGGTGGCAGTTTCTTCTTTGTTGGGTTCAAGAAAAATCATTGATTTTTCACGTTGTTTGACTTTTTTCTTAGGATGGGAGTGATGACTACCAAGTCTGTATGTTAGAGCTGAAAACTGAAGTATTTGATCTCTTCTTTACTGTCTACTAAATTTTAGTCAAAGGCTACTAAGTTAACTTATGTATATAAAGGTCTAACACAATGCTTGGCATGGAGTGTAAATACTCATGAAGTATTAATTCCTATTTTCCTCCACATTTATGTGACAATATAATGTTCATTTTGTGATGTAGTATTAGTGTCCTCTACATTAAAATGCCTCTTTTCAGATAGTGGTTCTTTTCATAGTAATAGTGTCTGAAGTATTTATCTTTATGTTATTAATACTTCTTCCATGCATCCTACATCTTTTATTTTATTTTATTTTATCCTACAACTATACCTTATGGTAGACATCAATTCTCTCCTTTTATCTTGTTATTTCTCTCCTTCCTCTATCCCTCTTACTTCCTGAATAATTATTATAATAAACTTATTCCTAGTAAGTCCCTCAAACCCTATATTCAGATATCAGCCATGATATTACAGTCACCATGAAGAGCCACCACTATACTAACCAAGTCTAGGCACTGAAGAGGAAATTAAGTTTAAACTCTGGTTATAGGAAAACTTTATTTCAAACAAACAAACAAACAAAAACAAAGTCATAGGGTCTAGATACCTAAACATAAATGGTATAGTCAGTTGTTCTACTTATCTGTGAATAGTGAACAAGACAATTTATAATTACTTTAGCAATCTTATTTATTTATTTGAGAGAGATTTTTCTGTTATAGGGCATATGTGCTCACCAGAGAGACAGTAAGAAATCACCCCTCAGAAGGGATGGCAACACCATAATCCCTTATCTTCCATTCTCCTCTCAGGATTTTGGGCATGGACACACAGGTGCTTGAAGTGAGTTTAAGCTGCCAAGTCCAGGACTCAAACTGGGGTCTACTATATAGGAGTCCAGTGATATAACCATTATACCCTCTGCTGGCCCCAGTTTTAGCAACTTTTATACACAGTAAACATTGGTTCTAAATTAATGCATTAAGGAGTTCAGAAGTAACTAAGACACAGAAATATTCTAGAAATTCCCAACTCCTTCTGAAAGTAATTTGTAATCATCAGAAAATTAATGCCAACAAATAAGAAAATTCAACAAATAAACAAACGGGAATAACTTTCTGTGTTGTACAAAAATAACCTTAAACATAGCAACTTAAAGCAGCATTTATTTCTGATCTCTCAGTTTCTTTGGGTCAGGAGTCCAGATATGGCATAGCATGATCCTTGAGAAATTTATTATCAGATGTCAACTAAGGCTCCGATCTCATTTGGAAGACTGACTGGGAAGGATTCAGTTCCTAACTCCTCCAAGTTATTACAAGAATTTTTCCTTTTGGCTATAAGATTCAAGGCACCTTGATTTTTTAAAGACAACAATAAGGACGGGGAACCAGCAGTTAGCGTAATGGCTATGTCGCTGGACTCCCACGTAGTTGACCACGGTTCACGTCCCGGACCCGGTGGCTTAAAACTCACGCCGGGCGCGTGTGCGTGCGTACTCAAGATCCCGAGAGGAGAATGGAGGAGAAGGGATTGCGGCATGACCATCCCCTCTGGGGGGTGATTTCTCACTTTCTGTCTCTATGTCTCTCTCTGTCTGCCTGCACGCGCCCTATAGCGAAAACCTCTCAAAAAAAAAAAAAAAGACAACAATAAGGAAAGAAGGGAGAGAAGAGAGGAGAGGAAATAGAGAAGGAATTCTTGCACAACTTAGCATAGTCATGAGAGTGACTTTCTGTCACCTTTGAACATTCTGTTGGTCAGAAGCAAGTCATAGGGCCTGTCTATACTCCAAGGGGAAGATATGCAGGGCACAAGCTAAAGGAAATAGAAATCCTTGGAACCACTTTAATGTCTATCTACCATGGAATATATCTTTTTGTAATTGGCTAAGTGTGTGGTGCTCACTAGAAAGAAGAAGAGAAAGAACAATCACCTCCCGATGTGGAATCATTACATCCCAGTACTTCTTCCTCCACTTTTCCATCCTATCAGAATTTGGGGCACATTCACACATACACCTGGAATGGTTTTCAAGCCACCAAAATAGGGATTAGACCCACAGTCAGCCATATGGAATCTGGTTCTCAATGTATAACATCTATAGGATCAACCAAAATAATTTAATTTAATTAATTATAACTCAGCTGAAATTAATGGCATTATCGAATATGAAAATAAGGAAACTGGTTTCTAATTCTGGATCATATGTTGTCATACAGGTGGTTATTAGGAAAAAAAAAAGAAAAAAATATTTTAGAAATTGAAAATATATTAAACTGTTTAGTATTCAGCACCTTTACAGACTAGACATTATATATACCAAAAACTATTGAATATGTCAGGAAAATTATTTGTATAATATATAATATAAAAGTCCAAGCAGTGCATAGGTAAGCTGGTAAACAAGGACATGTTACTGTGCAAAATTCTATCAATATAATCTTACTAACAAAAAAGACCATATATGCCCATGATGACATAATTAATCAAATATTTAATACTGTTGAGGATGTTACTACTCCTGCAACAGAAGTCCAGATACGGCATAGCATGATCCTTTAGGTGTACTGATCATAAACTACTACAGCTCTAATGAACTCTCAAGACTCTTTAAGAGTTGTCTATTACTCCACATAAAGAAAATTCTAGAATCTTTTAAGCAAGTTGTAGTACAAAGAATCACAAAATAGGAAATCAGAGACATGGGTCTGGCTGTGAACTGAGTTAGATTTTAGATGTATCATTCAAGTTCTCATTTTGAAAAAGGAGTTGCATGGGGGTTCTGGTCTAATAGAACTATAAAAGTCATTTCTGTTTCTACTTTGTGTTATAAAATCTAAGCCAAGTACAGATTAGGCTCTCTAGATTGGATCTTCAAAGAATGACAGGACTTTGTTGTAAGAAATGAAAAATACCTTCTTTGGCATGTTCAAAAAACTCATATAAGGTTGAGCAGGAAAAGAGAGTCAAAGGAATTGGATCAGACATTAAATATAACACCATATAGGGAAAAACAAGACCTGCCTGCTTTGGTTTAAAAAAAAAATTCTGTAGTTTTTTATTAAAGTTACTATGTACTAAAATGTTAAACATTAATTAAATTCAAAAGTATATGGAGATATTTACAAGAGAAATCAGTATATATGATGTTTAATTCTAAGATTGCACCCTTATCTCAATTTCTACCTCTTTATTCATTGCCATTTTTCTGCTATTTTTTTTTTAAGAAGGGATTTTTTTTTTCTTGTTATTAATACTTCTTCCATGCATCCTACATCTTTTATTTTATTTTATTTTATCCTACAACTATACCTTATGGTAGACATCAATTCTCTCCTTTTATCTTGTTATTTCTCTCCTTCCTCTATCCCTCTTACTTCCTGAATAATTATTATAATAAACTTATTCCTAGTAAGTCCCTCAAACCCTATATTCAGATATCAGCCATGATATTACAGTCACCATGAAGAGCCACCACTATACTAACCAAGTCTAGGCACTGAAGAGGAAATTAAGTTTAAACTCTGGTTATAGGAAAACTTTATTTCAAACAAACAAACAAACAAAAACAAAGTCATAGGGTCTAGATACCTAAACATAAATGGTATAGTCAGTTGTTCTACTTATCTGTGAATAGTGAACAAGACAATTTATAATTACTTTAGCAATCTTATTTATTTATTTATGTGCTCACCAGAGAGACAGAAAGTAAGAAATCACCCCTCAGAAGGGATGGCAACACCATAATCCCTTATCTACACCATAATCCCTTATCTTCCATTCTCCTCTCAGGATTTTGGGCATGGACACACAGGTGCTTGAAGTGAGTTTAAGCTGCCAAGTCCAGGACTCAAACTGGGGTTTACTGTATAGGAGTCCAGTGATATAACCATTATGCCCTCTGCTGGCCCCAGTTTTAGCAACTTTTATACACAGTAAACATTGGTTCTAAATTAATGCATTAAGGAGTTCAGAAGTAACTAAGACACAGAAATATTCTAGAAATTCCCAACTCCTTCTGAAAGTAATTTGTAATCATCAGAAAATTAATGCCAACAAATAAGAAAATTCAACAAATAAACAAACGGGAATAACTTTCTGTGTTGTACAAAAATAACCTTAAACATAGCAACTTAAAGCAGCATTTATTTCTGATCTCTCAGTTTCTTTGGGTCAGGAGTCCAGATATGGCATAGCATGATCCTTGAGAAATTTATTATCAGATGTCAACTAAGGCTCCGATCTCATTTGGAAGACTGACTGGGAAGGATTCAGTTCCTAACTCCTCCAAGTTATTACAAGAATTTTTCCTTTTGGCTATAAGATTCAAGGCACCTTGATTTTTTAAAGACAACAATAAGGACGGGGAACCAGCAGTTAGCGTAATGGCTATGTCGCTGGACTCCCACGTAGTTGACCACGGTTCACGTCCCGGACCCGGTGGCTTAAAACTCACGCCGGGCGCGTGTGCGTGCGTACTCAAGATCCCGAGAGGAGAATGGAGGAGAAGGGATTGCGGCATGACCATCCCCTCTGGGGGGTGATTTCTCACTTTCTGTCTCTATGTCTCTCTCTGTCTGCCTGCTCTCTCTCTGTCTGCCTGCACGCGCCCTATAACGAAAACCTCTCAAAAAAAAAAAAAAAGACAACAATAAGGAAAGAAGGGAGAGAAGAGAGGAGAGGAAATAGAGAAGGAATTCTTGCACAACTTAGCATAGTCATGAGAGTGACTTTCTGTCACCTTTGAACATTCTGTTGGTCAGAAGCAAGTCATAGGGCCTGTCTATACTCCAAGGGGAAGATATGCAGGGCACAAGCTAAAGGAAATAGAAATCCTTGGAACCACTTTAATGTCTATCTACCATGGAATATATCTTTTTGTAATTGGCTAAGTGTGTGGTGCTCACTAGAAAGAAGAAGAGAAAGAACAATCACCTCCCGATGTGGAATCATTACATCCCAGTACTTCTTCCTCCACTTTTCCATCCTATCAGAATTTGGGGCACATTCACACATACACCTGGAATGGTTTTCAAGCCACCAAAATAGGGATTAGACCCACAGTCAGCCATATGGAATCTGGTTCTCAATGTATAACATCTATAGGATCAACCAAAATAATTTAATTTAATTAATTATAACTCAGCTGAAATTAATGGCATTATCGAATATGAAAATAAGGAAACTGGTTTCTAATTCTGGATCATATGTTGTCATACAGGTGGTTATTAGGAAAAAAAAAAGAAAAAAATATTTTAGAAATTGAAAATATATTAAACTGTTTAGTATTCAGCACCTTTACAGACTAGACATTATATATACCAAAAACTATTGAATATGTCAGGAAAATTATTTGTATAATATATAATATAAAAGTCCAAGCAGTGCATAGGTAAGCTGGTAAACAAGGACATGTTACTGTGCAAAATTCTATCAATATAATCTTACTAACAAAAAAGACCATATATGCCCATGATGACATAATTAATCAAATATTTAATACTGTTGAGGATGTTACTACTCCTGCAACAGAAGTCCAGATACGGCATAGCATGATCCTTTAGGTGTACTGATCATAAACTACTACAGCTCTAATGAACTCTCAAGACTCTTTAAGAGTTGTCTATTACTCCACATAAAGAAAATTCTAGAATCTTTTAAGCAAGTTGTAGTACAAAGAATCACAAAATAGGAAATCAGAGACATGGGTCTGGCTGTGAACTGAGTTAGATTTTAGATGTATCATTCAAGTTCTCATTTTGAAAAAGGAGTTGCATGGGGGTTCTGGTCTAATAGAACTATAAAAGTCATTTCTGTTTCTACTTTGTGTTATAAAATCTAAGCCAAGTACAGATTAGGCTCTCTAGATTGGATCTTCAAAGAATGACAGGACTTTGTTGTAAGAAATGAAAAATACCTTCTTTGGCATGTTCAAAAAACTCATATAAGGTTGAGCAGGAAAAGAGAGTCAAAGGAATTGGATCAGACATTAAATATAACACCATATAGGGAAAAACAAGACCTGCCTGCTTTGGTTTAAAAAAAAAAT
Organism: Tupaia belangeri chinensis; assembly: GCF_000334495.1. NCBI lineage: Eukaryota > Metazoa > Chordata > Mammalia > Scandentia > Tupaiidae > Tupaia > Tupaia belangeri. Next base: position 1,889,610 of record NW_006160032.1, read on the forward strand.
TCTGTAGTTTTTTATTAAAGTTACTATGTACTAAAATGTTAAACATTAATTAAATTCAAAAGTATATGGAGATATTTACAAGAGAAATCAGTATATATGATGTTTAATTCTAAGATTGCACCCTTATCTCAATTTCTACCTCTTTATTCATTGCCATTTTTCTGCTATTTTTTTTTTAAGAAGGGATTTTTTTTTTCTTTATGCAGGTCAGCATGCAAAACAGGTTTACAAATGTGTTCTAGGTCCTCTCTGACTTTGTATTCTAGAATGGTGGCAGCAATATTTATTTATATAGGATTATGAAGATCTGTTCTAGAAATATAAAGCAGGCTTTCTTATTGTGAAGTCTTCATAATCGTTATTAGAGATTGTCAAACATAAGGAGCATGGATCTTTCAAAGTGACTTTGTTTAGAATCCTGATTATCACCAACTGTGTGAAGTCCAGAATAAGTAATTTCTCATGTAATCTCATGTTTTAATCAAAAGTTACTATTCTAATCTTAGAGGCTTGTTGTGAGGATTAATAAGATCAATAGGCCACCCAGAATGGTTCTGGCACTCAGAATGAACAGTACATGACAGACTATTTTAATGGCAACAGTAATTGTTATGCTACTTTTTGCTCTAGAGTTAAAAATTATATTAATTCAAGCATTAAACTTAGTTATACCTCTGTCTGTCTCAGTAGAGCAGACAAACTCACACAAAGCTCTTCATGAAATTGTAAGTATGGTTTCAGAAAAAGAACGAAAAAACAAAGAATTTTTAAAAATTTTTTACATGTGTGTCATTAGTGATTCATTTAAAATGTTGTCATAATATTTTAATATTATAGAGCTGAGATATTATTTGCTTAGCCTTACCATTATAAAAATGAAAAATTAGATTATTATTCATGCTTTTCTACAAAAATATTATGGAGCACTCATTTAGATGCTTGTGATCCACTGGTGATGAATGAATG
>NW_006160032.1:1892981-1933400 GCF_000334495.1 Tupaia belangeri chinensis
AAGAAAATTCAACAAATAAACAAACGGGAATAACTTTCTGTGTTGTACAAAAATAACCTTAAACATAGCAACTTAAAGCAGCATTTATTTCTGATCTCTCAGTTTCTTTGGGTCAGGAGTCCAGATATGGCATAGCATGATCCTTGAGAAATTTATTATCAGATGTCAACTAAGGCTCCGATCTCATTTGGAAGACTGACTGGGAAGGATTCAGTTCCTAACTCCTCCAAGTTATTACAAGAATTTTTCCTTTTGGCTATAAGATTCAAGGCACCTTGATTTTTTAAAGACAACAATAAGGACGGGGAACCAGCAGTTAGCGTAATGGCTATGTCGCTGGACTCCCACGTAGTTGACCACGGTTCACGTCCCGGACCCGGTGGCTTAAAACTCACGCCGGGCGCGTGTGCGTGCGTACTCAAGATCCCGAGAGGAGAATGGAGGAGAAGGGATTGCGGCATGACCATCCCCTCTGGGGGGTGATTTCTCACTTTCTGTCTCTATGTCTCTCTCTGTCTGCCTGCACGCGCCCTATAGCGAAAACCTCTCAAAAAAAAAAAAAAAGACAACAATAAGGAAAGAAGGGAGAGAAGAGAGGAGAGGAAATAGAGAAGGAATTCTTGCACAACTTAGCATAGTCATGAGAGTGACTTTCTGTCACCTTTGAACATTCTGTTGGTCAGAAGCAAGTCATAGGGCCTGTCTATACTCCAAGGGGAAGATATGCAGGGCACAAGCTAAAGGAAATAGAAATCCTTGGAACCACTTTAATGTCTATCTACCATGGAATATATCTTTTTGTAATTGGCTAAGTGTGTGGTGCTCACTAGAAAGAAGAAGAGAAAGAACAATCACCTCCCGATGTGGAATCATTACATCCCAGTACTTCTTCCTCCACTTTTCCATCCTATCAGAATTTGGGGCACATTCACACATACACCTGGAATGGTTTTCAAGCCACCAAAATAGGGATTAGACCCACAGTCAGCCATATGGAATCTGGTTCTCAATGTATAACATCTATAGGATCAACCAAAATAATTTAATTTAATTAATTATAACTCAGCTGAAATTAATGGCATTATCGAATATGAAAATAAGGAAACTGGTTTCTAATTCTGGATCATATGTTGTCATACAGGTGGTTATTAGGAAAAAAAAAAGAAAAAAATATTTTAGAAATTGAAAATATATTAAACTGTTTAGTATTCAGCACCTTTACAGACTAGACATTATATATACCAAAAACTATTGAATATGTCAGGAAAATTATTTGTATAATATATAATATAAAAGTCCAAGCAGTGCATAGGTAAGCTGGTAAACAAGGACATGTTACTGTGCAAAATTCTATCAATATAATCTTACTAACAAAAAAGACCATATATGCCCATGATGACATAATTAATCAAATATTTAATACTGTTGAGGATGTTACTACTCCTGCAACAGAAGTCCAGATACGGCATAGCATGATCCTTTAGGTGTACTGATCATAAACTACTACAGCTCTAATGAACTCTCAAGACTCTTTAAGAGTTGTCTATTACTCCACATAAAGAAAATTCTAGAATCTTTTAAGCAAGTTGTAGTACAAAGAATCACAAAATAGGAAATCAGAGACATGGGTCTGGCTGTGAACTGAGTTAGATTTTAGATGTATCATTCAAGTTCTCATTTTGAAAAAGGAGTTGCATGGGGGTTCTGGTCTAATAGAACTATAAAAGTCATTTCTGTTTCTACTTTGTGTTATAAAATCTAAGCCAAGTACAGATTAGGCTCTCTAGATTGGATCTTCAAAGAATGACAGGACTTTGTTGTAAGAAATGAAAAATACCTTCTTTGGCATGTTCAAAAAACTCATATAAGGTTGAGCAGGAAAAGAGAGTCAAAGGAATTGGATCAGACATTAAATATAACACCATATAGGGAAAAACAAGACCTGCCTGCTTTGGTTTAAAAAAAAAATTCTGTAGTTTTTTATTAAAGTTACTATGTACTAAAATGTTAAACATTAATTAAATTCAAAAGTATATGGAGATATTTACAAGAGAAATCAGTATATATGATGTTTAATTCTAAGATTGCACCCTTATCTCAATTTCTACCTCTTTATTCATTGCCATTTTTCTGCTATTTTTTTTTTAAGAAGGGATTTTTTTTTTCTTTATGCAGGTCAGCATGCAAAACAGGTTTACAAATGTGTTCTAGGTCCTCTCTGACTTTGTATTCTAGAATGGTGGCAGCAATATTTATTTATATAGGATTATGAAGATCTGTTCTAGAAATATAAAGCAGGCTTTCTTATTGTGAAGTCTTCATAATCGTTATTAGAGATTGTCAAACATAAGGAGCATGGATCTTTCAAAGTGACTTTGTTTAGAATCCTGATTATCACCAACTGTGTGAAGTCCAGAATAAGTAATTTCTCATGTAATCTCATGTTTTAATCAAAAGTTACTATTCTAATCTTAGAGGCTTGTTGTGAGGATTAATAAGATCAATAGGCCACCCAGAATGGTTCTGGCACTCAGAATGAACAGTACATGACAGACTATTTTAATGGCAACAGTAATTGTTATGCTACTTTTTGCTCTAGAGTTAAAAATTATATTAATTCAAGCATTAAACTTAGTTATACCTCTGTCTGTCTCAGTAGAGCAGACAAACTCACACAAAGCTCTTCATGAAATTGTAAGTATGGTTTCAGAAAAAGAACGAAAAAACAAAGAATTTTTAAAAATTTTTTACATGTGTGTCATTAGTGATTCATTTAAAATGTTGTCATAATATTTTAATATTATAGAGCTGAGATATTATTTGCTTAGCCTTACCATTATAAAAATGAAAAATTAGATTATTATTCATGCTTTTCTACAAAAATATTATGGAGCACTCATTTAGATGCTTGTGATCCACTGGTGATGAATGAATGAATGAATGAATGAATGAATGAGTACTAAATGAATGTATGCATAAATGAATCTGTACTGACTCTCCAGTAGTGTATACTCTAATGGAATAAAGAAATATTAAGAAAAAAATTTATAAAACTTGGCCTAGAAAAGTTATGATATTTTCATAATTATAAAGTTTGATGACTAACCCTGGATCTTCCTATTTAAAGGCAATGCCCAGAAATAACTTACTGGACAGTTCACATATTCTGAGTTTGGGTTTTTTTCTGGTAAACTCAAATGAGTTTAAATTTTATAACTTAAATCTATTACACTAATCAAATGATATGTCAGTTACATTTATCATATTTGTTAGATTATATTACATGAATTTTGTAACCTAAAATATTTTAACATAATTATTGGTGAATTTACAATTTAATAATGAGACTATTCTAAGTGATACTTTATGTGACTGTTGTTTAATAAAGCTTGCATGAAAATATTCATTTGTTTAATATGTGTCTTATAATATTCACTTATCTCATATTTAAAAATCAGAAACTCTTGTAGTCCTATAAATAAAGAGTTGAATAGTGTAATTTACTTGTAAATGTACTAATTCAAGTTTATAGGTAAATAACATAATTACTCTTCTCAATACATACAAAAATAATATTCTCCATTAAAAAAATGTCACCATCACTATAACACCAATGTACAATTAAAAAGCGGTGTGTTTTTATGCACCTAGCCTTGGCTTAGCACTTTATATTAGTTGAGTTTAGCATTAACTTATTTAATCTCTACCTCAACTTTTGAAGTATATACCATTACTAGTCCTATTTTTATGTGTAAAGAAAATAAAAGAGAGTTTGAAAAACTCGGTTCACATCCCACCACTAATAAGAACGCTACATAGAATATGATAGGTGACTGATACATTATACAGACAGTAAGAATTTAAAAGAAATGATTATGCATATGGGAAGGATGAAGAAAATTCTTGTGGTTTTTGCACTAGAGTCAGAGTATGAAAGTTTCAGAATTCAGATAAAGGTACATCTGTACTGCCAAACTGGGCAACATAACTTCTTAGGAAACTATTATTTTGATAAAATTGTGGGGAGAAAATCAAGATAGAATCCATGATTTATGTAATAATGACTAGCAACATTCCTGGAGGAGTTGGTGTGTACCATTTTAAAAAATGCTGAGGCCTGTGCAACTTCTGACCAGGGAGAAGTAACTGCTAGTGAGAGAAGCGGAGGCTATAGATGGCTTAGGTTTCTTTCTATCCCTGAACTCATCCCAGGTACATCTGTTCACCACCATTTTTCTCAGAGCACAGGCTGCTGCTGACCAGGGAGAAGAAGCTGCTGGTAAGGAAAGTGGAGACAGGAGACATCTCCATTCTTCTTCCTGCCTCCTAATTCATCCCAGGAATATTGTGAAACTTCATAGTTTTCTGAACCACGTGACTCCTTTTCCCTCTTCCATCTGAAGATATCCAGGTTAGCACCAGATGTACCTGGTCTCAAGAGACTGGGAAAGGAAGCAACAATTAAAGGTGGCTATACACATCCTCTGACTGGAAGGTAAGGCCCTCTACCAAGAACATGTCTGAGAAGTAGAGCTCTTCTTCCCCTCTGACACTATAATCACCAATATAAAAGCAGGAAGTAGGATATAATCCACCAGATGACTAGAAACTGGCAGAGAGGCATAAAAAGTATGAAAAAAACAAAGAAATACCTGTTATTCAAAGGAACAGAGCAACTCTTTTTCAACCATAAACAGCACAAAGGAATTTGAAGAAATGTCAGATAGAGAGTTCAGAATATTCATGGTGACAGAGATGAGGAAGTCTTTTCAGAATTTGAAGGAGGAAATAGGCACCATTTATAAAAAATTAATTTAAAGTCCTAGAGATGAAGACAATAATACAGGAAACCAAGACCTCCCTCAAAAGTATTAATAGTAACCTTGACTACACAGAAGAAAGAATCTCTGAGCTGGAAGACAAAGCCTTTGACTTAGATGAAACAAACAAAAATAAGGAAAAATATTTTTATAAAATGAAGACAGAAAATGAGAAATATTATATACTGTGAAAAACCCAAATATTTGAATAATAGTTATTTCAGAAGGTGAAGTCTTGGACAAAGTCACAGAAGGTCTATTCAATGAAATGCTTGCAGAAAAATTGCCAAACCTAGAGAAGCAATCAAATATATTAACCCCCAAAACACAAAGGACTACAAGAAGTATCAACCCAAGAAGACCCTCGCCATGTCACATCTTAGCCAGAATAAACAAAATCACATATATAAAGACAAGATACTTAAAATGGCAAAAGAGAAACATCAAGTTACTTACAAAGGTTATCCAATCAGGCTAACTATGGACCTCTCAGTAGAAACAAAACAAGCAAGGAAAGAAAGGGAATATATATTCAAAGTGTTAAAAACGGTTTCAACCAAGACTACTATACCCAGCAAGATTAACCTTCAAATGGGAAGAAAAGATAAAAATATTCCCAAATAAGCAAAACCTGAAAGAATTTACCAACACCAGACCCAATCTTCAAGAAGTTCTGAAGGGAGTGCTATACCTGGAAAGATATAGAGACAGGTAGGAACAAGAGATTGAAAAACAGCTGAGAAAATGGCTAACATAATGGTAGGGACAAGTCCAGAAATGTCAATAATAACGTTGAATATTAATTAATTAAATTCTTCAGTCAAGAGACACAGACCGGCTGAAAGGATTAAAAAACAAACCCTCTATCTGTTGCCTAAAAGAAACCCACCTCATGTATAAAGACATACGTAGACTAAAAGTGAAGAGCTGGAAAAGGTATTCTATGCAAATAGAAACAAAAAAGGCTGGAGTTGCAATTCTGATTTCAGACAAAATAGGCTTTAAGACAAAACTATAAGAAGAGACAAACACAGGCATTATATAGTAGTAAAAGGGCTAATTCATCAAGAACATTTAACACTTATAGATATCTATGCACCCAACACAGGAGCACCTAAATACCTGAAAGAAAGTCTGCTTGATCTAAAAGGAGAGTTAGACTGCACTACACTAATCTTTGAGGATCTCAACATCGCACTATCTTCTCTGGACAGATAATATGGACAAAAACTAAGCAAAGAGATACAGGATCTAAATAACACCATAAATCAAATGTCTATTGAAAGACATCTATAGAATCTTCTAACCCCAAACTGCAAAATAAACAGTTTTCTCACCTTTGCATATAATCTTTTCAAACATTGACCACATGATAGGACACAAAACTAACCTTTACAGTTTCAAAGGCATAGAAACCATATCTAGCATCTTCTCTGACCATGATAGAATTAAACTTGATATTAATCTTAGGGAAAAAGTACACAAACAAATGTAAACTAAACAAACTACTCCTAAATGACTTTATAACTACTGAATAAATGAAGACTGAAATCAAAAGATTCATTGAAGTCGATAATAATAAGTACGTAAGTTTCCAAAATCTATGAGACACAGCAAAAGCAGTCACAAGAGGTAAATTCAAAGCAATTAATGTCCATAAGTAAAAGATGGAAAAATGGCAAATGGAGAACCTAACATCATGTCTCAGAGAATTGGAAGAACAAAAACAAAAAATCAAAAAATGCCAGGAGGAAAGAAAGAATAAAGTTTCAAGCAGATATAAATAGAAAATCAATGAACTATACAGAAAATAAGTTGAAGCAAAAACTGGTTCTTTGAATAGATAAGTGAGATTGAAACACCATTAGCTAGAATAATTAAGAAGAAGAGAGAAAGTGGCCAGATAAATCAAATTCACAATGAAACAAGCAATATTACAACAGACATGATAGCAATACAAAAACATCATTAGAGGATACTATAGCGACTAAAGACCAACAAACAAGAAAACTTGGATGAGATGAACAAATTCCTGGATGTGTATTATCTACCAACATTGAATCAGGAATACATAGAAAATCTGAATAGACTCATAACAAGCAATGAGATTGAATCAGTAATAAATAACCTCCCAACTAAGAAAAACCCAGGTTATGATAGCTTCACTTCTGAATTCTACAAAACTTTATTATTTTTTTGAGAGTTTCTGATGTCTTCTATTTTTTTATTTTATTTTATAATTTATTATTTACATTGAAGTGCTGTACATCTTTATGACAGACAATATGGTTTTTCAAACCATGCATGTGATGTGTGATAATCAAACAAGGATATTACCATATACATAATTTTTAACAAAGAATGTTACATTCTCATGTCAAATGTTTGTTTTACCTGAGCTCCTTCCATCCACCCCTCCCCCCCACCCCACCATCCGCTTCCTTCCATATATTTCTGATGTCTTTTAAACTCACAGGCTCAGGCTTCCTGGCTCAGCTTCACTCAGTTTTGTGATACAGTCTATATTTAAAGCTTCCTTACTTGTTTTTGACCAATTTCATCATTGTTTTCCTCTAGCCTGACCATCAGCTCCCTCTAGAGGAACATCTGAATTTAGTATGGGGGAGGAAAGGGTCTTCAAAAAGTTCATGGAAAGCATGAATGATGAAAAAACTCTGCATAGGTTTCCAGCTTATTTAGTATCAAAATTGATACTTTATCCCATCTCCCCCTGAACTTTTGAAGCACCCTATTACTTACCCTTACTAATCTTTTTTTTAAATTAATTAATTAATTTATTTTTATTTCATTTTCTTCCATACATTCAATCACATAACAAGCCAGGAGATCGAATCAGTTATAAATAACCTCCCAAAAAAAGAAAAGCCCTGGCACAGATGGAGTCTAAAAAACTTTAAACAAAGAGTTAGTCAACATCCTACTGAAGTTATTTTTAAAGATCCAAAAGGAAGGAACCCCTCCCAAAATCATGTTATGAAGCCTCTATCACCCTCATCCTCAAAGCATACAAGGACATGACAAGGAAGGAAAACCACAAATCAGTATCTCTGAGTAATACAGACACAGAAATTCTCAACAAGCAAATAATACCTAACAACATATAAAAAAGATTATACATCATGATCAGGTTAGCTTATTCCAGGGATGCAAATGGGGTTCTATATATGCAAAATGATAAATGTAATACGCCATATTAGCAGAAAGATAAAAATCATATGATCATATCAATTGATGCACATATAACATTCAATAAAATAAAACATCTCTCCACGATTAAGACTCTCAGCAAAATCGACATAGAAGGATAAAATAAAACATCTCTTCACGATTAAGACTCAGCAAAATCGACATAGAAGGGACATTTCTCAACACAATAAAAGCCATCTATGAAAAATACATAGGTAATATACTAAATTGGGAAAAGATTTCAGCTATTCCACTGAAAACTGGTACAAGACAAGGCTGCCTACTTTCTCCATTCCTTTTTGACATAGTACTGTAAGTCCTAGCCAATGCAATTAGAAAAGAGAATAATATAAAAGGCATTCAAATAGGGAAATAAGAGATAAAACTATCTCTTTTTTGCAGGTGACAAGATTGTATACATAGCAAACCAAAGATATCCCCCAAAAAACTCCTGGAAGCAATAAATGAATACAGCAAAGTAGCAAGACAGAAATTCAACATACAAAAATCTATACCATTTCTATATACTAATTTCTATGTACTAATAAAAAGCAGGCTGAGGTAGAATTGAATAAAGTAATCCATTTACCACACCCACAAAAAGTATAAGATACCTAGGAATAAATCTAAATAAAGAAATCTAAGACCTCTACAAGAAAAACTATAAACACTTTTAAAAAGAAATTGAAAATGACATGAGAAAGTGGAAGGACATCCCATATTCTTGTATTGGATGAATTAATACATTCAAAATGGCAATTCTACCCAAATTAATCTATATATTTTATGCAATCCCAATCAAATAACCAGAGACATTCTTCATAGATTTAGAAAAGACAATCATAGAATTTGTCTGGAATCATAAAGACTCCATATTGCATGGTATTGGCACAGAAACAGGCATGTGGCTCAATGGAATAGAATAGAGATTCCAGGAATAAACCCCAGAATATACAGACAACGAATTTTTGACAAAGGGCACCGGTCAATCCAATGGGAAAAGTAAAACCTCTTTAGCAAATGGTGCTGGAAAAACTAGGTATCCACCTGTAGAAAGATGAACCTGGATCCTTCTCTCTTACCATTAACAAAAATCAACTCAAAGTCAATCAAAGATCTAAACCTAAGACCTCAAACTATAAAACTACTGGTGAGAAACACTGGAGAAACTCTGCGAGACATTGAGGGTAGACAATGACTTCTTAAATAAGAACCCCAAAGAAACACAGGCAATAATTCCAAAAATAGACAAGTGGGGTTACAACCAATTAAGAAGTTTCTGCACAGCAAAAGATACAGTTATTAGTGTGATTTGATAACCCTTGGAATAGAAGAATATTTTTGTAAACTATGCCTCAGATAAGGGACTGAAAACCAGAATACACAGGGAACTCAAATGGCTTACCCAAACATAAAAGAATCAACCCAATTAATAAATGGAAAATGAGCTGAACAAAAACCTCTCTACGGAAGACATACAAACAGCCAAAACATATGAAAAAATGCTCAACAACTCTTATTGTAAGGGAGGTGCAGATCAAAATCACAATGAGATACCACCTAATCCCAGTCAGAATGGTGAGGATTAAAAATAAATAAAGGTGATGGATGGGCTGTGGTGAAAGGGGAACTCTCCTTCACTGTTAGTGGGGATGTAAATTGGTCCAGCCACAGTGGAGAACAATATGGAGGTTCTTCAAAGTTCTATGAATAGAACTAGCATATGATCTAGCAGTTCCACTCCTGGATATCTACCCAAAGGATAGCCACTCCGTCAGAAAAGTCTTGCACATCTATGTTTATTGTGGCATTATTCACAATTGCTAAGACATGGAACAAACACAAATGTCCATGAACAGATGGATGGATAGAAAAAGTGTGGCACATATACTCTATGGAATACTACTCACCAAAAACCAAACCAAACCAAACCGAAACCAAGATCCTGACATTTGATAGAAAGTGAACCAAACCAAACCAAACCGAAACCTGACATTTGATAGAAAGTGAGTGAATGTAGAAAATTTAATGCTGAATGAAGGAAGCCAGTATGAAAGAGAGACATTGTATGTATCCACTTAATATATACCAACTGTCTGTACTCTATGGTAGGAACTGAAAGATTAGAGGATATCAAAGCATGGAAATGGTTATGGATACTGGAGGCAGTGTGGGAAGAAGGTGAGAGACGGGATAAAGTATAAGGAATGAAATTGAGAAAAATAGAGAGACAAAGTATCTATGGGACACAGAAATGGATTGTTGCCTGTTGATGATAACTTGTATAGTATCCTCAGCTGGACTGATGTGAGGTATATTCATGTTGAAAAAAATTCACTTTACAAGCTAAGTGATATATTGCGATTGAATGTATAAAATAAAGAGTAAAAAAAAAGACATTGAAGACGATTATGTAAAGAAATGATCGATTGAATGTATAAAATAAAAAGTAAAAAAATAGACATTGAAGACGATTATGTAAAGAAATGATTTCTTGTTTGTGATAGACATATGCAACTCTTCTCTATCTAAGCTTGTAAAAAGGTTTAGTTATGTTGCATACTGTTTGACAGTAGAAAATCATCTCTTGGGTTGACAACCTGAAATAGAATCTTCTACTTTTTCCTGCCAATAGGAAGAATCAGACTTCAATCTTGAGATAGGTGGTACTCTTGGTGCTAGTTTCACAGATCCAACCAAAGACTAAGAATAAAATGACAGTGATACAAACAGATGCACCACAAAAGATACAGGGTAAGTCAGAGCTCTCTTATTCAGTATAAGTCACTGGAGAGAGAAGTCCCATACATTTAATCTTGAAATTCAGCCTAGCGAGTGGCCAGTAGTTCCACTCAGTTCAATATCATTGAACATACAGATTAAACACATTACTAAGGCAAGGAGTAAAATAGAGATCAGACCAGTAATTGAGTTAATACTGTTTACATTATGCAGATTTCATAATAAAATCTGGCTTTGCCAAGTTCTGCATGTAACAAACAAAATGAACAAACTTCCTTCCCAAATATACTTATTTATTTTTGTCGATCTTGGGTAACTTGATCAAATCTATCTAATCTTAATGTTTGCCTTAACTAGAGAAGCTTGTTAATCATGTCTCATCCTAGGTAAACACCACATGAATCTTTATTCAGCTTCTCGTTTTCTGTATTATCATAGTTCTTTATATTTTAAGTCATTCCTTATCTTTTGACTGTAGGGCAATACAAATTGGCACAATTCTTTATAAAAGTAGGAATCCTTATTCTACATGGTGGTTGTGGAGAGGCCAAATTATGTTGTAATTTATCACCTTCTTAACAGTCCTGAGGTTTCTATTTTCTTTCTTCTTTGTTACTTGGTATATTTTCATTGTGCTTACTTGGTTTCTTGTGCTTCATATAGCTGGAAATTTACTCTTACAGTTTGTAGGAATGTGAGACATAAAAGTATAGCTATGGGGAACCAGCCGTTAGCGTAATGGCTATGTCGCTGGACTCCCACATAGTCGACCGCGGTTCGCGTCCCAGACCGGGTGGCTTAAAACTCACGCCAGGCGCGTGTACGTGCATGCCCATGATCCCGAGAGGAGAATGGAGAAGGGATTGCGGCGTGACCATCCCCGCTGGGGGATGATTTCTCGCTTTCTGTCTCTATGTCTCTTTCTGTCTGTCTGGCGAGTGCACGTGCCCTATAGCGAAAACCTCTCCAAAAAAAAAAAAAATGTATAGCTATGAAAAGTTTGTAGAATATAAAATAGTACTTGAATGCTTAATACTAATTAATAATTTTGTAGCTCAGAAAAATGAAAGAGAACTTCAGAAGCAGACTTTCAAATAAATTATCTTCTATGTCTAGAGCTTTCTAGGATGGACAGAAATAAAACCATTATGAATCATCAGGGTAAAATCACAGTGTAAATAACAATAACAACAAAACAGCAACAATAAAGCATCTCTACAGATAGAATTATAAAATATGAGATATTTGTTTAGTATTGTAATACATGCAAATAACCATTTTATTAAAGAATTTCTTGTATTTACTTCATACTCTTTCTTTGGAAAGTTAAGGCTATTACTTAAAAGACCTAAATAACATAATATTTGAAAACAATAATTTAGAAACATGTAATATAAGAAAATAAGATAAATATAAAATAACAATCATGTTTTTCCTGGTATCTGAAAGTTTTTAATTGAAAGTTAAGCACGTGGAATAACTCACTCAGGTTCTGAATCCTTTAGCATAGCATTTCCAGAACCTCCAGAAACTTAAAAGAAATCAGAGAAGCTTGATAGTCATAAGATAAATAATCACCATATTAAATAAAAAGAAAATAGAAGCAGGGATGCCTTTTGTGTATATTAAAATAAGATTTTATTTACAACATAATTTCTAATTAATTGCTCTGTAGTCAGTTGTCAATATATTGGGTCACTGAGAAAGTCATGACACATTTTTGCATAGAAAAACAGAAAAATACATCATGACTTTCCTGACGACTTAATAGCAAGAATGCAGCCAACAATCTAATAATATTCTTGCTGCATAAATATGGTTAACTTCTCCAGTGAGAAACCTTAGAGGCTCCTTCAGTGAAATAAAACCAGCAGAATCTCTCTCTTCTACTTTATTTCCTTTAATCTAAAGAAAAAACATAAATTTTTATTATTTTCTTTTCAAAACTCAATACATAGTCCCTGATGAATGGTTTTTCTTTTGACATCATGATGATGGGAAAGTGCTATACATTCAGTAGGAAGCATACTTCCTGTAAGTAACTAAACCACCATTCTGTTTTTCACTTTAAGTATAATATGCAGTAAATTACATGAGCTGTTCAACACTTAGTTATAAAGTGAGCTTTGTGTTAGATGATTTTGCCCAAGTGTAGGCTAATATAACTTGTTCTCAGCATGTTTAAGGTAGGTTAAGCTAAGTTGTGATGTTTGGTAGGTTAGGTATATTAAATGAGTTTTGATATTTTCAATTTATGATGAGCTTATCAGGACATAACCCCATCATAAGTTGAGAGGCATCTGTATTATGTTGGAGAACATTTTAGAAAGCATTGTGTGTAGTCGTTTGAACTCTGAGTTTAGTCTGCTGTTAGTCTTGTTTATACTGCAGAAAATGTATGTAGTCATCTTTCTTCATTGCTATAGGAAATGTTCCACAGCCTCCAGTGGATGCCTGGAGCCCCACATAGTATCAAATACTGTCCTATATTATGTATTTTTCCTATACATGCATCCCTCTGAAAAAATTTAACTTGTAAATTAGGCACATAAAGAGATGAACAACAATAACTAATAGTTACATAAGACAGTTATAATAATATACTGAAATAAAATTGTGTAAATGTGCTGTTTGTCTCTCTCTCTAAACATATTTAATTGTAGTGTTCCTTAGGTAACTGAAATTACAAAAAGAAAAACTGGGGATAAAGAGGGATCTACAGCACCTACATTATGGCAGATCAGTAATTTGAATAATGTGACAAAGTAAAATACAAACATTAGTTTCTAATGAATGGTTTTAATTTGTCAACAGCAGCACTTAATAGTAAAGACAAAATAGGATCATATTCTTCTTGAAACTTGACAAGTATTCAGACTCATATGATTATACTGTCGTTACACTTTTTTAGAAATAATATATGTTTTCTTACGCATGTTTAATAATTCAGTGTAAATATCTTGTTTGGTCCTTTTGAAAAAGGAATATAAATCCTTAGACCCAGCAAAATAAATTGTGTACATTAAGATATTTCTTTCTCTAACCTGTATCGAAGTGATACAGGAAAAGATTTAGAATGATAAAAGGAATAGTCATAAAGGTGAGGTCCTAATTTACTTCCCAGTTTTATTTCAACTTAGTTCCTCATTGCTATGAGGCATAAAAGTTATTGAATTTTACTACATTCACCTCACGCTGGTTTTCTATCAAACAGAATATCAGTGGAACACCTCTGCTGAGCTCTCTCCATGAAATTGTCCTTTTGTACGTCTCATAATCGGCAGCGATGTGGCCAAGCATCTGGTGGTGACAAGCAGACGTCTTTGATTTATTGGCTAATATCACTGCTTGTTAGTGGATGGTTGAGCAGGAGACTAAAAGAGCATAAAATCAGAGAGAATAAATTATGAAGGCACCGAACTGTGCCATTATAAACCCTTCCTTGTCATAGCTGTGACACCTCAGAGGAAATGGAGGATGACAGCGGCGTTCATTCTTCAAAGGACCAATACCTTCTACTTGTGATCTTGACCATAAATAAATAAATAAAGCAAACAAAGTATGTAAACAAGTCAGAACTCAAGTAGGAAGTGCTTTCCCATCCACAGGGCACTTGGGTTCCAGGTTTCTTCTACTTGAAGTCATCTCAGAAGCAAATATGAAGAGACCTCTGGGTGGTTAAGGGCATGCATCATCTGTGCTAGAACCTGAAAAATTCAGCATGTGTACTTACCCTGAGCGCTGTTCCCTGTAGTCACCCTGAAAGGTTACTCTTATTTAAATTGGTTACCCAAATTCTATTTTAGTCAGTCAACCTAGCCAGTCCATCCATACTGCAAGTTTCTGCCTAGCAAATGATTTTAAGAGTGCCTAACTTTATTTAATATTTGGCAAAATAATGTTCCCAGGTAACTGAACATCTTAAACTGGCTTTTTACATGAAATCTTTTAAAATTATTAAACACAGCTGAAAATAAAGGTTTATTAGACATGTATACTAGTAAGGAAATAAACTATGCAATACCATACAGCATACATTTCAGAATTTGGAAGCATTTCTTAGATTTTTGTGTTGTAATACATTTCAATATTTAAAAATTAGGTTCTTTAAAGAATAATATTTACATTATTCTATATTGAGAATTTATCATCTTATGAATGATTGAATTTCATATTAAATCAAAGAAAGGCAAACTGAGTAAATACCCCTCATTCTCACAAATACTATTCCAGACTTATACTTTGATAATTCATTTCAAGAATTACCAAAAGATAGCTTTTGTGTTCAGTCTTAAGCATTTTCTTTTACAGGAATATGACTATAGACAGGTATTATAAGGTAAGGTTTAGCATTGTCAAACAGTGTGCGCAGGAAACTATAAGAAAATCATTGTGGACAGAGGATGTAAGTGTGAGAAAAAATGATAAAAGGCAAGGCTACAGAGAAAAGTTGAAAGGATCTGTCTGTCATAAAATACATTAAATCATTTAATAGTTTATATTCTGTTCTGTTTTAGAAGATGATAAAAGGTCATCTTTCATAAAAGTTTAAACTGAGGTTAAGTGAGAGGACTTTATTTTTTCTTATTGAGAGAAAAGCATGCATTAAAAGCATGTGCTTAGAAATATCAGAGTGGGGGGCAGCAGATGGTGTTGTGGTTGAGGCTCTGGACTCCTACATAGACAGCCGCCATTCGAGTCCCAGTCCTGGTGGCTTGAGAATCATGCTGAACATGTGTGTATCTGTTCCCAGAATCCTGAGAGGAGAGTGGAGAAGGGATTGTGGCATGGCCCTCTCCACTGGGGTGTGATTTTTCACTTTTCCTCTCACTGTCTCTCTTTGGCCAGTGCATGCTCCTATGGCAAAATCTAAAATAAGCAAATAAACAAACAAACAAAGGTGGCATTATAAACTCTAAGTCAAAAGAAGCAAGTGCAGGTTCTTCTAACTGTAGCTCTGATTTGGAGGAGAGCTGCTGTTCACGTGGCAACACCTTGCAGCTTGATGCAGATGAAGCAGGACTTTTTGTTTGTAAATAGATACTGATTCCACTATATAAGACCTGAAAGGGCAGTTATTCTAATATGGGGGAACTTCAAAAGTTTGTAGGAAAATATGGAATTTAAATATAAAAATCAATAAACTTTGTTGACATCAATTCCATCAAGTTCAAGATACTTTTGAAAGTGAAGATACTAGCCATTTAATCCATCCCTAAAGAACTGGTGGTCCTAAAAATTTAACCATGTCAATAAATCTTTTTTAGATTATCATCTAAATAATGAGTATTCTTTAAAGAATTTTTAAAATTAGAAAACAAAAAGATGTCAGAAGGAGCTAAATCAGGAATGTAAGGTGAAAGTCTAATGATTTCCCATCGAAAGTGCTGCAAAATTGATGAGAGGAATGAGCAGGGGCCTTGTCATTCTGGAAAGGGATTAGCAAAGCCTTCCCGGGAATTTTTCTGCTGAAGCTCTAGTTAATTTTTTTCAAAACGTTCTTATAATAAGCAGATACAACATTTAGCCTTCAGAAAGTCAACAAACAGAATGTCTTGAGCATCCCAAAAAACTGTTTGCCCAGACTTCTGCTGTTGACTGCTCTGCTTTTGCTTTGACTGGGTCATGTTGACATCTTGACAACCATTGCTTTGATTGGGCTTTGTCTTCAGGATGGTAGTGGTAAAGACATGTGTCATCTCTTGTTATAATTATTGTGGCATGGCCCTCTCCACTGGGGTGTGATTTTTCACTTTTCCTCTCACTGTCTCTCTTTGGCCAGTGCATGCTCCTATGGCAAAATCTAAAATAAGCAAATAAACAAACAAACAAAGGTGGCATTATAAACTCTAAGTCAAAAGAAGCAAGTGCAGGTTCTTCTAACTGTAGCTCTGATTTGGAGGAGAGCTGCTGTTCACGTGGCAACACCTTGCAGCTTGATGCAGATGAAGCAGGACTTTTTGTTTGTAAATAGATACTGATTCCACTATATAAGGCCTGAAAGGGCAATTATTCTAATATGGGGGAACTTCAAAAGTTTGTAGGAAAATATGGAATTTAAATATAAAAATCAATAAACTTTGTTGACATCAATTCCATCAAGTTCAAGATACTTTTGAAAGTGAAGATACTAGCCATTTAATCCATCCCTAAAGAACTGGTGGTCCTAAAAATTTAACCATGTCAATAAATCTTTTTTAGATTATCATCTAAATAATGAGTATTCTTTAAAGAATTTTTAAAATTAGAAAACAAAAAGATGTCAGAAGGAGCTAAATCAGGAATGTAAGGTGAAAGTCTAATGATTTCCCATCGAAAGTGCTGCAAAATTGATGAGAGGAATGAGCAGGGGCCTTGTCATTCTGGAAAGGGATTAGCAAAGCCTTCCCGGGAATTTTTCTGCTGAAGCTCTAGTTAATTTTTTTCAAAACGTTCTTATAATAAGCAGATACAACATTTAGCCTTCAGAAAGTCAACAAACAGAATGTCTTGAGCATCCCAAAAAACTGTTTGCCCAGACTTCTGCTGTTGACTGCTCTGCTTTTGCTTTGACTGGGTCATGTTGACATCTTGACAACCATTGCTTTGATTGGGCTTTGTCTTCAGGATGGTAGTGGTAAAGACATGTGTCATCTCTTGTTATAATTCCTCTGAGAAACACCTCAAGGTCTCTCTCTCTCTCACTTGTTTAAAATTCCCATTGAAAGTTTTGCTATTCTCTGAAGCTGACCTGGGCACAATAGTTGTGGCACTTAGAGTTTGTTAACTTTAATTTTTTGGTCAGAATTGTATAAGATGAACAAATTGAAATGTCTCTGGTATTGGTATGATTTCTTCTGTTAATCAATCATTCTCTTCAATTGAGACATTAATAAGATTTTTTTTTTCTCTTCACAAAATTATGTAGAAGATCTGCTGGAAGCATTATTTTCAAAATCGCTTTGCCCCTTCTTAAAGCAGTTTATCTATTTGTTAACTGCTGATATCTTTGGGTAAAGCATCAACAAATTTTTGTTGAAACATAAATAATTTCACCATTTTTCCTCCCATGTTTCATCATACATTTAATTTTTTTTTCATACATCTAATTTTTTTGCCTCAATTTTAGTAGAATTCATGTTGCATTGAGAGGCTCGTTGCAACCAGTATCTTAATTTCCTTAGTGCCTAAAACTAGACTCTATTCACATATGTTATAAAAAGTTTGTGTGAGATAATTTTAGGGTAAAACAAATCTGAAATCCATCCACAGTTTTTTTATAATACTCATTTTCTATTTTTTTAATAGTTTTTCTGCTATAGTGTGCATGCACTCACTGGAGAGAGAGAGACAGTAAGAGGGAATGTGAGAAATCACCACACACACATATACCCCAGGGGGGATGGCCATGCTTCAATCCCTTGTTTTTCATTCTTCTGAGATTTTGGACATGCGTGCACACTTACCCAGTGTGCTTTTCAAGCCTCCAGGTCTGGGACATGAACCACAGTCAGCCATGTGGGAGTCCAGTGTCTTAACTACTTTGGCACTTTATGATTTTTTTAAAGACCCTTCTTAATAGTACAGGTTTGAGGCTCAAACATCAGAGTTCTGCTCTTAAGATTTTGAAAGAAGTTTCTAAATGTATCTGGAATGCAAAGGAATCTTGATTTTGAATTTGACTGCAAGAATCTGCCATAATATTGGCAGTGGAATGCACTCTAAGATAAAACAGAAATCTAGAGATCTAAATACAAATAGACTATGGGACAAAAATCAAACAATGCACAAAACAACTGGAATCACATAATTTGGAATAGAGTCTTGGTTCCATCTTTAGCTGGCCTCCTAAAATCTACCACGACTGTATTTCTCTGGGTCCTAGTAATATTGTTGAACATTTAGTGTTGTAGTTCCAAATTTTAAAAAAATTGAATAGAATGAACTGTCAATTAGAAAACTCTATTTAAATGCTGATTTTCCCCATAGAACCCATAAAATATTTCATCTATAAAATCTATAGATAATATTGTGCTATACCTAATTCTCCAGATAATGTCTAAACTGATGTCTTAAGACAGTATTCTTACTCCCTAATAATTCTCTTCTGCTTCTTTTGTAATCAGGTTAATTATTGACTTTATGAGTTTAATTTTGAGTGGTTATAGGATCTCTTGGATCATAATCAGAAATTTTTGGTTATGGATAATTTTTAAAATTAGATAGATGGGTAGAGTGTCATGTGAATGTTACTGAATTGTAAATGACAGTTTCATTTATTCATTTTCTTCTTAGTAAAGGAACTAACTTTTAAAAATGATTTATACACAGCCACATAAAAGGGCACATAAACCTGCTTATATATAGTAATTTGTTTTTCTGTTGCTAATCAAAATACCACAGATCAAATTTATAAAGAATAAAGGTTTATTCATCTCATATTCTGGAAATATAAGGTAGAGAGACTACATCTGACGAGGACCTTCTTGCTGGTAACAACTCTCTGAGAGGGTACAGAGAATTAAATGGTGAAAGAACAAGATTATGTGTCAGCTGTGGTTTTTCTTTCATTTTTATATAATTTATATTATAGCACATTTTATAATTTTATATATAATCTTAGGTGTGTGTGTGTGTGTGTGTGTGTGTGTGTGTGTGTGTTATTCTTGAGTGCTAGCTGCTATGCTAAGTGGCTTATATATGTGTGTGTGTGTGTGTGTGTGTGTGTATAATTTCAATTAGTCTTTATAAAGAATCTGAATGGTAGATATTGTTTCTCTAATAGTTAAGAACTATGAAATAGCTGGCTAGTAAGTGGAATAATTCATGTTCAAATTTGGATCTTTTAAATCTAAGAACATGGGGCCAGTAAGTGGTGTAGTGGTTGGGGCACTGGACTCCTACATGTTTAACTGCAGTTCAAGTCCCATACATGGCAGCTTGAATCATGCTGGGTGCACATGTGTGCATTCCCAAAATCCCTAGAGGAAACTAGCTGAGAAAGGATGATGACATGGCCATTCCCCCCTACCCCGGGGGGAGTGGGTGATTCCTCATTTTCTCTATCTCTGTTTCTATGGTGAGCACACATGTCCTGTAGCAAAAATTTCTTTAAAAAACTGAAATAAACCTAAGAGTCCATGTATTTTGTTTTATTTTAATGTTTATAATTTATTATGATGTATAATGTTTTGTTTTATTAATAATAAATTATTAATCATGATTTATTAATTATTTTCTTAATAATAAATTGAATAATGAAGCTAAAATTCTGAGATATTATTATTCCAACATAACAATGATCTGACTTTAGGAGGAGGGATTACAGTTCAAAATTGTAAAATTCTGTCTTGAGTTGGCTGAAAATCCCTCTCAAGATTTCTGGTTATATCTGATGGAATGAATATTGCTTGTTTTCAAGTCCAGACCTTCTCTCTTAAACATTTTATATTGGTTTCTCAGATATATTAAAACTGTATATGAATATCTCCTATGTTGGATGATATCTGATCTTTGATAGAATGTATGTGTTTATCTCCTTTATATGAAAAAGAAAAATCTTGTCTATAGAGAATCTGAACAATCTAAACAACTTCCAAACATTTTCATATGTAATGAGAGAGCATCAGAAATATATACATTCAACTAACATGATCCTTTGCATTGAAAAAAGCAGTAATAACATAGGCAACTTTCGCTATCAGGCTTAACTTCTTTGGTTCAAGGTAGCCTTGCAATTAAAACATTAGTGAGGTGAATTCTCAGCAGCTCAGCACTAGACACTTCTTACACACTTGAGTGGGTACAAGTGTAGCCATGTGCAGCCGTGTGTGATAAATCTGTCAGAACTAACAGTAGGGGATCTGATAAGAGTTCTCCATCAGTAAACCTGCTTGATAGCTCAAGGTCTTGAAATTGTTATCATAAGCGGCACCCACGAGTGAGGCTATTATTAAGGGTCTATCCTTATTTCCTCGGTGTGTGTTTTCTTAACTTTCATAGATTTATTCTATGTTGGTCATTTGAGGTCATGCTGAAGTTTAAACCTAAGCATAGCATTATCAGAATTTAAGTGCTTCTCACCCTACTCCATTTGATGAAAGAGAGAAATGGTGGATGTGAAGAGAGTATAGGAAACTATGTTCCAAACTCATCTATTACAAGATGAGTTCAAAAAGTTCATGGAAAATGAAATTAAATCATGAATTTATTTTAGTGTAAAAAATTGAAATGTATACAGTGTCTTCATTTTATATATACGTTCAGCGAACTTTTCAAAGACCTCATATGTTTTCTGAAAATAAAAAAAATACTAGGTTTAAATTATTCCCATTCATACTAGGTAACCATCACATATAAGCTCATATTTTAGGAGATTCTGCAAGTAAGTTTAAATTACTGATGTTCTATTTCTTCTGTCTATTCAGTTGCTCTTCTAACCTCAACATAGCCAGTCTCTTACTCCAGCCTACTACCTTTCCTTATGTGCATTCTGTCAATGCCTCTGGTTTCTTTGGATAATTCAACTGGGCTCTCCAAATAAATCTCTACCACTGATGTTTCCTGGTCCAAGATGTTAATCTAATCAATATCAGGATGCCCTTGAAAGCTAGCTACTTAAAATTATTTATTCATAATATTTCTCATGCTCTAAGATTGTGAACTTTTCCTGCAATTTTGAACAAATATAATGCATCTTCACTCACTAGTTCTATGATTTTAAAGAACTAATATATTTTGTTCAAATAAAAATTATAGTGATTATTTTAAAGACCATTCACTATGTCAAAAATATATATCTCAAAGAATTCTTTAATCCAATAGTAAACAAGTTCATGCTATGTAATGTGAAGTGTATGTGTGTGTGTGTGTGTGTGTATATGTGTGTGTGTATGAGTTTACTACCTTGTCATTTTTAGTACTTTTACTACTAGGACAATTATGTCAGGAGCTGTACATGCAAAGACTTCCAGAGATTAGGCAAAAAAGTAAATAAATAAATAAACAAATGAAGTAGACAGGAATTAAAAAGATAAAAGCAATAGTGCTAGTTCAACCTTAAATGGCAATAGACAAAATGCCAAGGCGTTGGGGAGAAATGGGAAGAGATAGGCACTACAGAGAAATAGAGAGAACACATGCTCTTCAAAGTGGTCCAGTGCTACTCAGCTCTCGAAATTGTAATCCTTTGATGATAATGCATGCTCAGACTGGCCTGGTCTTCCAATGTTATTTATTGATAATTTTGAAATCCAGATTTATAGGTGGCATGTACAATATTTTTTCATGTTGGACATTAGCTTACTGTATAAAATAAGAATACACACCTGTTATTGAATGTAGTTCTCAGGCTTTTAGTTGTAAACTGAGTAATTTCTATATATATGGGGAGAGATTTTAGAATTGAGAGAATGAATTTTAAAAATATTTTAAGAAAAACTGTAAATAGTTACCTAAAATTTCTAACAAGTTGCTGGTTTGTCTTTTAGACACAACATAAAACATATGGGTAATGAAGTGCTATTTCAAAGAAACCTGGATGGCATATGAGTATAATAATCAAAATGTTCATATATATTTTCCATACTATGCTCTTTCTGTGTCACAGGGAACATAAACTATTTGAGGAGAGAGTGTGGGGGAAGATTTGGAGTAAGAAAAACTACATTTTATTTTATTTATTTTTAAAGGTGTTTAAGGTTTTGTTATAGGGTGCACAAGCTCTCTGGAAAGATAAAGAGAGGACAGAGAGTGATAGTGAGAGGGAAAATGAGAAATCACCACCCTCACCCTACCCCACTCCTACCCAGGGAGGATGACCATGCTGCAGACATGCCCGACATGATTTTCAAGTTTCTGGTTCTGTCACTCAAATCACTTTACACCATGTAGGAATCCAGTCCATGCTGGTCTCACTATATTCGATTTCTAGATCTATCATTTGTTAGTTGCATAAAACTATATGAGTCAACTGATCTCTCAGATCAGGTTTTTTGTTGACAAAGTGCTTTATAAAGTAAAATGTTTTAACTGTAGGTTAAATTCCTGAATGATTTTTAAAATTATGTGGCTTTCATAACTCATTTAATGTGTATCAAATGTCTTAAATTGAGGGGGACTAAATTAAATACCCTAAAGCTCTGGTATTGTGTGATTTTTAGGATTTCGTAGGAACAAATTAGGATTTACATGTTAGATTACTTTAGAGTCATAAATGAAAGAAGCCTTGCAGTTGAAATTGGTAATAGCAAATAATTTAACTTGCATTTTCACTATGCATAGCATTACTTGGTTCTTTAAAATGTGGTATGGGCAATGCATCGTAGATGGAGTGTCTCCAGTTTTAATCATTTCACTTTTCATTTGAAAAGTAATTCATCATGAGAAGTCAGTGGGGTATAGAGAGCACTAATTGCAGCAAAATATCAAGGACAGTTTTCCTCTGTCTTAATTAAACATTAATGAGTAAAGTTATTTGCAAATGCATGCTGCAGGGATGGACTTGTCTATCTACGTTTGGTAAATACTGACATTAGATGTCAAAATAAAGCACCTTAATTGATTTATACAGGAATAGTTTAAAAAGATTGCACCTGGCTTGACATTTCCTTAGGTTTTTATAGAGTAGTTTCTAATAAATTATTTATAAAGAAACTTTTCCTGACCTATCTTAATTACAGGAGTGATTGTTTCCAAACTAATCAATTTGGTATAAAATTGACTTTCTTCTGTCGGTTTTGCTATCAATTGACTTAAGGAATTCTAGAGTCGATGAGGAGGAGTTAAGTTTCTTTATAGCTCCAGAAGGAATATTTAGGTGAGTTATTTTTTTCTCAATTATTAGAGATATTTTATAATATTTTAGAAGGCAGTTTCCTTTTTTAAATTAAAATCTTCCTATGAATGTATTCAAGTTTTATTTCAATATGTTTGTTAATCTAATTACTTTACTTGAGCTATAATACAAACCCTTAAGTAAAATGCAAATGCTAAGAAGTACAAAGAACTAAAACTTTAAAATAATGTTTTCAGTAATATTGCCTTTGATATTTTCTGGTACATGTGATAAGGTAACACACTTAAAAAAGGGATGAGATAAAATGTTTTGACTTTCATACTCAGTTGTTCTACAGATAAGAAAAAAAAGAAGTGTTCAATATAATCTGTAGATTAGTTGAAATGAAATTTTTACCAAATTTCTTAACAAATTTCTCTGAATAATTTCCCAGCAATATTTATCTCGAAAGTTATAATTGGGTAATAATTTTAAAATGGAAAATACAAGTAATATTTTAATATAGTTTAGTATATAGTACTTTACTTGAACTTGATTTTAATCATTAAGTGGTTCAAATTCCCATACATAAGAAATTACCAAAAATTCCATTTAAACCATAAAACAATTTTTTTTGTAGATTGTGTAAGAATATAGCAATTTTCAGAAAATTACAAAAGCACTGTGAAATTTAAAAATAACAGTATGATAGTCTATATTGTTTTTTTAAAAGGAGGGAGAGAAGAGAAAAAAGTCCCCGATGTGTCTTAGAATGCCTTGTAAACTCTGTATAAACTGTTTTCAGACATTAATGTTAAATTTCACTTGGAATTCTCCTGTAACTCCCAGTTTCCCAAACCATATGGCCTGATGCAGATAAAATTGGCTTGTGGAAAATAGTGTAAACACACTTCACATTTTTCCACCTGTGAAACTTCTCATGTGTTATGGTGTACATTTTTAAGGTTATCAGTAACAGGTTTCAGTGTATCTTTATTTCAATTTCTTTTTGTCCTCTGGAAAACTTCATTGCCATATTTCAAAATAACCAAGTAGCCCTTGTCTTCATCTTTCAAAACTCATCCTTCAGAAAAATTTCATTTCATTTTGTGATTCAAATAGATGTAAAGAATATTTTAAATGTTATTTTAAAAATTTGACTAAACATTCCAGTTTTTAAAGAGCAAAGTACATTCTGCCTATCTCGCTTTACTCCATGGCAATCAAAGAAAAGCAGTAAAAATAACTAATATCAAATTCATCTTTGAAAAAGTGTAACAGGTATCTATAAGCACAGCAAAGCAAAAGAGCTGTATCTTCCAAAAGCTATGAAAGCCAACGGTGTTCTGATATACTACAGTGAAACATTTTCTTGACTATTGATATCAAAAAAGCCACATACTCATACATGCACAAACACAATTTTTTAAGAGTTTTTTTTTTTTTTTCTCTCCCCTCTTAGGGTGCGTGCACTCACTGGAGAACGAGACAGAAACAGAGGGAAAGTGAGAGATCATCCCCCCGGAGGAATGGTCACTCCGTAATCCCTTCTCTTCCATTCTCCCCCCGGGATTTTGGGCATGCAAGCATATGCTCCTGGCATGAATTTTAAGCCACTGGGCCTGGGACTCAAACTGTGGTGGGCCATGTTGGAATCCAGTGATGTAACTGCTATGCCATCTGCTAACCTCCACACACAGAATTTTAAATCCTAACCAACTCAGATGACTGGAACCACTTTCTTCTTGTTTCTCTTCCTCCTCCTCCTCCTTTTAATTTTGCCATAGGTGCATCCACTTGTTGGGGAGAGAGAGAGAGATGGAGAGAGAAAGTAAGTGAGAAGTCACTCTCCTCCCAAGAGGATTGGCACACTGCCATTCCTTCTCTTTTATTTTCTTCTTTTGATTTTGGGCATGCACACACATATATCCAGCATGATTTGCAAGCCATAAAGTCTAAGACTCAAACTGTGGTTGGCCATGTAGGAGTCCACCATACCACCTGCTGGTTCCCATTTTTAATTTTTAAAGGAAATCCATATTGTTTTCCATTATGGTTGCATCGGTTTATATTCCCATCAAGAGTATATAGGCATCCCTTTCTCCACTCCCTGATCAAACCTTCTTACGTCTTGTCTTCTTGATAATAACATTATAGCAGTTTTGAATAATATCTCCTTGTAGTATTGATTTACAGTTTAGTGATGAATGGATATTGGGTACTTTTTGTATAACTCTTAGCCATTTGTATATATTCTTTGGAGAATTGTCTATTTATGTCTTTTGCCCATTTTAATAGGTTTATTAATTTTGCCATTGACCTATATGAGCTCCTTTTATATATATATATATATATAAACATGTGTATATATACATATATATATATGTATATATACACATGTTTATATATATATATATATATAAACATGTGTATATATACATATATATATATGTATATATACACATGTTTATATATATATATATATATAAACATGTGTATATATACATATATATATATGTATATATACACATGTTTATATATATATATATATATAAACATGTGTATATATACATATATATATATGTATATATACACATGTTTATATATATATATATATATAAACATGTGTATATATACATATATATATATGTATATATACACATGTTTATATATATATATATATATAAACATGTGTATATATACATATATATATATGTATATATACACATGTTTATATATATATATATATATAAACATGTGTATATATACATATATATATATGTATATATACACATGTTTATATATATATATATATATAAACATGTGTATATATACATATATATATATGTATATATACACATGTTTATATATATATATATATATAAACATGTGTATATATACATATATATATATGTATATATACACATGTTTATATATATATATATATATAAACATGTGTATATATACATATATATATATGTATATATACACATGTTTATATATATATATATATATAAACATGTGTATATATACATATATATATATGTATATATACACATGTTTATATATATATATATATATAAACATGTGTATATATACATATATATATATGTATATATACACATGTTTATATATATATATATATATAAACATGTGTATATATACATATATATATATGTATATATACACATGTTTATATATATATATATATATAAACATGTGTATATATACATATATATATATGTATATATACACATGTTTATATATATATATATATATAAACATGTGTATATATACATATATATATATGTATATATACACATGTTTATATATATATATATATATAAACATGTGTATATATACATATATATATATGTATATATACACATGTTTATATATATATATATATATAAACATGTGTATATATACATATATATATATGTATATATACACATGTTTATATATATATATATATATAAACATGTGTATATATACATATATATATATGTATATATACACATGTTTATATATATATATATATATAAACATGTGTATATATACATATATATATATGTATATATACACATGTTTATATATATATATATATATAAACATGTGTATATATACATATATATATATGTATATATACACATGTTTATATATATATATATATATAAACATGTGTATATATACATATATATATATGTATATATACACATGTTTATATATATATATATATATAAACATGTGTATATATACATATATATATATGTATATATACACATGTTTATATATATATATATATATAAACATGTGTATATATACATATATATATATGTATATATACACATGTTTATATATATATATATATATAAACATGTGTATATATACATATATATATATGTATATATACACATGTTTATATATATATATATATATAAACATGTGTATATATACATATATATATATGTATATATACACATGTTTATATATATATATATATATAAACATGTGTATATATACATATATATATATGTATATATACACATGTTTATATATATATATATATATAAACATGTGTATATATACATATATATATATGTATATATACACATGTTTATATATATATATATATATAAACATGTGTATATATACATATATATATATGTATATATACACATGTTTATATATATATATATATATAAACATGTGTATATATACATATATATATATGTATATATACACATGTTTATATATATATATATATATAAACATGTGTATATATACATATATATATATGTATATATACACATGTTTATATATATATATATATATAAACATGTGTATATATACATATATATATATGTATATATACACATGTTTATATATATATATATATATAAACATGTGTATATATACATATATATATATGTATATATACACATGTTTATATATATATATATATATAAACATGTGTATATATACATATATATATATGTATATATACACATGTTTATATATATATATATATATAAACATGTGTATATATACATATATATATATGTATATATACACATGTTTATATATATATATATATATAAACATGTGTATATATACATATATATATATGTATATATACACATGTTTATATATATATATATATATAAACATGTGTATATATACATATATATATATGTATATATACACATGTTTATATATATATATATATATAAACATGTGTATATATACATATATATATATGTATATATACACATGTTTATATATATATATATATATAAACATGTGTATATATACATATATATATATGTATATATACACATGTTTATATATATATATATATATAAACATGTGTATATATACATATATATATATGTATATATACACATGTTTATATATATATATATATATAAACATGTGTATATATACATATATATATATGTATATATACACATGTTTATATATATATATATATATAAACATGTGTATATATACATATATATATATGTATATATACACATGTTTATATATATATATATATATAAACATGTGTATATATACATATATATATATGTATATATACACATGTTTATATATATATATATATATAAACATGTGTATATATACATATATATATATGTATATATACACATGTTTATATATATATATATATATAAACATGTGTATATATACATATATATATATGTATATATACACATGTTTATATATATATATATATATAAACATGTGTATATATACATATATATATATGTATATATACACATGTTTATATATATATATATATATAAACATGTGTATATATACATATATATATATGTATATATACACATGTTTATATATATATATATATATAAACATGTGTATATATACATATATATATATGTATATATACACATGTTTATATATATATATATATATAAACATGTGTATATATACATATATATATATGTATATATACACATGTTTATATATATATATATATATAAACATGTGTATATATACATATATATATATGTATATATACACATGTTTATATATATATATATATATAAACATGTGTATATATACATATATATATATGTATATATACACATGTTTATATATATATATATATATAAACATGTGTATATATACATATATATATATGTATATATACACATGTTTATATATATATATATATATAAACATGTGTATATATACATATATATATATGTATATATACACATGTTTATATATATATATATATATAAACATGTGTATATATACATATATATATATGTATATATACACATGTTTATATATATATATATATATAAACATGTGTATATATACATATATATATATGTATATATACACATGTTTATATATATATATATATATAAACATGTGTATATATACATATATATATATGTATATATACACATGTTTATATATATATATATATATAAACATGTGTATATATACATATATATATATGTATATATACACATGTTTATATATATATATATATATAAACATGTGTATATATACATATATATATATGTATATATACACATGTTTATATATATATATATATATAAACATGTGTATATATACATATATATATATGTATATATGATATTAACTTTTTATCAATTATATGGTTTGTAAATATTTTGTCTTTTCATGAATTGCCTTTTGATTTTGTTGATTGTTTCCTTTGCTGTGCAGGGCATTTTTAGTTTGATGTAGTCCCCCTTGTTTATTTTTGTTTTGGTGGACTTTACTCTTTTTGTCATATACAAAAATTACCAAAAGTATTCTTGTACAGTTTTTCTCATTTTATTTTAGAAGTTTTAAGTTTTACATTTAAGTATTTTCCATTTCTATTTATTTATTAATTTTCGAGATGTTTTGCTGTAGGGCATGTATGCCTGTCAGAGAGACAAAGAGAGATAGGGAGATAGAAAGTGAGAAATCACCCCCCAGGGTGAATGGACACAATCTCTTCTGCAATCTCTTCTCCTCCATTTGCCTCTCAGGATTTGGGGCACGCATGCACATGCACCTGGCTTGAGTTTTAATCTGCCTAGCCAGGAACTAGAATGGTGGTCAACTATGTGGGAGTCTAGTAAAATAACAGTTACACCATCTGCTGGTCTTTCCATTTTAATTTAATTTAGTGTATGATGCAAGGGTCTAATTTCATTCTCTTTCATATGAATATCCAGTTTTTTTTTTTTTTTTTTTTTTGGAGAGGTTTTTGCTATAGGGCGCGTGCGCTCGCCAGACAGACAGAGAGAGACATAGAGACAGAAAGCGAGAAATCACCCCCCAGGGGGGATGGTCACGCCGCAATCCCTTCTCTCCATTCTCCTCTCAGGATCTTGGGCACGCACGCACACGCACCAGCGTGAGTTTTAAGCCACCGGGTCCGGGGCACGAACCGCGGTCGACTACGTGGGAGTCCAGCAACATAGCCATTACGCTAACTGCTGGTTCCCATTAATATCCAGTTTTTAAAGCACCACTTATCATATTTGATGATGATGTCCTTTTATCTTTAATTTTTTTTCTTTTTTTTTGGAGAGGTTTTTGCTCTAGGGCACATGCGCTCTCCAGAAAGACAGGGAGAGACAGAGAGACAGAAAGCAAGAAATCACCCCCCATGGTGGATGGCCACACCGCAATCCCATCTCCTCCATTCTCCTCTCAGGATCTTGGGCATGCACACATATTCACCCAGCATGAGATTAAGCGACCAGGTCCGGGACTCGAACCGCGGTCGACTACATGGAAGTCCAGTGACATAGTTATTACGCTAACTGTTGGTCCCAATTTTTTTTTTTTAATTTTTGCTGTAGGGCACATATGCTCACCAGAGATGGAAAGTGAGAAATCACCGAACTGAGGGATTGCTATGCCACAATCCCTTCTCCTCCATTCTCCTCTCAGAATTATGGGCATGCATCATACACACACGCCTGGAGTGATTTTCAAGCATCTGGGTCTGAAACTTGATTTATGTCAGCTATGTGGGAATCCAGTGCCTTAACTACTACACCATCCACTGCTCCCCCACCCCCACATTGTGCATTTTTTTGGCATTCTTGTCAAAGATTAGTTGGGCACATATGCAGGGAATTATGTCTAGGCCTCCAGTTTGTTCTATTGGCCTATATGTCTGCTTTTGTGCCAATAATGTGCTATTTTCATAACTATAGGTACTGGAGTATTTAATAGTTTTAAATCAGGAAGTGTGGTGTCTCCAACATTGTCTTTTTTTTCTTAAGATTGCTTTGGCTATTTGGAGTCTTTTTTGTTTTCCCATGATTTTAGAATTATTATTTTTTTTTTACTTTTATGAATAATGCAAGTGGAACTTTGCTAGAAATTCATTAAATATATAAATCATTTTAGGTAGTATTGACATTTTCACAATGTTAATTCTTCCAATGAGTTTTTTTTTTATTTATTTGCATCATCTTCAATTTATTTTATCAGTATTTTAGTTTTTATTGTACAGATTTCACTTCCTTAGTTAAATGTATTCCTGATTATTACCTGTTTAATGTTATTGTGATTGTTTTCTTATTTTCTTGTTCAGTTAGTTTGTTGTTAGTATATAGAATTGCAAATGACTTTTGCAGGTAATTTTATTTTGTTATTCTGTAACTTTACTGACTTTGTTTATTATAATATTTTTGGTACAGTCTTTAGAATTTTATATAGATATCAGTAAACAAAAATAATTATATTTTTGCTGTGTGATTTGGATGTCTTTTATACCTTTTTATTGCCTAATTGCTCTGGCAAGGACTTCCAGCATTATTTTTGAATAGTAGTGGTGAGAGTGGGCATCTTTGTGTTGCTCACGATCTTTCAGTATGCCATTAGTTGTGGGCGCTTTAATAATTAATTTTATTATGTTGCAGTACGTTCCTTCTGTACCTAATTTGTTGAGAATTTTTGCCTTGAAATAATGTTGAATGTTATCATATGTTTTCTGCATCAAGTGACTATTCAATTTTTCACTCTTTGTTTTATTCTTTTGTTTGTGGAAAATCACATTTATCTATTCATCCATGTTTCACCACCCTTACATTCCAGATATAAATCACACTTGATACTGTTGTTTCGACCTTTTAACATGCCATTGTTTTAGGTTTGGTAGTATTTTATTAAGGGTTTTTGTATTCATATTCATCAAGGATATTCATCTATCAATTTTTTAATATTATCTTGGCTTTAAAACATATTATATTTAAATAATTGGTTTTGGTGTATAGCTTAAAAACTTTTTCATGGCTATTTCGTGGCTATATGTATTAATTGATAAGCACATATTTTATCTTACCTCTATTGTTATTTTATAATATCTTTTTTTATGAAGAGGTTTTTGCCTTAGGATGTGTGTGCTCGATGGAAAGAGAGACAGAGATAGTGAGAAGGAAAGTGAGAAATTACCCAGTAGGAGTGATGGCCACTCCACAATCATTTCTCCTCTATTCTCCTCCCAGGATCTTGGGCACACATGCACATGTACTTGACATGATTTTCAAATCACTGGGTCCGGAACTCAAAATGTGGCCAGCCATATGGGAGTGCAGTGACATAACCACTCCGTAATCTGCTGGCCCCTTTGTAACATCTTTTTAATATGATTTGTTTATTGTTTATATATTTTGGTAATCAAAAATTATTTTGTTTTTGTTCTACTAGTTATCACTATTGTGATGATTTTTTTTTCTTTTTTTGGATTTTTGCTATAGGGCGCATGCGCTCGCCAGAGAGAGAGAGACAGACAGAAAGCAAGAAATCACCCCCCATGGGGGATGGCCATGCCACAATCCCTTCTCCTCCATTCTCCTCTTGGGATCTTGGGCACGTACGCACACGCACCTGGCGTGAGTTTAAGCCACCGGGTTCGGGACTCGAATCGCAGTTGACTACATGGGAGTCCAGTGACATAGCCATTACGCAAACTGCTGGTCCCTATTGTGATGTTTTTTTCTTCATTTTTAAGATATTGTCATTTAGTTTCATACTGTGGGCACTTGTGGAATCAGTTGGTAAATTCTGATTTACTCTTCTTTTCCCCTCAACTAATTTTGTATACATTATTTATTATTCTTAGCACTCCAAATCAATCAACAAACTTATTTTGAATTAGAACTCCTCTGTACATTCTTTTCTCATATTATATTATTTTTATTCTATATACATTGTCAAATAATTTATTATTAACCTAATATTTTTCATCTTTATTTCTTTGATATAATTTTGACAGTATAGTTTTATATATTAGTTGACCTTATGGTAAAATTGTCCTAGAAATCTTAGTTTCATGAAGCTTTTTCTTGAAAGATTTCTTCAGCAAAAGTTTATAAATATAAAATTTTCTGATATTTTGAAAGTTCATAATTGTTCTTCTGTGACTATTGTACATGACATTTAATTTTACCTGGGTTTGAAATCCTTGTATCAACTATTTTCTTGAGAATTTAAAATATGTGGTTCAATTATATTTTGTTAAGATGGGCTACTAATAAGTCTGATGGAAATACAAACACACAAGTTTTTTTTATTTTTACCTTACTTGATACTTGTGATTTTTGTATACTGTTTAAGTATATCTTAAATTCCCTTATGTTTAAAGTACAATAGATTTTGTAGAATGTGTTTACATTGTTTGGTTTTGACAATTATAGATTAATTTACCCATTTACAGTGTTTATTTTTTATTATTTATTTTTAATTAATTAATTAATTTTTATATACATTCAATGACATTGTTTAGCTTATGAAGTGAACATTTCAATATGTGAACAATTCTCCCCAGTCCCGTAGATAATAATATCTTCAACAGATTACACCACACTTCCCATCCCGTCAATGCTCTGCCTCTATATCCCTCCTCTAAATGACCTTCCCTAGGCCCCACTCCTCCACACACACCACATTTGGCATTCACACCCATCTCTTGTGTTTGTGTATCTTTTAGTCAATCAGTTTTGGTCATAGAGTGCAGACACTTGGTATATATTAAGTGGGGACATATAGTGTCTATCCTTCATAGCCTGGCTTGTTTCACTCAGCAGTAAATCTTACATATTCTTCCACTTTCTGTCAAAAGCCAGGGTCTTGTTTTTTTATGGCTAAGAAGTATTCCATAGAGTCTATGTGCCACAGTTTTTCAATCCATTCATCTGTTCGTGGGCGTTTGTGTTGGTTCCATGTCTAATTATGAATAGTGCTGCAATAAACATCAATGTGCAAGCACTTTTCCAATGAAGGATTTGTCTGTCCTTTCGGTAGATATCGAGGACTGGAATTGCTGGATCATATCATAGATCTATTTGTAGATTTTTGAGGAATCTCCAAATTGTTCCCCATAGCGGTTGGACCAATTTACATTCCCACCAGCAGTGTAAAGAGTTCCCTTTTCACCAAACCCCTGCCAACACTTATCATTCTTTTTTTTTTAATCTTAGATGTTCTGACTGGGGTTAGGTGGTGCCTCATTGTTGTTTTGATCTGCATTTCCCTTACAATGAGGGATGTTGAACATTTTTTCAAATGCCTTCTAGCCATTCGTATGTCATCTTTAGAGAGTTTTTTCCAACTCCTTCTCCCATCTTTTAATAGGGTTGATCATCTTTTTTCCAAACAGCTTCTTTAGTTCCTTGTGTATTCTGGTTATCAGTCCATTATCTGATGCAGAATTTACAAAAATATTTTCCCATTCTGAGGGCTGTCGATTCACACTACCAAAGTCTCTCAGAGTTTCCTCAGTGTTTTCCAGGAGCAGCTTTATAGTTTGAGGTCTTAGATTTAGATCCTTGATCAACCTTGACTTGATTTTTGTCAAAGGTGAGAGGTAGGGCTTCAGATTCATCTTTCTGCAAGTGGAAATCCAGTTTTTCCAGTACCATTTGCTGAAGAGGTTTTCCTTTTCCCACTGAATTGACTGTTACCCCTTGTCAAAAATCAGCTGTCTGTATTTTTTCAACATAGATTCAATGCTTTCTAAATTTGAAGAATATTTTCTTGAATTATGTATTTTACTGTTTGTTGCAGTGCTTTAGTTTTCTTCTGGAACCTCCAATTATATCCTATTCATCAGAATACTCTGTCTTTCCCACCTCAGCCTTCTTATTACTGCCTTGCTCAAATTGGATATGACTTCCAATATATTCTCCCCAGAGTGATCCTGGATTTCTAGAAGGGTTGATTAATTTGAAGGGTATATAGACCGCAGTATTTTCTGATTTACTATAGCCATGTGGAGGGGTCATGTAGTCTTTGGTACATATATTAAACCAAATGGAATATAGAAGAGTCATGCAGTCTTTTGTACATATATTAAACCTAATGGAATGTATGGAAATTTCCCTAGTTTACTTAGATCTTCTTGTTAAGAATTCCACTCAGATCTCAGGTTTTGTAAATCAATAAGTGATAGTAATTTTGTATTCCATCTTTTGGAATCACCAAGGCTCCTTTCCCCACCAGTTATTAGTAATCTCCATTTGATAACTCTGTATGTGTCTATTTTCATAAGTTTATTTGGCCTGTGACTATTTCTTATAACGTCTTTGTCAGATTTTGCCGTGAAGATCGTATCAGCCTCATGAAGTCAGAATGCTTTCTTATTTTCTTGAAAATACATGAGAGGATCAAATTATTTTTGAAATTTTTAAGAAAACCATCTGTGTTGAGTTATTTGTGTAACTTTGTTTAATGATTGATTCAATGACTTATTATATACAATATGCTCCAGGTTATCTCTTTTTTTTTTTTAGCCAGATTTTAAACTTTGTTTCAGATAGTTGTGAATTTATTTATTATATGTTTTCAATTTATTGGTAGAAATGTTTTTAATAGTAAGATACTTTTATATATGTATTCACTGTAGACTTACAGATATATTCCTAGTTTATATATGCGTTTTTCCTTTTTTTTTTCTCTTCTTTCTTTTTCTCTTTCTTTGATTTTTTATCAACTTTGCCAGCCTTTTATTACTTTTTTCAGTAAACTGTTTTTGACTTTGCTGGAAATATATTTCAATCAGTAAAATCTCAAGGATAATTTTTAAAACTACCCAATAATGATTAAACTCTTACAAGAGATTGTACAGTGGAAGCAAATCACTTTGCATGCAGTTGATTGCAGTTCAATTAATAAAGGCAAAATAACATCAGGTGTTAAATGGAGAGTTTAGACCAATGTAGGCACCTTCCTTATTCCTTGCAGGGGCATACCTTGAATCATTGAGCTGTGTCATCAAGATGAATGGAGTTCTTACTGTGCAGAGAAACATTTCCATATTTGAAATTTCTCTCTCTTTTTCACCATTATAACCATATCATCATCTTCTCTGATAATAAAATTACATCAAGCGTCATTTTGACATTAAAATCTCTAGTTATGCATAAGATTTAGGACCTTTCTGATCTAGATATCGAGCATGGTATAGTATAGGCACTTTCACAATAAACAGAAGATGTCTAGCCTAGGCAGATGTACTCATTTTTTTTACATAAACTAAATGATTTAAGGACCAAACTGAGATAGTAAATAATTAATGACATAAAGGACAGGAGAAGTTAGAATTTAGTAAAGAAAAAGAAAAATGAATAAATTCTCAGAAAATGGTACAATTAATTAAATAATTAAGGGCTGTTTTTTAAATTGTGTATATACTATTAGCCTAGTATAGAAAAAAAAGAAAAACAGAAAAATTACAAAATCCACTAGTAATTTGGAAATAATTCCTTTTTATTAATAATTAGTTTATGTAATTTTACTTATTTAATTTGACCAGGGAGGTACAGAATGAGAGAGAGCAAGAGAGATGGAAAGTGAGAATGCAAGCCACCAGGTCCAGGACTTGAACTGTATTTGGCCATGTGGGAGTCCAGAGCCCTTAACCACCATGCCACCTGCCAGCCCCTGGAAATAATTTATTATAGAAGGAAATTTTTTAAATGTCTGTAAATTCAACTCCTTGTACATGAATCTGAAATTCTGAAAAAGTTATTAATTTAAAGAAAAGGAATAAATTATAAAAACTTATCCTTAAAGTAAAATAAAATCTAAATTGATCAATTATATATCATAAAAAAGTGTAATTGTCCAGAAAAAGAAACCCTCACTAACCACTGATATTTGATGAAAATTTCTGAAGCTTAGTTGATATGTGTATTAATTTTATCAAAACTTCAAAACATTAGAAACTCCAGGGAAGGGAAAAACCCTTTGAAAAATTCATAATTAAACAATTAAAATATTGATACCAAACACAGCAGAAATAAAACATTAAAGAAAAAAAAAAAAAGGACAAGTCTCTCTTCTAGATAACATTGAAACCCACTACCAAAAAAAAAAATCACAAGTAAAATAATATGTCATTTAGTCAATAATGTGCAATGATCAATTACTGTGCTTTTCAGAAATTCAAGTGTTGGGAAATTGTACAAGAGCCATCTCGAAGAAGAAGAAAGTTAATATATTTTTGTCCCTACATGCCAAAAGTACTTAATAATTTAAAAGTTGTTCTTGTCAGAATAAAAACTACTACAGTATTAAGGAGAGACAGAAGCATAAATGAATTTGGTTTTTGTTTTTGTTTTCTATAAAATAAAGCAAACAATTTTCCAGTAATGGAGAAATATAAAAAGAATTCTCACAGTTTAGCAGTGAGGGATAGATGATCTATGTTGCCATTATTATTAACTAATTTTGAAAATATGAGTCAGTGCATATTGACATGAGGCATAAAAATTAGATAAAAAATGTCGATTGTTTTCTGTAGATAATATAGCTATATACTTTGAAAACTCTACTTACTAACTACAAAAAAACCTGATAAATATAGATAATAAAGACTAAACTGGCTATACAAATTAACATAACTAGAATACAAATTTGTCATTATATAATATTGATTTAAAATCTACTTTGTATCTGGTAGAGAAAGTATGTACTTAATTTTTGTGTTTCCTTTCATATTTTTACAATTCTTACATATTTACTCATTTACATTTACTATAACATTATAGTGTGATTCTGTGATATAAGATTTTGACTGAAATGTTGTTAAATTTCTGTAATACATAGAATTAACAAAATTAACATCCTTACATGATTCTCTTATTTTAAAATTATCTCTTTTTTTCATGTTTTACTTTATGTTTCATAGCAAAGAAATTAATAATCTAAAGTATATTGACTATAATTCATTTCATTTTTTTAAAAACAGTAGTACCAAGGGCCAACAGGTGGTTGAGATGCTGTACTCCCAAGTAACCAATGCAGTGATTCGAGTCCTAGACCTGGTGGCTTGAAAATCATGCCAGGTGGATATGCCAGGGGATGGTATAGTGGTTAAGGTACAGGACTCCCACATAGCTGGCTGCTGTTCAGGTCCCAGACCTGGAGGCTTGAAACTCATGCTGGGTGCATGTGCATGCATGCCCAAAATCCCAGGAGGAGAATGGAGAAGGGGATTGTGGCATGGCCAGTCCCCACGGGGGTGTGGGGGGGACTGATTTCTTGCTTTTTCTCTCTATGTCTCTGTCCATCTGGCAAGCACACATGGCCTATAGGTAAAATCACTCTCTAAAGAAAAAGTAAATCATGCCAGGTGCATGTACAATGCATTCCCAGAATCCTGAGAGGAGTGATCTCAGTTTCTCACTTCCCCTTTGTCTCTGTCTCTCTCCACCAAGGTATGCACCCTATAGCAAAACAAAACAAAACAAAAACAAAAAACCATAAAATAAATAAATAAATACTAGCATAAGTTTAGAAAAATAATTTTTAAGTTTACATATTTCTCTTAAATCAATGAGAGGCCCACAAAGAGAGACACTTTCACAGGATCATTATGCTATAATCCACCCCAAGCTTCAGCCAGTCCTTCATCATGGACATGAGCAAGCCTGATATGTTCAAGGAGCTCTCAGATGCAAAACTGGAAACTTCCATGTGGTCCATCATAGAGCAATTCATCACTACTTCACCACTTTCCAGCTCTCTATAAAATTTTGTATAATTGGCCATTTGATTTTTTGTTTAAATTTTTTTTTAAGATTTATTTATTTATTTAATTGTAAAATTGGCAATTTGATTTTTTGTTTAAATTGTTTTTTTTTAAGATTTATTTATTTATTTAATTCTATTTGTTGTTATTATTTGACAATTTGGTAAGAGAGACACAGACAGAGAAAGGGAAAGCAAGAAAGCAAGCCATCAGGATCAGGACTCGAACTGCAGCCAGCCATTTGGGAATCTAGCTCCCTTAACCACCACACTACCTTCTGGTCTGGTAATTTGATTTTAAAAGCATACCTTTCTAAAAGTTTTTTGAATGATGATGATGTACTTTTAAGTAAATACTATCTACGAATAGCAAAGTAATTTAAATATATTAACAGATATGTTTGCAGGAGTGTGACATATATTTGAACTAGTGAGTTTCAACAATAATTGTAGCCTTGGTAATGATGGGGGACTTTTTTATATTCTTTACACATTTCTAGGAATTTATCTAGCATTTATTGTTAAACATAAACCCAGTTGGTATTAAATGCACGATTATGTGTTTGTATATTCACAGACTCATTAAGAAGGTGATGACTGTTGTATGTATTCAAGTAGGGAATGGAGTTATTGTGCAAATGTTGAAGGGAATAATATTCCAGAAGAGAAGTCAAGTCTCCACTATGTGGACCTTAAGGTCTATAAATATCCAAGGAACAGGAAAGAGGCTGGGGTGGTAGGAAAAGACATAATAGAAGGTGATAGAAATAAGGTCAGAGGTAAAAAGACTGGAAGTAGATCAGGGAAGCATGGCAAGGCCTTTGGCTTTGATCATGAGTACAGAAGGAGAGCCCTCCCACTGTTTTTAACAGAACTAATGTATTTTTTTTAAAGAATCAGTCTGGTAGCATCATCTTTACTTCACATGGCTTAAACATTGATGTATGGTTTTCCCCTCTTCTTAAATCTCAAATTCTCTCTTCCATATTAGAGTATAAAGTAGATGATAGAAAATATCATTCAGATAGTTTCCTTGGCTTCTGTTGTTGCTGTTGTCTTGATGATTAGAAATTATACAATATTTTTCGAATTGCTTATTTTCATGTAACATCCATGGTCACTGGGTCTTTGAGTGAGATTGAATTGAAGTCTTTGTACCCTTCCCTTTGTACTCTTCCTCAATATTTAACAGATTTTAAGGAGATTATCTTAAGTCTAAAGCCATTATATGATGCATTAAAACTGAGCCATAAGCTCTGAGTTATGAGGTGCAATAATTAATGTTCTCATTTCTTCACATTTCCATGTTGTTAAATGTTAATCAATTCCTGC
>NW_006160032.1:1933674-1988833 GCF_000334495.1 Tupaia belangeri chinensis
TGCTGTTTGGAGGTCAGAAATTTAAATGTTAGAAATAATATCCAGAAGGAAATACATTTTATTGATATTTAAGTTATAGAAAAACAACAGGATAGAGCGAGAAACATTTAACATGAAACTAAATTGAATTTACTTGATATCTCCCAATTAGTGTGCATTTTATGACTATCATCACTATGTATATTATTTAGTAAAATGGTATATTTTTATTTTATTTTGTTTCTTATTAGCTATCAGGGTTTTCATAGAGCTTATAGAATTTATCTGTCTAATCACTCCATTTATAACACTTTATAAAGTAATAAACCTTGTAGTTATCATGCAGTTCCTTCCATTTTTTAAACTACTTATCCCTCCATTCAACAGCTGTCTATTGAGCACCTACTATGTGTTTGATGCTGAATTAGTGGATGTTTCAGATATAACGGAACAGAATCAGTACCTCTGTGGAGCTTCATTTTAGGAGAGGAAGAGATACTAAAAGCAAGTCTAGCAAATTATGTGATATTTCACAGGCTGATGAGAGCTGTGGAAAAATACAAAAATAAATAAATAAATAAATAAAATTTAAAAATAGTGCAGAGTAAGGGAAGCAGGATACATAGGAAGGTGAAGTCCAAGAAATTGTTGTGATTTTACGTGAGGATGTTGGGATAGGGTTCATTAAGAAGATGAGGACGGACAAAATTCTGAAGGAGGTGAAAGAGTAATTGCAAATAAATCCTGAGAAAGTGTCTCCTAGGAGATAAGGAACCTAGGCTAGATGAACAGGATTGGGAATAACTGAAAAAAG
Organism: Tupaia belangeri chinensis; assembly: GCF_000334495.1. Classification (NCBI taxonomy): domain Eukaryota; kingdom Metazoa; phylum Chordata; class Mammalia; order Scandentia; family Tupaiidae; genus Tupaia; species Tupaia belangeri. The sequence continues at coordinate 1,934,468 of NW_006160032.1, forward strand.
ATAGAAGATACAAGAAAATAACATGTGGTCAGATTTCATAACACTTGCAAAACATTTTAAAGATTTTGACTTCATTTTGCCATAAACCTAGAGCCATTTCTAAGCTTAGAGGATTGACTTAATTTGAATTAGTCTTGAACACAATTATTCTGGCTCTGTTGAGAGTGGGCTAAAGAGGACAGGGGTAGAACCAGAGTTCAGTTAACTAGCAATTGCAGTGATTCAAGCAAGAGATGATGTTAATTCATACCAGGGTGGTCACAAGGAATGACCTAATGAAAATTGAGATTCAAATGATCTTAGATTATATAACTGGTGTTACATAGCACAAAGATAAATGGATGTCAGAAAGGAATTTAAAACAACTGTTTGGGGGGTGAGAGCTCTGAGAAACTGAAGTTCAGGGATCAATGAGATAGGTAGAGCCATAGGAAGAGTGGGGTTTAGGGAGAGACAAGGGTTGAATCAGATGGATTGAGACATAGATTTCAAAATTGTCTGCTGGACAGGTGCTGGCAGGTGGCATGGTAGTTAAGGGTGCTGAACTCCCACATGTCCAACTGTGGTTTGAGTCCTGGACCTGGTGGCTTGCTCTCTCTCTCTCTCTCTCTCTCTCTTTCTGTCTGTCTCTCTCTCTGTCTCTCACACACACACACAAACACACACACACAAGCCCTTCCTGATCAAATTATAATTAATAAATAAATGGATAAATAAAGTTAAATAAAATAATTATTTTTAAAAAATATTTGCTGGACAGCCTGGTGGCAAGATAGCAAGAGCAGTCAAATGCATGTGAATGAAATTCTGGAGAAATGACCAGTTGATGGTTTGTCAAGCCATGAGACTAAGTTCACTCGCTATGGAGTGAGTGTAGGGAGAGGTTTAAGTTCCTAGGCACCTTTGTGTAAAGAGATCACAGAAATAAACCAGCAAAAGAGACCGTAACTGAGCCATAGTGTGGTAGAACCATCTCCATGGAGGGCTGGATTTGTGGGTATACCTGCTGTGCAGGGACTTAGACTCAAAAGGACATTGTATTAGCCCATTCAGGATGCTCTAACAAAAATATCAAAAGCTGGTGACGTACAAACAAGAAACATTGATTTTTCAAGGTTCTGGAGTCAGAGCAGTCCAAGATCAAGGTGCTGGCAGATACAGTGCCTGGCAAGGGCCCATTCCTTCCAGAAGACAACTTCTCTCTGTTTTCTCACATGGTGGAAGGGACTAGCCAGCTCTCTGAAGTCTCTTTTATAAAAACCCTAAGAACAATGCTGAGGTTTGTATTCTCATGACCTAATCATGACCTAAAAGTTACCACCTAATACCATCACCCTTGGGATTTAGGGATTCAATATATGTATTTTGAGAAGACACATTCAAACCATAGTGTTCTGCTGTTACTAACTTGAAATTCTAAATAATTATTGAACAAAAATCCTATAGGTTATTAGTTGTCCTTAATTCCATGCTGTTTAAGGCTACCTCAGGAGCAAGTAAGAGACCTTGCAACTAGATAATAAGCATTGGTTAAGAGAAAAAACCAACTATTAAAATATAAGTATACATTAAAAAAAAAAAATGGAGCCAGCCCATGGTGTGGTGCTTAAGTCACCTGGATCCTGCTCATGTATTTTTTTTTTCCCCCAGATGAGGGCAACATTTGTTCCTTCTATTCTGTATCCACTACAGTCAGTCTGATTCTCTATCAGTCCCTTTACCTAGGCTACCAAACTCTCCCCAGTGTGATCCCTTCTACACAAAGTCAGTATCACATATCCAGGGGCCATTACACAACTGGAATCACATGGAGAAGATCCTGGGTTCATGTCTTGAGACCTCCCTAAGTACACTGACATGTGAGTACTGATGATCCAGTCTGACTGAGACAGGGGATTGCCCTCGGTATGAGGATCCTCTCTTTCTTTCTCTCATGGAAGAAATAAATACAGAAACCTAAATAAAACAAAACAGAGAGAAAGAAAGAAAGAAAAATAAAGAATCACATATCCAAAGCATAATTTCCATTTTATTACTAAATCTTAAAAACTATAAAACTTTTAGTTGCTCCTTGTTTTCCCTGGTTTCAAGGCTGTGTCAGGATACTCCAGCAAACTGTAATGAGTTGTAAAGTATGTGTATCACCTATGACTAGTTAGCAATTATAATTAAAGCCTAAAGTTTGTGAATATATTTTTTAAGTTAATTAAGTGCCTGCTCCTGGCATGTTGGTTAAGATGGCTTAATCCCATATGGTTAACTTCAGTTTCAGTCCTGTACTGGCAGCTTGGAAAATAATCATGCAGGTGTGCATGCATGCCCAACATCCTGAAAAGAAGTAGAAATGAGGGAGAAGGGCCTGAGGCATGACCATCCCCCATAGATGTTTCTTCTCACTTTACCTTTCCATCTGTCTCTCTCCAGTGAGCACATGAACCCTCTAACAAGTTAAAAAAGTAAGAGTGGAACCATTAGGTGGTGTGGTAGTTAAGACATGTGACTGACTGTAGTTCCAAGGTCCCTGGAGGTTTGCTTTCTCCCTTTCCCTCTCTCTCTCTCTGGTCAAATTAAACAATACTAATGCCTAAAATTAAGTAAAATAATTATTTTAAAAACTTAATTGTGGACTTCTGTACATCATATCACACTTAATCCCATGCTTTTCTTGAGTAAAAGAGAAAGCAAGAAAGGACAGGTAGTGATAAAAACACAGATACAATTTAAAAATTGCACATAACCCATAGTTTAGATTACCCATTTCACAACTCCAAGTGTCCAGCTCTCCCTGACATACTATGGATAGTTTTAATGTTAGGAGTTTTACCATCTGCAGCGTTATTCATGTTAACTCCCTGGACTTTTACTTTATGTTATTTTGTTTTTATCAAAACATGGAGTATCTTACACATTCAGTTACCATCCATCTTGCCTGCTCTAGCACATACACACACAGATACACACACACCCCTACACACACACACACATGAAGTTGAGAATATTGAACTACATGTTTAACTACAAACTGTATCCCTGGGTTGTGAAACCTGGTTCATCTTTTATCACCAGCTTTCTGTAACTGACGATCACTCTTGGATAAAGAGAGACTTTCCTCTTATTATTCTTGTTTTTATTTTTCTCCTTCTTTACATGTCAAATGTTTATCCACAATTCTAGGTCCATATCAGATGACACCTCCTCAATGAACTTCGCAAGATCTGCTATTTCTTTTATTTTTAAAGAATTATTAGAGAAAGGGAAAGTGAAAAAGCAAGCCACCAGATCCAGGACTCAAATCTTGTCCGGCTGTGTGGGAGTACAACACACTTAATCATCATGTCACCTGCTGTCCCCAAGACCTGCTTTTTCTATGAAGCCCAACACTCCTAGTTAGATGTTGAGAAGGAGACATTATATAGCCTGTCTTATCAGTCACTCATACATTTGTATTAACTTCCTGTAAGACCCAGAGGTTTCTGACTCATTGTGGGCCCAGAAGAGCAAAAAAAACGTCTTGAAATGGAGCAAAAAAAGACTTAAATGTTAAAGATTTTTAAAACTCTTATAAAAAGCTTGATTTTTTTTTCCCATATGGAAAGCAAAATACGTCTCTTGCCTAATCCTAAAAGAAGCTTCTTTATTAGTGTTCATTACACTACATTGCTTTTCAAAAGTCAAATACATTTATTTTTACATGAAGATTAACTTTAATATCTAAATTGATGCATTATTGCCATATGGTAATTGTTTTAAAAATCAAAGAAAAATTTTGAGTTTTTAAGTATTATATACTTTTTTTTTCCAAAAATGAAGTAGACATATTTACTAGCTAATAAGATATGCTTCTAAATATCCAGGTAAAATACACTTGAGCCATATTGTAATGCTGTTTAATCTGTGGAAATACATTTCAAATGAAGCCAACTAACTTTAAAACATATTCTGTTGATCCTTTAATAATCTAACCTTTAGAAAAGAAGGTTCCATGCAGTGACATTTTAAGTCCTAGAAGAGTAAATAATATAAAATAATAATTTACTCTGGGATAATAAGGTGAATTCTGTATTAGTTATAAGTATATATCCTCCCACTCACCTGTTGATGTGTTTTTGACAAAATGAGACCAACATTCAAATAAGGCTTAGTCAAAACAAGATATTTAGATAAGCATGTATTATAATAGAGGAGGAATGAAGTTTGGGAAATTATATTGAGGATCGTTTATGTAAAGGTAGCATAAAACAAACATTATCTGGCTTTTAAAGAAGAATATTTTTATTTATAATAATGAAATATTATTTTCCTTTTCAATTCTTCAGATAGAATATATACACAGGAATCCACAGAGGAAAATGAAATAAATCATGCAGGGATTTACAGACAATAACATGGTGATATTTAAGATTGAACTATTGTGATGTTTCATAGTTTAAACTTCTAGTGACATTACTATTCAAGTAGATTACCTAGTATTACAAATATAATATTCATAGATATTTAACTTCCCAAATTCATGCCTGAAATGTCATGAAAATGCTAGAATATATGTCATAACTCTGTCATATTAAGTCATATACAAGAATGACTTTATATTGTCCTTTATATGTGTATTTTAGGTCTAAATAGTAAAATCTGCAATAAATATTTTGACATTATACATATCTTGAATGTATTTTAAAAGTTTCACCCAACATTTTTTAATATTAGAAAGTTAAACAAGATTTGTGTACGATATTCCAAATAAGTTAGGATATTACTTCTGTTTTCCCCCAACATTTATGAGAAAGGATGTGGTTACTTTATTTTTTAAAACCTTTGTATATATTCTACTAAAATTCATTCTCTAGTAGTCTCTTTTTCTTAAGGAGTACATTTTAAATGGGGAGATATTCTGATTCAGACATATTGTACATATTAAACCAGAGCAGAAACACTGAATAATACAGAATACATTGCAAGTCCAACACTAAATTTCTTGCTGAGAAGGAGCTAAATGGAATTTCAACTGTAATAGTTTCAGGTTGGAAGAATTGCTGGTTTTAGAATTCGGAAATTTTGTGTTGTTTGTTTTGTGTGTGTGTGTGTGTTTAATTGCTGTAGGGTATGTGTGCTTGCTGAAGAGAGACAGAGAGAGAGAGAAAGTGAAAAATCACCTCCCCTTGGGAGAATGGCCATTCCCAATGTCCCAATCCCCCTCCTTCAAATCTTCTTGGGAGATTGTGCATTCACACAAGTGTACTCAGATATATCCAGAGTGTGTTTCAAGCTGCCAGGTCCAGGACTCAAATTGTGCAGTTGGTCTTGTGGGATCCAGCTGCCTTAATCTCCATATCACCTTCTGGCCCAGAATTTCTGACTTTCTGACATTTTTGTTTTTATATCTAGAAAAATGTGCCCCAATTATTAACAAACTTACAGTTTGATAGAGCAATGGATATGTCATTAAAATGAAGGAAGGGAACCAGCAGTTAGCGTAATGGCTATGTCGCTGGACTCCCATGTAGTCAACCGCGGTTCGCGTCCCAGACCCGGTGGCTTAAACTCACACCGGGCATGTGTGTGTGCGTGCCCAAGATCCCGAGAGGAGAATGGAGGAGAAGGGATTGTGGTGTGGCCATCCCCCCTGGGGGGTGATTTCTCGCTTTCTGTCTCTCTGTCTCTCTCTGTCTTTCTGGTGAGCGCACGCACCCTATAGCAAAAACCTCTCAAAAAAAAAAATGAAGGAAGTAAATGTATCTAATAAAAATAATTTTAAGAACTACTATTACATTTTGCTTTATACAAAGTAGTAATTTAATTGCTATATATATTCTAACAAACACTATACAATGTTCATGAAAATTTATATAAACAAAACTAACATAAGGGTCAAAGATACAAAAACAAATTATAAAATAGTCTAGCAATTTGCTATTAGTGGTACACCAAAGTGGAATAGGATTTGGAAGCAGTGGACCAATTAAAAAGACTGTTTAGAATTGTTGAGACATGGCAATAACAAAGAGATAATTTATTTGTAGTTAGTGTCTCATCCTTTTACATTTCTTGTGGATATTGTCCCTCTTCATTGTTCAGGGTGGATAGTACCCAGAATGTGCTACTATTGTCCCTTCTGCATAAGACATACTGGAATGGAAGAAAACATCGGTGAAAGTTGTGTGTAATCTTTCATGAATATTGTATGTAATCTCTCATGTAATGGATATATATGATGATTATTATAATAGTTTACTGTTATATGAATACTTTTTCATAGATTATTTAATCATTTTCACACTGGTATTGTAGGTCTTAGGATTTTCATTTAAAAGATACATGAAAATTAAGTCACTTAACCAAAATTTACAGACAATAAGTAGCAAATTTGAAATTCAACTCAAAATTTTGTGTACTTAACCAGCATGCTCACATATCTTATTCGACACCAAGTACAGCCAAAACTTTGACCAAGTAACAGTAACTTTACATAAATAAAATGGCACTCATCTGCAATGAAGTACTAAAGACCTATGCTTTCTAACTTAACACAATTAATATTAATATCCTTCTGGATGGCTATCATTGATTATTTATTATGTGGCACATACAAGGAACTTTCCTTTCAAGATCTTATTTATTTAGCAAAATTCCATCAGGTGTATTTTATTAGTCTTTTTAAAATTAGAAAATTATATACACAGAGATGCCATACTTAGGTGAATGAGAAAACAGACAAGTTTAAGCCAAAACTCTCTTGATTCCATAGTTCATCTTCTTCATCAGTAAATTGAAAGTTACAAAATTTAAACATAAGATAGAAGAGGCCAAAACCTATAATATTCCTTGTTTGATATACACCTGATTTTAAATGTATAACATAGAGAGTTTAATATTAACTCTCATGTAACATAAATTAAGTTTAAATCATGTTAGAGACTATTGTGTTCAAAAAGCTATATTGACCTACAAGGAGATGTTTAGAATAAAAAGTGGGCCAGGTGCAAGGCACAGTGGTAATACATTCTTATGGGCTTACAATGAGGCTAACCATTTGGTAAGAAGCCTAGCTTTTGGCCTATCTCTTTTGAGAGGCTGTTGTAGGTTTATTAATTGGCATACTTTCAACAGAGAGGCTCCTGGAGAGAGAGATAGAGATAAAGACAGAGAGCAAGAAAGAGAAGGAAGAGATTGAAGGAATGGCTGATCAACAAAATAGAGCACTCATCAGATAAATTCACTGTCTTATACAGGCACGGTCTTTAATGCCTCAAAACAATTACAATAATAACATCAACGATTATTGATCTCAGATCACCATAAAAGGTATAACAATACTTAAAAAAATTGAAATATTGTAAAACTTCCCAAAATGTGATATAGACATATGAAGTGAGCACATCCTGTTAGGAAATGGAAAAAAAAAGAAAAGAAAAAGAAAGAAACACAAGGTTGTCATAAGTCTTCAATTTAAAAACAAAACAAAACAAAACAAAACCCACAGTATCTAAAAAGTGCAATAAAGTCAAGCACAATAAAATGAGGTATACCTGCCACAATCTTCACATTCTTTTCCATGTCATACATATTAAATAATAATAGAGAGACTTTATATTCTGGTTGTGAAAGAGACATTCTTAGAGTTGTTATAGTCATCCTTTGATTTTTGGTGTCCTTAGCATCATCCCAGTAATCTTCACCAACCCCTTTGTGTTCTCACCTTCTCATATTTGATCAATTGACAATTTTTCAATATGGAAAGTGCTGGGAAAACAGAGACTTGGAAACTATATTCCTTCACCACCAATTTTGCTCTTGATATTTGTTAATTTTGCCAGAGGGCGCATGTGTCACTGGAGAGAGATGAGAGGGAAGAGGGGTAAGAGAGCACCTCCATAGAGAATGGTCATACTACAACCCCTTCTTTCTAATTTTTGCCTCCTTTGGGGATTTTTAGGCACACACACATTCACCACCCAATGTGTTTCTGAAACCACCAGATTCAGGATTCAAAAAGCACAGCTGGCCTGAGGAGATACACCACTTTAACCAGCAGGAGAGTGAGATGATTTCTATCATTAAAAAATTCCTCCAGGTTTTAAAGGATTCCTAAAACTTATGCAGAAAAGTAACAGCAAAAAATAATGCAAAACTCCAGTAATATCTATCCACATAGCCACTTACATGTTTTGAGTGACATTTTCTCACTAAAGGAGTAGCACCGGTAACATAAGCTTTGGGGTTAGAATCCAAAGAATTTTCTTAGCCTTTGACAGATCTCCTTTAAAATTACTATCAATAATATCAGAATAAGGATATTATTAATATAATCTTGCATATTCTTTAGTTCATAGAAGAAAAGGAATTAACTTGCAAACTTCTGTTCTTTACGGATTAATAGTTACAAATTCATTGACACAGTTGAACCAAGTGAAACATGCGGATAACAAAGCAGCGCATCCCAAGAATTCTGCAGAGAGTTGTTTTGCCACACTGTCTAGGGTAGTCAGGTAATAATTAATAACTTTGAATCCTGAAGAAAAACACATAGGTTCACTTTTCATTTTGCCACTGATTTTATTTTTAACTTACTTTTGTCCTGATCTTCAATCTTCCTATAGCTTAAAGTTTGGTTTCATGTATGAATTTGATAGCTTTTTAAATTTAAATAAGACCCAAAGGCCTATGATTCTAGGAATAAAGGAATTACATAGGAACCAAGAAGGTGGGAAAAAAGTGATTGATGTGAAATAGAAAGGAATTTGACAAGAAGAGATACAAATCTTTTCTGTTTCCTATGTTACAAATTTGAACAAATCGAAGATTAAAAATCTTCTATGCAATTTGCCTAAAGTCCCAATTCATCCTCAGATTTTTTAACACAACCAATTTAAACACTTTCTATTATCTCCTAGGATCAAAAGAATCAATCAACATCTTCTACAGTCTTATGGGTCCTCAATCATGCTTGCCCAAGGCAATGAAAATCAAATCAAAAGCTGCCTCTATGGGTAGGGGGTTATAACTCAATATAACAGAAAATACCGCAGTAGTGAAAAACATTGCATAAAATGAAATGTAACTCATGCTCATTGAAAACTATATTCTCTCACAGATTATATGGAGATTTTCTCAATCTGTTCTTTTTCTCTCAAAATGAGTTTTTCAAATGTCAACCTGTTATTCTTTCTGAGGCAGAAAATTAATTTTGTAATCAATCCAACCCCTATGTTCTCTTCATTTTGATAACTTTAGATTATGATATTCAATTTAGACAATTTTTTGAGGAATCAGTATTTATTTTGAAAAAAAAATCTATAAATATCTAAATACAAGCATATTATGTCTGTTACCAACATGATTATGTATGTGTGTAAGTGTACATTAAAACTGTTACAATAACGAGATTGGCTCACAAATAGAAAAGACAAGACTTAGAACACTCTTTTAATCTGTATTTTTAATATGGCTGCTTTGATTGCAATGAAAGTAAGCTTCTCTAAAATTATTTGTCTAGGGTGCTTCATTTCATGTAGACCTGAACTTTTCTCTTTATTATTAATTATCATAATTCCTTTTATCTGTCATATATAGAATACATATTAGAAGCAATTCAATAAGGAAGTTCAAGATTGTAAATCTATTTTTTGTGAAATGTAAAGAGTCCATATTTCTAACTCTTTTAATGTAAAAAATCCTTATTTCTAATTATTTTAGTAAGATAAAGTCCCCTCTTCCCACTATTCATTCTGTCTTGTTTCCTATGATTTTGACAGTGGTGTGCATTCAAATCTTATTACTATTGGAACTCTACTTACAGATTTAGAAAGAAAAACAAGTAAAATTTTGATCACTTACTAAATGTTCATAAGAATTTTTTAGATTCTGACAGCAATAATTGTATTTCTTGCCATGTACATAGTGGGGGGAGGCAGGCTGTTTTTGTAGTATTAGAAAAAAAAATTCATAGTTATCTGTGTTAATAGTATATGTGCATGTTTATTTATGTTCTATTAAAATTAAATATGTGGAGGGGATGGGTTGACACCATAGATTATGCATATTCTTGCCACGTCCATGGTGGGGGGAGGCGGGCTGTTTATGTAGTATTAGAAAAAAAAAATTCATAGTTATCTGTGTTAATAGTATATGTGCATGTTTATTTATGTTCTATTAAAATTAAATATGTGGAGGGGATGGGTTGACACCATAGATTATGCATAGAGCTTTTATTTTAAGAGATCTAATATTAACCACTAATATCTGCAATTACTGTGCACACCTAAATAAAGTTTGAGTTTATATTTATTTGCATCATATATAGCCCACATCTAAAACTAATTCTAGAATTATTAAGCTTGTAAAATTTTAAAAAGAGTTTATCTTATTAAGTCACATATATTTAATAATGCAATGTATGGTTTATTTTAATGGGATTTGCTAATTATTTTTTTCAAAAGCTATGTATTTCCTACTATACTTCTAAAGTTATTTTGGGATAGTGGGGGAGAAAGGAGGAGGAAATTAAACATATGCTTTCAATAAGGACAATACTAGATCTGTATATACAGATTTAGATTATGATGGCAATCTAGAATCTGTTCTGAACTTCAGAATATAAACATTGCTTTAATTGAGGTTAGGAATAAAAATTGCCAGATTTTGATTTATAAAATATTACTGGGAGGGCCAGCCTGGGTCCTGTTGGTTAAGGCGGATATGTTCCAAATGGCCAACAGCATGATTGGAGTCCCAGACCCAGCCACTTGAGAGACATATCAGGTCTGCCCCAAATGCCAAAAGGTGGGAGAAATGGAAGAGAAGGGATTGTTGTTTGATCATGCCCTCCCTGTAAGGTGGTGCTTTCTCTCTCTCTCCCTCTCTGGCAAGTGCACTAGTCCTCTGGTAAATTAGGAAAAAAAAAAAATTACATGGGGTCATGCCCTTCCTGTAAGGTGGTACTTTCTCTCTCTCCCTCTCTGGCAAGTGCACTAGTCCTCTGGTAAATTAGGAAAAAAAAAAAATTACATGGGGTGGCTCCATGATACAGTGGTAATGTGCTTCTCAAGAGAAGCAGAATCCCAGCTGATAACTGTGGTTCAGATCCCTAGCCAGGTCAGCCTGAAACACCCCAGGCTCGTGTATAAGTGTCCACATTCAAATGGGCTTGAAACCTGGATAAAGCGGATCATGAAATGGTCAGACCCAGTGGACATGATGCTTGTTCCTCTTCCTTTTTTGCTGTCACTCTCATTCTCACACTCATATACTCTATCGTGAATGAAATAAAAAAAATATCAAAGTTGTGGCATTTATTATAAATTAAAATCTATATGTAAAACACTGCATGTATACACACATTCAGACATACATACTTTTATGTGGATTGCACTTCTAAAAGTGTGTTTGGAATACAATATTTACACAATATGTATATAAAATTGAACTGAATTTAATTTGGGATAATAGGGAGAGAATGGTGCTAAATTTCCTTTCACGTAATTCTAAATTGCTAAAAGGCCTTGGGCATTTTAACAGCTGGATCATTTTTGTCACTTTGGTACAATTAGTTAAGTCAAGCTTCAAACTATAGACATAACTAATTTTTTGCATTTTGTGTTTCATTACTGTATCTAACATACCAGGACACCAATTATTACATAGGATCTTTATATATTACTATAGTAGTATTTTATCTAGTACAGTTGACTTTTAGGTGAAATCTTTTTAAATTTATAATTCCTAATTATTTCAGAACTTTAAATAACTCATAAATAGCTAAGGAAAACCTCAGTTTGTCTTAATTCATATTATTTTAACTTATTACTCTGAAATTGTTAACAATATGAGAGTTTAAAGCCACAGTGAATCAGCAGTGGGTATCTGACTTGGTAAAAACTAAAGCTATACATGTTTGCTATCTATAAAATGTGATAGTTGAAGTTGTTATAATTTTAATAAAATCTGTTTGCAAGAGTAGACTTACAGTTGTAGTGCCAAATTTAAATAATATAGGAATTCACATAAGTCTCCTTCAATTCTTGCTTTACTCATCAACTATAGAGATTTAGTATATTTAGTCCTTGACATTAATTAATTCATATATCAAAAGCACATATAGAATGAAGCAGTTAGCTGAACAACTTACAAAACCATCATTGTATTTCATGTGCTTTAGAAATATGATCCTATTTAATTATCTCAATATCTTTAAAAAAGTATAATTCTCTCTGTTAAACATCTATTAATCACCTGCCAAGGACTAACTACATGTGTAATGAACAAAGAATTGAGGCTGAAATATACCAAATAACTTTCCCAAGGTTAAACAATTTGGAGTCTAAAGAGTTGGGATTTATACTAGGGGTGTGTGATTTTTTTTTAATACTATTCTATGATCTTTAAGATAATACTGGAATAAAATTGATTTGTCCAACTTCTCCTTTGATAACAATTGGATGCCATATACTAACTCTGTGACCTTCAATACATTTCTGTACCTTTTGAATCTGCTTACTTCTTCATTTAAAAAAATAAACAATGTCATTACCAACATCCTAACACAGTAAAGGAACTCAAGTCGTTAACATTCCAAGTTTTCACTCTTATTTATTCCCATCAGAATCTGGGCTTTTACCCTATTTGCAAGGTAGTAAATTAGCCTGTGGTGATTTCAGGGATGTGGGGAGAATACAGAAAACTCTAGGGTCAGGAATAAAGGACCCTGTTTCCACGTAACAGTAAGCATATGTGCTTCATGTATGCATGGGTTCTCGTTGCACCCACCTTCCATGGTACTAAAGCACAGTGGACTGAGTAGATGTCACACACACCATGCATTTGCATTGCAACCAGGAAATAGAGAGCTATGGGCCTCCATGTCTATAACACGCTTATTCTTTGTTCTGAAGGGAGCCCTCTCTTCATCCCCCAAAACTGCTTGATGCAAATACAGCCTTGAATGGGTAAGGAAAATTTCAGACCTTTATTGGAAAAATTTACCTAGAATGTTCAGGGATGTTAAAAAATTGTTTTTACTTTTAGTACTGCCCTGGCAGAATGATCTGTCCACTCTGTCTCTGCACTCAGACATTGACAATGACTTGGACAAAACAAGCAGACAAACAGAAAACTAAGACAAAATATTAACAAACAAAAAATAGTCTTGAAGTATTAAAGATGCTGTATTATAATTCACAAGGGCTCACCTAGGACATTATTTCACTTATTTTTTTTCCATTGTAAACTGAAGCATTCTTTTCCTGCCTCATTCTGAGCTGATTAACCTCCTTCTGATTTCTCTTAGAAAACAGAAGGAATCAGAGTAGACCTTTCACAGCTTTCCACAGCCACATGAACTAGCATAATAACAGATGTGCCAGTAACCTCTGCCATCACTTCTGTTATTATGGATGAGCTGTCTGTGCGCCTAGCTAAGGCTAAACCCTTCCCTTATGGACTGAATCCCATCTCTTCTGAACTGTGCAAGGACACAGTCCAATTGTCTGCTTCTCTCTTGCTTCATCTTCTCTTCCCTCTGGACTGGATCATTTTCATAAGCATGCAACCACACTATAATGTCTCTCATCCAAGAAAAAAAAAAGTAAGATTCCACATGTTTATATGGAACACAAGGCTTTTTTTCCCCCTTGTGATACCACACTTGTCTCCAAAGTAATCACTGAATTTTACATATCATATATATGGAAAATATTTTTATGGAAAATACATATTGTGAAAAACTGTGCATAGATTTCAAAGATTTGCACCAAAATAAACTGAAACTTTAATTTTTCCACAAACATTTGAAGTCCCCTTGTGCATGTGTGTATGTGCATGTTTATGTATGTATGCTCTTATAATGAAGGAGCAATGTATTCTGGGATTTCTTCTGGCAATATAATGTGAAAAATTAAATGTTTTACTTAATTTTAAGGCAAAACATCTTTTCCAACCAGACTCTATAAGTTCAAAAAGAACAGTACAGATACTCTTCTAGATTAGAGCTCATAAAAAGCAGGCATAGATATTTATTCTGATGATGAGATTTTGGCTGGAAAATTATTGTAAGGTATTTAACCTAATGCCTTACATTTAGTGAGCACAAAATAATGTGATATTTATCAGTAAAAAGAAACATATATGGCAATATATTTAAATAAAACATTGTTCTTTCATCAAGATTTACCATTCCTGAATTACCCATTTTCAAACAATTGTTTCTGTATTTTAACTATTTCTTAATACAGTTATTTTTCTCCAAGTATTAATTTTCCATATACTCACAAAATTCTTATTAGTTTATAAGTCAAATGTCTCTGGAATTCTTTCAGGGTTGTAAAATTTATTTGCTGAATACTTTAAAAGACCAGTATATACTCTCTGTGGCTGAAGTCATTAAAGCAGGTAGTAAAATTTATTATTCAATGTCTTCTTGTGATAGATTGTATATGGACGAATATTTTCTTTAAGTTTCATTATGCTTTTTTTTGTTATTCTTATTGCTAAAGGTAGTTGTGATTTATCAGATTGTTAGATATAAAGAAACAACAAAATAAGATTACACAGCCAATTTATCCTCTGCGTTAAAAACAATGAGTTTTTTTGTTTTGTTTTGTTTTTGTTTTTGTTTTGTTTTAACTTCACGGCAGTATAAAGATTGTTGACTGCTGAATGATTTTTGGCAAAGAATGTTTTTTTTTAATAAAGAATTATTTGTTTACTTATTACTATTTTCCAATTTGATTAGACAGAGAGAGAAAGAGAAAAAGCAAGCCACAAAGTCCAGGATGAACTGTGGTTGGCCATGTGGGAGTCCAGTGCCTTTAATGACCGCTCCACCTACCAGCCCCAAGAATAATCTCTTTATCCTTGACTATATAATTTCAACTTGAAAATACTTAAATAAAATGCATATTGTTTCTTTACTTCTTAATTCCCATTTCCTTCAACATTAGTTACACTTTTACTTACATTTTATTTCTTAATAAAAGCTGAAGAGATGCTCCAACTTCTTTAATTCTCATGAATAACATTTTGTAGGCATAGCAGTAAAAGTTACAACACCTTGATGGGGAGTTAGGGTACAGTTGAATTAAAACAGGAGCAGTACTGGTGTTCACACAGGAGACCGTAACGTTCAAAGAACAAAGGCAAATTATTGTTCCCTTTAGTCATTTCAGCATGGCTGCCAGAACTAAATTATTGTGCTTAAGAGCAAAGTCTCCTGGTTATGAATTTAGTGATCCTAGTTATGATTCTTAACAACTTTGTGTCTTGATTTTCTCAATTATATTAGGTGGTTGTGATGTATTTTTGCATAGAAATACAAAAATACATCATGACTTTTCCAACAGTCCAATAAAATAGTGATAATTATAGATAATAACCAAGCTCACAGAACAGTTTTGATTGTTAAATGACTTAATACATACAAAGCAAATAAAAGGGATCTTTGAACATGTTAAGTGTGAAAGAGGTCTCACAGAATTCAAAAGACAGCAGGGCAGACAAAAATACAGACAGCAGAGATATTTGCAGTTTCTAGTACCTACAGATACACCGAACATTAAACATAGCTAAATTCCTCGTCCAATTACCAACAACAATCACACACAAAAAAATTCTAAAAACATATTTACTTCAGCTGCTGCCATCCAATACATGATGTCTGACTTTCAACTAAAAAATAAGATATGCTATGGGGCTATGAAGTGGCAAGCTTGTTAAGGTGTTGTACTCCCATGTGGCCAAGTGTGGTTTGATCTCCAGACCTCATGACTGGGATGTGAGTGCCCAAGATCCCAGGAGGAGAATGGAAAAAAGGGACTGAGATGTGGCCATCCCTCCTGGAGAGTCATTTCTTACTTCCTCTCTCACTCTCTCTGCCTCTCCCCAGTGAGTGCACATACTGTATGACAAAAACTTAAAAAAAAAAAAAAGGTATATGAAAAAGGAAAGACAGACAGAGCAAGCATCAAAAATAGGCTCAGCAAGGACAGAGATATTGGAACTATTTGAAAGGAAGTTTAAAATATGAGGACCAATTGGTGGCCCAAATTACGGCAGATGGATCCCATATGGCCTACTGTGCAGTTCAAGTCCTAGACCAGGTGGCTTGAAAAACACACTAGATTTATGTGTGTGGGTACCCAAAACCCTGAAAGGAGAAATGGAGGAGAAGTTGTTGCAGCAGTACTATTTCTCATGGGAAGTGTTTCCTCGCTTTCCCCCTTTCTCTCTGTCTCTCTTCAGCAAGTGCACCTTCCCTCCAAATTAAAAAAATAAAAAGGGGGGGGGACTAGCATATGGTATAATGGCTATGTTGCTGGACTCCCATGTAGTCAACTGCGGTTTGAGTCCTGGACCCGGTGACTTAAACTCACGCCGGGTGCGTGTGCATGCATGCCCAAGATCCCGGGAAGAGAATGGA
Source organism: Tupaia belangeri chinensis (assembly GCF_000334495.1). Lineage (NCBI taxonomy): Eukaryota > Metazoa > Chordata > Mammalia > Scandentia > Tupaiidae > Tupaia > Tupaia belangeri. The sequence continues at coordinate 1,950,873 of NW_006160032.1, forward strand.
GGATAAGGAATTGTGGCATGTTCATCCCTCCCTGAGGGTTGATTTCTCGATTTCTGTATTTCTGTCTCTCTCTCTTTCTCCAGAGAGTATATGCCCCAAAGAGAACAAAAAAAAAAAAAAAAAAAACCCAGAAATATGATGTAAATGTTCTAGTGTAAAAAGTAGAAGGGATGCACAAACAGATGAATAAATTTTTAAAAATGAAAATTCTAAGAAAGACTCTAAAGGAAATGCTAGAAAAAAAAAAAAAAGATCTAAGGCTCATTATGTCCAAGGAAAGAAATAGTCAGTTTAAAGGTAAATCAGCAGAAAAAACGAAAGCAAGAAGAGAGTGGAGTAAAATATTTAAACTGTTGATAGTGAGGAAAACCCAACAAATACAATTTTATATCTAGTGAAAGTACCCTTTAAAGGTGAAGGAAAAATACTTTCTCAGACACATAAAAACAGATAAATCATCATCAGCAGACCTGCTCTACAAGAAATATTAAAAGATTTCTTCAGGAGAAAGAAAATCATATAGGTCAGACTCTTGGATGTACCTAAAGAAAGTAAGTTTTTCAAAGTAAAAAGGCTTATAGGAAAAATATAATAGTTCATGTTTCTTATTTAAATATCTAAATCTGTATGTAATGTTAATAGTAGTAACAATGATTATAGCATATGAATAAATGAAACAAAAGACAGCAATGTTATAAGGAAGGGAAATGAAGTTTTGTTTCTTTTTAAATTTGTTAGAGAGCAAATGTGCTAGCTGAAGAAAGACAGAGAGAGAAGGGGAAAGTGAGAAAGCAACCACAAGGAGGGTGACCATATCACAGTCTACTCTCCGTCGTTTTCATTTTAGGGTTTGAAGCATGCATGCAAATGCACCTGGTGTGCTTTTCAGACCACCAATCTCGGACTCAAACCATACATTCAACCATGTGGAATCCAGCCACTGCTTTGACCACCATGCCACGGACTGTCCCTGGGAAATGTAGATTTGAGAATAGTATCATAAAGTACCTGCATTGGATATAAATTAATGTAGCATTATTTAAAGTTGATTAGAGTAGTTAAAAATATATTATGCAAATACTAGAATAACCACTAATTTTTTAAAAAGAAATATCTATATGCTATGAGAGGAGACAAAATCGTGTTATATAAAATACTTACATAAAACCATAGAAGGTAGAAAAAGAAGAAACAAAGACCAAATGAAGTAGGTAGAAAACATGTTGTAAACATGGTAGAAATTAATCCAAGATTATCAATAATAAGTTTTTTCCTTTTTTGAAAAAATTTTTTTGTAAGATAGAATCTCATTATATGCAATCCTCCTTCCTAACTGGGAGTAAAAGCAGGCACCACCACCCACCACACCCTGCTCTGTTTTAGAAAATGTCCTGCTGTACTGCCAAGGTCAGTCTTGACCTCATGACCTTCTACCTCAGGCTCCCCAAGTTGCTGGGGTTATAAGCCTATGCCACTATACTCAGCCTTGAGTACAAATTGGGTCTCCCAACTATTCCCAGCCCATAGAGCACAGCTTCTTAGCATCATCTACTTCTACATCTGGGCCATCAATAATCACTTACATATGAATCTTCTAAATACAGCTATTGAAAGGTAGACATTTTCAGGATAGATACTAGCAAGATCCAATTGTTGTCTTCCAATGTAAAAACCCAGGAAATACTCTTTGAATGTAAAAACCCAGGTTAAACTTAAAGGGGCAGGCAGAAATATACCATATTTACATGGATTCAAAGGCAGAAATAGTAGATACTTATAACTATTTTTTTCTTATAACTTTTAAACAAAGCATAATTTAGGGACCAGCAGTTAGTGTAAAGGCTGTGTCGCTGGACTCCCACGTAGTTGACCATGATTCACGTCCCGGACCTGGTGGCTTAAAACACACTGGGCGCGTGTGCGTGCATGCCCAAGATCCCGAGGGGAGAATGGAGGAGAAGGGATTGCGGCGTGACCATCCCCCCTGGGGGGTGATTTCTCGCTTTCTGTCACTCTGTCTCTCTCTGTCTGGCATGTGTACACGTCCTATAGCAAAAACCTCTCCCCCCCCCAAAAAAAAAGTAATAGACAAATTCACAATTATATTTGGAGACATCCTTAATGTTCTTTAAGTAACAGAAATCAAGCAAACAAAAATAATTAAGGATAAAGCTAACTTTAATAGCACCATCAACTTGATCTAATTGACATTTGTAGAATACTCCATTCAAGAACAGCAGAATATACTTTTCTAAAGTTCACAGGAATATTAGACAAGATAGAGAACATTCTGTGCTATAAAATATGCCGTAAGGCATGTGAAAGATTAGATGTTATACAATGTATGTTTTCAGACCAGAATGCAATTAAATTAGAAATCAGTATTTGATATCTAAAAGAAAAATGCCCCAAACATTTGCACAGTAAACAACACAGTTATAATAAAAAATAAATTAAGTAAATTCAAAGAAAGTTTTAAATACATTTTTAGTTAAGTGAAAATAAAGACAGAATTTATTATAATATGTGGGAGACAATCAAATCAGTGCTTAGATTAAAAAGACAATAGCATTGAATTCATAAATTTGAAAAAAAAAGGTATATGAAAATCTCTTGTTTAAGACTTTTCCTAAGGAACTAGAGCACTGTAAGCTTAAGCAAGCAGAAATCAATGAAATTGAAAAAAGGAAATCAATATAAAAAAATCAATGCTAAAAGCTAGCTCTAGGTATGAAAAGATCAATAGAATTAGTAAATATCTAGCTAGAGTAACCAAGAACAAGCAGAGAGAAGACACAATGAACAATAGTAAAAATGAAAGCAGTGTCATCACTACCGAACCCATGGACAATCACAGCATGATAGCAGAATTCTGTGAATAACTCTGTGCTTTGAAACTTGATATTGTATGTGAAGTGGACCAACTTCTCATCAGACACAAACCACTGTAGGATTAAGTGTAAATCTTAATACATAAAATGGAAAGAAAAAACTGTACTTAAGAAGTAGGAGGACACCTGAAGAGAAGGCAGAATATGACAAAATTTAACCATTACAAATGTGTAAAAGAAATGAGAGAAGATGAAAAAAAAAGAACTGGCTTAAAAGACTTTGGGAATGAGTGTTTTCTGTGAGACTAAATTCAAAATAAACTATACGCAAGGTCTCTACTCTTGGTAAAGTTTCCTTGGGAGCATGGACTAACAGTTTTCATATACTGTATGGGGGTAAGGAAATTGGACAATTTAATAAACAGATGGCAGGTGGTGGGAGCCAGGTTCATATTGTTGAAAAGTAGGTTGAAAAATATGGAAGGGAAAGATGTTCAAATTACCACGTGGTAATGGATTAGAACTGGAGATATACACATGAATTGATGTTTTACTTGATATGGTTGGCTATATATAGAAATATTTATAGATATGTACACAGGGTAGCACATGCACACACATTTTTTTGCTCTGTCAGCTGAGATGATTCATTTTTGTTGTAAAATGCACATTTGTTCATAACAAATGCATAATGAAAACATTTTTATTCCAAATAACATCTCTGTTGATATGTGGAAAATGTGTATTTGCCATATTGCACAAATAATTAAGCAATTATAATCTTTTTTGTGTCACAATATTAGAATCTCTTTTGTGTTGATGAGAAAAAGATTAAATTTCAAAATGGCATTGGGGATATAAACAGAAGTAGTATGCTAACAAATGAAAATACTTTAATTTTTATTACATTTCCAGTCTAAATAGACACTATTTTCTTTGAAATATTTAATATGTATTTATATATGCACATGTAACTAAATTGATTTTTTTCTGCATGCCCATTTGTTAATACCCATTAACTAGCATAATACAAAGTGTAAAAATAAAAGCTTTGGGAAAAAAATACATGGGTAAATATATGAATAAATACATGTACTTTATTTAGTTCAGGAAAGATGTCTGTATGACTGAAATGAGATTCCTCTTGAATTCCAGTTCAAGTCTGTTATTAATTATCTCAGTTTTTCATTCTCTTTCCATAATATGTATGTGTGTGTGTGTGTGTGTGTGTGTGTGTGTGTGTGTGTGTATAGTATACACATACAAGGGGTCTTCGGATAGTTCATGAAAAACTGCATACTATGAAAAAATTATGCATGGATTTCAAAACTTTTTGCACAAAAAGAAACTCATACTCTCAGTTCCTTTATACCCTTTTTGAAGTACCCTCATATGTGAGATAGAAGATAAATTTATATTTAGATATAGTTTTACTTACAAACACACTAGGCAGATAAGAATATGTTTAAGTGGTTGGAAAGTATAGAGGCAAGTATACTCTATTTAATTTTTACAAATTGGTCCGTTTTGTCAAATATACTTGCTGATATCTACTTCAATTTCTGATGTGGTCTTTTTCTTCATATTAACATTTCTGGTATGGATTGCAAAAGGGGACACATGGAAGTTTATCTCATGTTTTGTACTAAAAACTAAAAAAGAAAATTTGATATTGTGGGCTGAAGTGATTTTTTTATATTGTATCATGGAATTTATTTGGTTTATTTATAGCATAAATAAACCCTTGTACCAGTTTGAGGAGACAGGGCAATACAGCTAAGTAGTTAAAGATAGCCTTGGGGCAGGCAACACTTGCTTTCAACTAGACTGATATCCACTGTTGGGTTTCATATTGGGTTTTATATTTCTGATGTAAAGCTGTTTCTATATCTCTAAATGTTTTCAGGCACCTAACTCAAAGCCCAGATCCTGTTCTTCACCATGCAAGATACTGTTTTCCATTCCAGGATAATTCTAAAGCAGACCTACCTTTTTAGTTTATAAATTTAAGACAGTATGAGGCAAAATGTTTGTGTTTACTTCAGGCCCTCATATATAAACATGAGTCAATGTTGCCTGTAATGTGGTGTTAGTGCCTTTCCACACAGACTCCTCTCCTCCTACTCTTTTCTTCTTTTCTACTCCTTCCTCCCTTCTCCTTTTTCTTCTCCTCCTCTTATTTTTCTTCCTTTTTCTCCTTCTTTATACTTTCAGTGGCCTAAACCCACAAAGATTTATTAGAGGGTGTAATCCAAGCCATTGAAAAATCATTAAATACGATTTATTAGAGAAATCGTTAACTTTTATTCCATGAACCATGGCTTTTTTTTTTTCTCGTGTCACAAGTAGGCTCAGTCAATGGGAAAACAGGTATAGCTTTTGATGGTTCTGTGAAATTCATATAATGTGCACTAGATTCTATGCTTTTACACCTATGTCTCTCCATCCTATATCATATCCAGAAAGACCCTCCCATGCACAGAAATTAATGCAGCAAATTCTTATTAGGAAGAATAGTTGTCAACATCCATTTGTTTTTTTCTTAACAACTGTGATCTTTTGAGTGGAATATTGGCTCTAAATTAGTAGCCACCGATGAGCTAATGGTGGAGTTCTTAGTACTTCACAAACTATCCTTTCATTCTTATAGAAAAACATACTTTATATCATGAGGGGATAACTTCTCTATAGCATGGGGCTGACAGCCATTCCTCAATATTAAGAAATCAATGTTTCTCCTCCCCCATGGTACAATGTCATTTAGTTAGGACTCTCAGCACATTGCTACAGTAATGTACTATATCTATTTTGTTTAATGTTTGATCTATGATTAGAAACAAAACGGATCCATGTATGCTTAAGCTTATCTCAACAAAGGATATTGAGTTGCCCTTTTGCTTCTGCTCAGAGTACAAAGCCAACTCCTTACCAATCTATCAATCAATCATGTGAAAACAAAATTCTTCTATTTCCTGTCACAGATATTCCTGGTAGCTTCCCAAAGTCTAAAGAGGGCAGGACTTTCACATGTAGATTAAAGAGAAAAACACACACACATTAACATTTCAAAGTTTCTTCCACTCTGATTCATAATTATTTAAAGTATTGTCTCTTGAAATAAAAGATAATGAAAAGCACACAAAAAAGTAATATGTAAATAGCCGCAGGTTCAGAACTAGAACAAATTTATTGTTCTTCATAATAGATAGCACTTGCTCTGCAAAGTTTACACAAATGTCATTACCTCGTGTAGATGTCTGCAGAATGTGAATATCAACAAATCAGCAGGTTTAATGATGTATTAAGGCTAAAGTTACATATAGTTATAAAGGTGACTTCTTTAACTCTTGAAATACTACAGATTATTGTAGTGTTTAGTAAGACAGTGCTTTGCAAAATGCTTCATTCTTCTGAATAGCAAGGGTATTAACTTAACTAATGATCCTTTAAATGGGTATGTAAAATATAACTCAAGCTACTAGCAACATGCAAAAGAAAGGCATCATTTGTTACTGCCAAAAATCACTGGCATGTGGAAATCAGAAAATCATTAGCCTTCATAGAAATAGCTTAATACAACAGGGAAGAGAACACATTATTTAGAGCAGTTAAATGACAATTGATGCAACCATTGTTGAAATGCAGAAAAGGAGTGGATATGATTTAGTGAATGATAAATTTTGCACTTAGTATTTATGCATGCAAAGGAACAGAAATCTTTGCTCATTAACCAAGGCACTTAGTTTGTGAGCCAAAATGCTTCAGGCTGTAGCCCTAATTGTCATAAATGTTTATCTCTGTGCAAGTTTAATTTAAGCTTAAGGAGAAAATGTTATTCTGAGTGATGAATATTCTACAATTTTTTCATCTTCTTCATCAGCCTAAACCAGTTTGCTCAAATTCCTGTTTATATCCTTTCTCCTCCTCAAGGGCTCTATGATGCCCCCAGTTACAATTAATCTATTTTCTCCCATTATGCCCCACTCTTTTACATCTATTACAGCAGTGTGTCTAATGGTATATTTACCGGCATACCCCATTTAGCACTGCCTTCCAGAGCAATGATTTGTCATAGCTGTTTAGTAGAGTGTCAAACAGTGTCTCCCTCAGTTTGAATGGCAGTTGCCAATCTGTTTTGTTTATGCTCTTGAATTTCTTTGCTGTTAAGATACTATTTTCCAACTGATGATGTCGCTGATTCTCAGCAAATGCTCTGAAATGTTCACAAAATATAAACAAACATGGATCGTTTTATGGTTAAAACAGAACAATGGCATGCAGCATTACACACATGAACCTGATGATTGGTTGATATGAACTGTGCTATAAGCCCAGCTACATTACAATTTTATCATCCATAAAGATTAAGAAGTTAGTTAATTATGCCATACCTCTATGTTAATTTAGTTTGATCCACTACGCAGGGAACTTATCTCCATAGGGTTCTTGTGACATTGATTTGTTTGTTACTCACAGTTAGGTATTGTCTTCCACTCCGGCTAAAAGGAAGTAAATGGAATATGCCTTTATATACATCTGTACTTATGTGCCCTGTATCACTGAAACCTCCCAAAGTAGGGATCACACCTCAGTGTAAAAATTTTAACTGTGGGTTCTATGGTGCAGTGGGAATGTGATACTCAAGAGAAGTTGGATTCTAAATGGAAATCTTGGTTTGAAATCCTGCCCTAGTCTGCCTGAAACATAGTAGGTATGTGCTTCAGTGCCCAAGATCCAAAGGGTTGGAGGACTGAGGAGTGTAAGTGACTATCCCCAAGATTACATTATCTGCTAGTACCAGAAAAATTATCCAACAACAAACTCACATGTTGATCTGTTCTTCTTTGGGACTGGAGACTTTTACTCATTCAAATATTTCTCATGACAGGATTTTCAATGTTTGGTCTCCATGTTACCTATATGGTAAGGTCTAAAATACAGAGTTTTCACATACTCCTACACCCCAATACTAAATCTCAAACTCCTTAGGTTATAGTTTGTAAAACAGCATTCCTAACTAAGCTCATGGGTGATTTTTATGCATGGTAACGTTTGAAAATACTGCAGTGTGATAATCTCAAAATCTTGACAGAGAAGGATTAGTTGACAAAAAACTGAAAAGTAATATATGCCCAGGAGGGGCAAGAAAGACTACAGACAAGTACCCCAAAGGTGACTGACAAGGTAGAAAGACAGTTTTTACTTAAACCACTTTTTCTATGCACTAGAGAAAGTTCCATTAACTTTGAAAGATATTCTTGTAAATGGGAACCTCAACTAATAGTTAATGTATCAGGTCTTCACACTATTATCTAAACAGTATAAGTGTTATTCACATAAAAGATTTTCTATATTCATGTTTTTCCTAACTATGATTGTATATATTTAGGTTATCTCATTGGCCTACATGTATGTATTTTACGGTTTTAAGAATAATGGGAACCAAGGAGAAAAAGAAAGAAGCAAAACATTCAAGGGACACTGAAAGGGAAAATTTCTGTTGTTGATAATGTGTATGCTAATACCTTTAACTAGAATAATAAACAGCATATTCATGCTGGAAAAATTCATTTTACAAGCTGTAATGATATGCAGTGGTTGAATGTATAATAAATAAAGTAGCTATGGAAAGAAAAAATGAAAATGAAATATAGATGCAGATAAATCCTGGAGATGATTTTGTATCCACATTTGAAATGATGGGTGTTTGGTACCAGCAGATAGCATAATGGTTACATCACAGATCTCCCATGTAGTGGGAGATCAAGTCCTAGACCCAGTGGCTTAAAATACATGCTGGGCGCATGTGCATGCATGCCCAAAATCCCAAGAAGAGAGTGAAGGAGAAGGGATTGCAGCATTGCCAACCCCCCGGGTGGGTTATTTCTCACTTTCTATCTCTGTCTCTGTCTCTCCCACAAGCACATGCACCCTATAGCAAAACTCTCCAAAAAAAAAAAAGATAATTTTTGTCTAATTACAGAGGTATAAAAATTTAACAGCAATTTATATGTATTTTATTGTGGTCTTTCATTGCCATTACTTATTCTTTCTGGAGGAGTTTAAAGATGAACTTAAGAGTTAAAATGTTATTGATTTGTTTCCTTAAACTGTAAAGGCAAGTCTTTCTATGTTTGTGCTTTGATATAATCTGAGATAAAATGAAGTAATTGCCAGCTGTGAAAATATAAAAAATAAAATGTGAATTACTAAATCTTCAAAGTTTTTCAAATGTGAAAATTGTACTATAATTTGATTTTAGTGGCACCATACAGCTTTCTGTATCAACATATCATTAAATTTTATAAATATGCTAAGATTTTTAAATGTCTATACTTCAAATTTGATGCATAGTAAAATATTTAAGATATTAATAACACATTAGTCTGAAATGCCTTGCTTTTATGCTTTATGAAACAATTCTGTTTTAAAAAACTATTTAGGATAGTGGTTTTCGGCATTAAATACTTTTTCTTATGTTTTAAAATTACTTTTGTGTATAAACACAAATCCAACTTTGTGAATACATAATCAACCCTTGAAATTCGCTTAATTGCAATGGGAAAATAGATTGACTAACTCATGTCTATTTACTTTTTATATTTCATGGTTTTGGGAAAGATTATAAGTATTTTAGTTTCCAGGGTATCTTAATCTAAAAGCAAATGAGCAATTATAAATTGTGCCATCAAATAACTTTATTACCCATTTTGATTAATTATACCAATTAGAACTCAAAAATAAAATTACAGAATAAGAACCTCCCCAAGAGTCCTGGTTCTTAGAACATAAGATATAACTGAGGGACCAGCAGGTGGTGTGGTGGTTAAAGTGCTGGACACTCCCACATGGCTGACCAGGGTTCAAGTCCTGAATCTGGTGGCTTGCTTCCTCACTTCCTTTCTCTCTCACTCTCACCCTCTGTCTCTCTCTGATCAAATGAAAAAATAAATGAATGTATAAATAAAATAAGATAATTATTTAAAAAAAAAGATATAATTGAGTGGGCCCAGCTTGGCCCAGGTTAGGGGACCATTGGCAGGAGGGTACCATTGTCCAGTAGCCAAAACCTCATGGGAGCCCCACCCTAAAGCAGGCACATGCCTGTGGTCCCCACCGGCTGGAAGGCTGCTGGAGGAGGGTCCATAGAATGTAACGAAAATCTGTCAAAAACAAAACAGAAACAAAACACCCTCACTCTCTCTAGCAATCTCCCTTTCTTCTCCTCTCATTAAAAAACAGTTAAAGAAAGAGAAAATAAAATAAATATATATAATTAAAGTAACTGAAGTAATTGATATTAAGACTAAAATGTTTGGACATGTGAAATGTTAAATCTAAGTTTTATAGATTAGTTTACACTTGATATTGGATTCTTACAGTAGCCTAATCTACCATGGTTGAAGGGTGAAGATGTTTGGGCTCTTTCTCTTCAAAGAGGAGTGCCTTTATCCTTGAAGAGACTGCAGAGACTCTAATGATATTATTATTATTATTTATTATTATTGTGAGATTTTTGCTATAGTGTGTGTGTGCTTCCTAGAGAAACAGAGAGATAGAAAATGAGAACTCCTCAGGGGCCTGTGGCTATACTATAATCCCTTCTCCTCCGTTTTTCTCTCAGGAACTTGGGCACACAAGCATATGCCCCCAGTGTGAGTTTTAAGCCTCTGGGTCTGGGACTCGAACCATAGTCAGTCAGCCATGTGGGAGTTCAGTGACATAACCATTACATCACCTGCTGGTCCTAATAATTTTTTATTATTAATTTTGCCAGCGAGTATGTGCACTCACCAGAGAGAGACAGAAAAAGAGAAAGAGAAAAAATGAGAAGGACTGAAGCATGGTCATACTAGTTCTTTCTCCTTCATCTCTCTCTCTCCTGTTGGGATTTTCTATACTCACAAATGTCCTTTCTCAAGGTAGAGGTCCAGATCCAAACTGTGTAAGGATCCAGATGCCTTAACCAGCATGCCACCAGTTGGCTTCTAAAAGTAATTAATAGGGGAAGATAATACACATTTTTATTTGTTGAATCGTTTTTTTATAAATTCATGTCTGAAGAAATATCAATTTTCTTTGCTTCTTTTATGACTTTTCAGTATAACCTGTAAGGTATATCACATATCTGCATCAAACTTGGAGCTTCAGAATATCTCTTTTGGACTACAGATAAATGCACGTACAATTACTAACACCATAGTTTATGAATCGTTTATTCATTTTCAATGTCCAGGTTAATACTCACTTACGTATCAGAAAGAGCATGATTATTTTGACCTTTGCAAATGTATAGTCAAATGGCACTACAGAGCATTCTCTAATCTGTTTTAAATCATCTCTGGTTTAAAAACTATTATCTTAAAACTTTGAACCTTTTTATAAGATAGTTTTAAGATTATATTCAATTACATGTTGGAAATCCCTCAGAAGAAACTGTATTGGAATTAAAAAGAAGTAATAGCCATTTATCATAGAACATCATTCCTATTGTAAAACACCTATTTAATATAATTTTTTCCCAGTTAGTTGTATCCTATTAGGGGCATATACCAAATGTAGAAAAGTTTCCCAATGTAACATGTTTAAAATGTGATTCCTGGGGCCAGTAGGTAGTGTAGTGGTTAAAGTGCTGGACTCCCAAGTGGCAGACTGCTGATCCAATCCTGGACCTGATGGCTTAAAAATCGTGCTGGGCAAGACCAGCAGATAGGATAATGGCTACATCGCTGGACTCTCATGTAGTCAATCATGGTTGGATTCCCAGACCCGGTGGTTTAAACTTGCACCAGGCATGTGGACGTGAATGCCCAAGGTCCCGAGAGGAGAATAGAGGAGAAGGGATTGAGGCATGACCATCCCCACTGGGGGTTGATTTCTTGCTTTCTGTCTCTCTGTCTCTGTCTTTCTGGTGAGCACATGTGCCCTATAGCAAAAATCTCTCAAAAAAAAAAAAAATCATGCTGGGCATGTGTGCATGCATACCCAAGATCCCAGCAAGAGAATGGAGGAGAAGGAATTACAGCATGGCCATCCTCCTGATGGTGGTGGTGTTGGTGGTGGGGCAGTTCTCACTTTTCCTCTCACTGTCTCTCTCTTTCTCTGGTGAGCACGTATGTCCTATGGCAAAACCTTAAAAATAAATAAATAATTCCTACTTTTCTTATTACACTTGGGCTAATCTAGGCAGGAGTGTTTCTCACATTAACAATGCAACCAGAACTCCTGTACATGCTCCTGAATGTGTTCTATCCTAGAAAGAGCTATTCACAGCCAGCAACTGACTGGTTTCTAGGATAGGTCACACGCGTGTACACACACTCACACATGCACGCACACACACACGTAAGAGTGCTCTGCTGAAATAGTCCTGTTCTAATAGAAAGAAGTAGATTGAAGTTGTTAGGTAATCATATTCTGCTGTGAAGTTACAAGAATAAGTTGAAAGCATAAATACATCATGCAGCATGGGGAATTGATATGTGTGTACTGACTAGTTTTGCTGCTGCTGTTGCTGCAAATCAGGAGATCCCAAAGTGTTTGTACCTGTGTAATTTAACCATGTCATTTGTCTCCCTATCTTTCAAAGAAGATAATATAGAATTGAGTCCTTGTTTAAAAAATGATACTTACAGTTGTTCAACTAATTTCTAATTGTGATGGGATGGTGAAGGTTTTCAGCATAGAGATTGCAGTGTCTGAGTAAAATACAAAAGGTGTGTAAGGGCAGGCTGAAGGGTGTCAATACCCTAGCAATGACACTAACCAACTATGCAGCATTGGTTAATTCTGCTAACCTCTGGCAGCTGAATAATAATATTCACTAAGAGGTGCATTTTGAAAATGAAAGAAAATGTTAGAAAATGTGTATGAAGTGCTGAGCATAGTGTTGGCTCATGGTTTCTACCCCTTATGGGTAAGTTTCTTTCTCCCATCTTTTCCTCAAGATAATGTGTTACAAGAATGTAGTTGCCTGGCATGTCATAAATTCCTGGCATTAAATTTGTATTGCCTTGGAATAATTAGCACCTTCTTACACTTTAAAGTATAAATCTAAGCCTTATGAGGTCATCTTTACCTTGTGAAAGAAAGATCTGAGATTTTATCAGTTTAGTTGCTGAAATAATTGTCTTGAAGCATGAGGTTTTTCAAAATTTCTACAAAATAATACCAGTAGAGAATAGAATTTAACATTTTTTATTTTAAATAATCTTTCTCTCTCTCCTCTAACTGACAACTGCATTAACAACCATATTCTGACGATCAGAGAAAAGCATATTTGGTTTATTTTGTGTTTTTGTTTAGAGTAAAATTTTAATTTCTCTCAGATATATGTTACAATGCCACTGAAGTAAATTTTCCAATGAGTGATGATATTTTATGATGTATATACTCTTTCTCTTTAAGTTTCTTTTCTGGCATTCTCTCCAAACTGAAGGAAACTATCTCACATGCACTCCCTTTATCACAAGGTCACAGAACGTATAATAAATCATTTTTAAGTTTTAAGTAATATTTTTAAAAATTCTTAACATGTCAGCTTTTATATTTTTATGAGAAATTGTATCTTCTTTCAATAAATACTAAACACTTTGAAACATTTAGTAGTATAACATAAATAGCATAAATATGTTTTTGAAATTAACGTAATTATAGAACTTCACATTCTGCTATAACCACCTCATCCTTTCCTTGAAATCTTTTTTCTTTGAGGATCACAACTCTAGAGCTTATAGTTTTAATATGGCACATCTACACATTTATAAATGGATCATTACTTTTCTAAATATTACGGCATGAATAACAGTTTCTGAAAATATAGTTAAGGAGAAAACTACAGTGGTAATTAAAACAATTTTATATTTAATCTTTAAATCTAATCAGAACCATATATCGTTGAATGTAATACTCACATATAAGACTTGTTTTAGGAAGGACATTTCCTTTTATTTGATTTCGAAGAATGCTGATTGATTCATTTCATTTTCAAATAAGAGCTCTTCTTTCATGTGTGCAAAAATACCACATTTAACATAATTCCTTTTTTCAATATACACAAGACTCATATGCATAATGTAACAGCATATATGCCATTCTATCAGATTTAGTCTTTAAAGCAATTTGGCATTGGAATTTTCAGGCTCAGCTAGAAGATTACTGAGTATTATTTTCTTTCTATTGTGTATTTTTATTCACATTAAACATTAGGAGAAATCTTTGTGCATTTTAATTTCCAGTAATATTTTGCAACTGTTGAGCATATAGGATAGAAATCAAGCTGGTATATTACTAGTCTTTAAAATATTGTTTTATTCGTGACAGAATTATTAGAACAACCATAATGATATTTCAACCCTAATACAATATCTGTTAGGTTATGAATAGATAATTTGTAATCCCTATAGTATCAGGAAAATAAATTTCATGTATTTCACCATTAAAATACATTCATCGGCCACAAACTAATCTTTTCATTAGTGATATGATTCAAATTTGAAAAGAGAATGTAGAACTCTTTAATAATATCCAGGCAGCAAAATGTGATTGAAAGTCATATCAACACACTTTGCAATTGGTAATCGCCATGATAAGAATGCAACTAAAATGAGAAATCATCTTGATGATAGCATATTTTCTCCTGATAATTCTTATTTTCTATGAACAATGGTCAATTAGACCAACTGAATAGAAAATAGTGATTTTCTACCTCTGTTGCTCATCAGGTTGCTCATGATTTAAAGAAAAAATTATTTATACATATTGAGGCTTATACATGGATGAGGGCCAGGAATATTTATTTTTACAAACTTCACATAAGATTCTAATGTTTAACAAGGACAAAAATTACTGAGCATTAACTAAGTGAAAGCTGGATATACCTGGGCATTGAATGGCCTCATGAAAACATTTTAAGAAGCATTTTTCTCTATTTGTAAATAAAAAGTAATATAGAAACAAAATTCAAATTTTTACTTTTACATATACTTTCTTGTGCTCGATATAGATGCAGTTTGCTAAAATAAGCTGGTTCTAGACTACAGCTTTGTCATCTCCTACCACTACCCCTGGGACTTCCAGAACTCCTATCACACCAGCTCTATTGCTTCTCCAATTGGCCAAACCCAGTCTGGCTTCAGAGTTTTGTACTGATCCTCTTATCTGGTGCGCAATTTTAAAAAATTTTCTAATTATTTCTTTCATGAAAGTGAGACAGAGCCAGAGAAAAAGAGAGACCAACATCCAGAAGGTCCCTATACCACAATCCACCCCCACCACCAGCCAGCCAGGATCTTTTCAAAAGAGTTGAAGTTTATGGCAGACCATAGAGCTGTTAAAGACAATGAACATATTTACCTGTAGTAGATATTTTGCATTAATAAAGCAAACTATAAAACAATAGAGAGTAAGATCTTATTTTGATAGAAAATGCATATATAATGCAGAAGTACATAGAAATGTATAGAACAATATAAAATACATGCACAAAATAAAATTGTTCTGGAATGCTAGCTATTATACATGAAAATCAGAATTCAGAGACGATGATAATCTCCACTTTTAATAGTCATATGCCACATGGTGGTGTTTCGGTTAATGACAAACCACATACAGGACAGTAGACCCACAAGGGGGATATAAGCTATCCTTTAGAGCCTAGTTGGTAGTAGGTTATACAATCTCGGCTTGTGTAAGTTCCCTCTATCATGTTCACACATTGATTAAATTTGCCTAAGGATGTATTTCTTAGAACAGATCCATGTCCTTAGGCCACACACAACTATACTTATTCTTCCATTTTTATTTGATCATTTTTACTAGGTAATTATTCTTTTCTATTTTCCTTTCTTTCTTTCTTTCTTTCTTTTTTTCTTTTTTTTTTTCTTTTTTTCTTTCTTTCTTTCTCTTTCTTTTTTTTTTTTTTTAATGTTTTTACCATAGGGGATGTACACTCACCAGAGAGAGGAAAAGTAAGAAATCATCCCCCAGGTGGATTGTTCACACTACAATCCCTCTTCCATTCTTCTCTCAGGATTTTGAGCATGCACACACATGCACAGAGCTCAATTTTCAAGCTTTCCCAGACTACAGCTCTGTCATATGTCATGTGGGAGTCCAGTGTTTCAACCAGCATACATACTACCTACTAGCCCAAGAAGTTATTCTTTTTTTTTTGGAGAGGTTTTTGCTATAGGATGCGTATGCTTGCCAGAAAAGACAGAGAGAGACAGAGAGACAGAAAGCAAGAAATCACCACCCCCCAGGCAGAAATCACCCCCAGGGGATGGCCATGCTGCAATCCCTTCTTGTCCATTCTCCTCTGGAGATCCTGGGCATGCACGCACATGCGCCCAGCATGAGTTTAAACCACCAGGTCCAGGACTCCAACCGCAGTCGACCATGTGGGAGTCCAATGACATAGCCATTATGCTAACTGCTGGTCCCCTCTGAGTAGTTATTCTTTTTAAATTATAATAAAATGCATTGTTCAGAGTATTTAAAAAATAATTAAATATTGATTTCTATCTTGGTCTTTACAGCTGTGTTTAAGTACAATCATGTGTCCTTTAACAACAGGTATACGTTCTGAGAAATGCATTTTTAGGCAATTTTGTTACTGTGTGAACACCATAGAATGGACTGACACAAATCTAAATAGCATAACCTACTGCAAAATTAAGTTTATGTGATATAGCCAGTTGCTTCTGGGCTACCATCCTGCTTAGTATGTTTCTGGGCTGAACAGTGTAGGCAATTGTTACACAATGGTAAGTATTTGTGTTTCTAGACATAGAACAGTGAAAGTGCAATGTAGAACACACAAAAAAATGATATACCTATATAAGGCATTTACTGTGAATGAAGCTTGCAGAACTAGAAGTCCTCTGGGTTAATAAGTACAGCATGTGTGTACACATACACACACACACACACACACACACACACACACACACACACACAAAGCCATATAAGACACATGCCAGGACTGGAAATTGCTCTGGGTGAGTCAATAAGTGAGTGCTAAGTTAATGTAAAGGCCTTGTACATTATTGTACACTACTGTAGACTCTGTAAATGCCATATACTTAGGCTATGCTAAATTTATTTTATTTATTTACTTATTTTAGAGATATTTTTGCTATAGGGCATATGTTCTTCCTAGAGAGACATAGAGACAGAAGTCAAGAGATCACCCCTTCCCCACAGGAGGATTGCCATGTCACAGGCCTTTCTCATTCTCTCAGGATTTGGGCATTCATGCACAGGTGCCCAGCCCGAGTTTCAAGCCACAGGGTCCAGGACTCAAATCGTGTGATTAGCCATGTGGGAGTCCAGACAGGTAACCATTATGTAATCTTCTCATCCCATGTTTTAAAATAGTCTTCTTTCTTCTGCAATAAATTACCTCATGTTGCTGTAACTTTTTTATTTTTACAAACATATTTTTTTTCACTTTTTGACTCATTTGTTATAACACTTGAACATAAACACAGCTACACACAAATATTTTTTCTTTATATGCTTGCTTCATTTAAAAAAATGTTAATGTTCTTTTTTACTTTAAATTTTTTTTTGTTTTAAAACTATAACATAAGTACACACATAGCCTAGGATTACAGCAGTGGCCTTTGAATCACTTTAGGGAACATGATGAGCACAATAACATGAGATTAAAAGAAGAATGAGAGAAAATGATGGAATCAAGAAATGCTGCAGATGTATAAAACTGCTGCTGGTGTAACAAGGCACACTATTCATTTAGTAAACCTTTTTTATATGTAGAAGGAGTACACTCTAAAATAATGACAAAAAAGTACAGTGTAATAAATACTTAAGCCAGTAACAGTCATTTATTATCATTATCAAGTATTATCTGATGTACATAATTGCACATGTGATACATTATTTAATTGTCACAGGGCAGGTGCACTTGCCAGGAGACAGACAGAGAGAAGGAATGCTCCAGCGGGATGTAATCATGCTGCAATTCCTTCTCCATTTCTCCATTCTGTTGGTATTTGGGGCATTCATATACAAACTACCTGCTTGATTTCCCAAGGTCAGGATTTGGACCACAGTCTACCCTGTGGCATCTGGCTCCCTTTACCACTAGGCTATGAGATTGTTCTGCATATGCTGCTTTTATCTGACTAGAAGCACAGTAGGTTGGTTTACACCTGCATCAACACACATGCGTGAATAATGCATTGCACTACAACATTACGACTGCTATGAACTTTTCCTAGGTGGTAGGAATAGTTGAGCTTTATTATAATCTTATGGGAAAACCCTCTTATATGGGATCTGTCATTGAGCCAAACATGCTACAGTGCATGGTTGTACCTTGCAATACAACACATAAAATGTTGCACATAACTAAACAACCCCATGGTCTTAACCGATTTCATAATACTTTTCTATCATAACTTCACATCAATAGTAATCTTAGTAATGAGTTTATTTCTGAAGTATTCATGTGTTTTACTTATACCAACTCAAATGGGAAATACTAATAAACTAGAAAATTATAAGCTTGTGTTCAAATATCATTACTATATGATAGCAGATAAGTCATACTGCATTTTTCTATCTCCAAGATCAGTAACATAATACAGCAAATTCCATATTAATCAAATTGCATTTAAACAAAGATATCAGTTTTTATGCTATAAAAGTACTTGTGGTGATTTGTAATATCAGATTTGCCTAACTCCTTTCAGTTCTCAGTGCCTCAGCAAATATTTGTGTGTGGCAATATGCTTGAAACCCCATTCTGCTTTCATTGTGCAGTGTTTGAATCTGGTGTATACAAATCGCTTTAATATCAAACAGACCAAATTACAGGCTCTCTTCTGACACTGAACTTCTTATGTTGTAGTCTCATTTTCCTGCTCAGCAAAATAGTGATAGTGTGCTGCCTTATGGGCTTGTTTTAAGGATTAAACTAAGTCGAAAATGATACTATTAGTACTGATCCAATACATAGTAAATTTTAAATAAATAGTAGTTCCTTTCACTGTCCCCAGACCCCTTGAAAGAAACTAAGCTCAGAAACCTGCTCCAATTTCATTCACATGAGGTACACATATTTTAGTCATTGCCCTCTCTGTTTCATCATGTTCAAGAACTCATGGTTTTTCATAATTAAAGACCATAAAGGATAATAAAAGTAGATTGCCCAAGGGAACAGAACATTGGTGTGCTATGATACTATATGTAAAATAAGATAATATTATAGGACTAGGTGGACTTCAGATCCTAACTTGCAACTTAATAGCTCTGACTGTTTCTTCACTTGCATAAAAAGACAAACATTACTATTCAGAGGTAATGTTATCTGTTGGCTAACATTATAAATTCTGGAACTGAATTTCTTGGATTCAAATACTGGTAGCCCCATGTTCTAGCTGTGTGACCTTGATCAATACCTCAATGCTCTGTGAAAATTTCCTTCTCTCTGTCAAGCAAAGGTTACAATATGGTAGTCTCCCTATATACAGTTTCACACTTTGCTGTTTCATTACCCGTAATCAATTGCAGTCTAAAAAGTAGGATAGTGCTGTGCAGCAGCATACCGTGAGCGAGAGAAAGACCATACTCTCATCATTTTTATTACAGTTTGTTGTTATAATTTTTCCTTTTTACTACTAGTAGTCAATCTCTTATGATGCCTATTTTTTGAGCTGAACTTTAGCATAGGTATATGTGTATAGGAAAAAAACAGAGGGTATACAGGCATATGTGTGTGTATGTGTGTATGTGTATTTCAAACTATGTGCCATTTTAGGCATTTACTAGGGATCTTGGGACAGATGCACGTGGAGTAGGAGGGACAACTGTAGTACTTTCTGTATAGATATTATGAGGACCAATGAAGATAATATACAGAAAGTCCTGAAAACAATGTGTACATAGCAATCACTACATATTAATTTCTCCTTGTAATTACCTTTTACTAGTATTAGAATATTTGTGGATTTCTAGGAACACACAACACTCATAATAGTATATTTCTGGTGAAAAGAATAGCCTAGAATCACTAATTTTAGATTCTATATTTTTATTTCTTACTAATATCCATCTTATACCCATAACATAAATTCATTTGGAACCAGGAATTTTCAGGTTTTAGGGAACTGACAAAGTAATGTATTTTCAAATATTCACCTCAAAACAAAATATTATTGTAAATTATTGTGCTCACACCTACTTTGCATAAGTTTTCAGGAACTTTTTGATGAGAAAAATATTTCCAAGAATTTTCTGACAATAGGATAAAAAATAATAAAAAACCAAATAATTATAGCTAACTAAATCTTATTATTTAATAAAAAGACAAAATGTAGATTGCTTTTTAAATTAACTTTATACATTTTGAAGCATATTTAAAGGAGAAAATTATTTTTCCCATATCATTATTTCATTGACATATGAAGTTTGCACATAATTTGTATTTTCTTAATGGTTTATACAGAATCTGAGAAATACCAGTTTTCAGACTTGTTAATAATTAGTAAATTTAACATAATGTGAAGTATGAACAATTAAACAAAGATATATGTGCATAATAGAAACTTTCATTTCTCATTTTTTTTAAATTACAGAGATGTCATTGAATTTTTATTAAAATTTAAACTTTTAGGGCAAAGGGAAAATAGTGTAATCATAACTGTGACCTTTCTGATATAGAAATATTCTAATTTGAAATTCATATAAACAGCATAAATTTACTTGTCTTTTTATAAACTTATTTAAATCTGAGTATACATGCCTGGCATGGTCCTAATTGTAACTGATATTAGACAAATAAATCAACTAAAGATAATAATGAACAAAATTATTAGATACCAGAGGGTTATGCATTATTCATGACTTTGACACTGACTCTTGGTGTGGAACTGTAAAACTATGTTCTTACACTTCACTTCTTTTCCTGTGGAGTTGGCTCTTTGGATAATAATTCTTTATTGCTTATGTCCCTCCTTTTCATTGAAGAATCCAAACACTTAGAAAATATTCCAATTCTAAATCTTTAATACTTACTGTTATGCCTTGCTACTGTCTTTCAATGAGTTGGGTAAGATAATCTTTTAAAGGATTTTTTTATGACCTCTAGTATAAAGCAGTTTTGAAAGTACAAGTCTAATTGTATTACTGTGGGATGAAAGTATAGTATTATTTTTATCTTTGCTGTAGGCAAAGGCAATGAAAAGGACTGCATAATTACTATACTTAATGCATGTTCCTTGTACATTCTAACTGTACCTTAGAAGTCATAATTTTCATGCAATATGTCCGCATATTATTATTTACTACAGATATTTATACAGAAAACTCTGAGCCTTTGGACTATACAATGGCAAATAGGACAATATAAAGACTGCTCGATATTAAAGATCCTCTTACCAGCTCTCTAGTTTTCCAGGTTCACTTAGCACAGCATTTTACATCATATGTAAAAGTAGAGTCTGGGACTCTAACTGCGGTCAGCTATATGGGAGTCCAGCAATGTAACCGTTACACCAGCTGTTGGTCCCATGTTTTTTTTTTGGGGGGGGGAGATTTTCACTGTAGGGCGCGTGCGCTCGCCAGACAGACAGAGACATAGAGACAGAAAGTGAGAAATCACCCCCCAGGGGGGATGGTCACGCCGCAATCCCTTCTCCTCCATTCTCCTCTCCGGATCTTGGGCACGCACGCACACGCGCCCGGTGTGAGTTTTAAGCCACCGCGTCCGGGACACGAACCGCGGTCGATTACGTGGGAGTCCAGCAACATAGCCATTACACTAACTGCTGGTTCCCGGTCCCATGTTTTTTTTGTTGTTGTTGTGGGTGTTTTCTTTTTTTTAACCTGCATAGTTCACTTAGTAATGTATTTATTTACTTTTTACTTATAGACTTAATTCTTTTGATATATATATATATGTGTGTGTGTGTGTGTGTGTGTGTGTATATATATGTGTGTGTGTGTGTGTGTGTGTGTGTGTGTATATATATATATATATGTGTGTGTGTGTGTGTTTGTGTGTGTGTATATATATATATATGTGTGTGTGTGTGTGTGTGTGTATACACACACACACATACAGAGAGAGAGAGAGAGAGAAAGAGAGAGAAACAGAATCATCGCATATAAATGTTAACCCTTTTCACTCAGAATTTCCCAAAAGTCATTGTATAAACCTAATTATACAAGGACTTCAGAAATAATTTATGCGTTCAAATAAATGATGGAAATTCTGTCTGCTATATTCTAATTTTATTCAGTAACATTTAAAAGACTAAAAAGTGAAACATAAAGGAAGTTAATTATTTTTTAGTAAAGTAATAATCTTTCTTTAGGAATAGGAATGACTATCTTAATATTCTAAAAGTTTTATTGGATTGCTTATTGGGAATTTTTTTTTTTTTTAGAGATTTTTGCTGTAGTGGACTTGTTCTCACTGGAGAGACAGAGAGATAGAAAGCAAGAAATCACATCCCCCAGGAGAGATGGCCAACCCATAGTTCCATTTTTCTCCATTCGCTTCTTGGAATTTTGGAATTTTTGGCACACATGCCCAAGCATCTGGCATGAGTTTTAAGTCACCAGGTTTAGCTGGGACTCTAACTGAACTGCTGTCAACTACGGGGAGTCCAGCAATGTAACCACTAAACAACTATTGGTCCCATTTTTTTTTATTGTTATCGGTGTGTGTGTGAGTGTGTGTGTGTTTTAACCTGTTATAGTTCACTCAGAAATGTACTTATTTCCTTTTTAATTATGGCCAGAGGCTGCATGTGTTCACCAGAGAGAGATAAGACTCAATTTGACATGGTCATGCTGCATTTTTTCCCTCTATTTCTCCATTCCATCTGAATAGCAGGCATCCATGCACATGTGCATGGCCCGTTTTCCAAGCACCAAGGCCAAGATTAGCTATATGGGATTTGGCTTCCTACACATAGAAATTAACCACTGTGTTGCAAGGCTGGACAACAGTATTTTATCCTTGTATCCTTGTGTGTTTTCTAATTCTTCACCTTATTCACTAGTTTCATCTCTCTATCACTCATTAATTACATTCTTTTGTCAATTTAGCAAATGTTTATGACAATGAAGTTTTGATAGATGATGAAAATCATGAAAGGATTTCAGTTAATACAAAAGAAGTGTGCTCTTTAGAAAAAAAACTTTATTGATAGCACTTTGGAGGTTAAACTGCTGAGAGGTAAACTTAGTCACTAAGTTGCTGCAGTGACGAAAATGAGAATTTCTGGGATATTAAATGTAAGCAAGGAAAGTAGGCATTTAGAAAAAAGGGATGGGTTTATACTGTATAAGTTAGGAAGCAGTGAACCCTGGTCCAGTGACTTAATGAAAAGGTATTAGATAGATAAATCAAGATGATGATCAGGTCTTGGTTAGTAAGAAGTAGAACACAGGAAGGAAGCTGAGATGTGCACATGCGTATGTGCACTCATTTTGTAAAAAGGATTGCAGGAAAAAGACTAGTTCAGTTTTACAGAAATCTAGCCTATGAAATAGAAAATAAAATGGTTAGTCTAGAACTCAAATGAAAAATCCATATTAGGACCATAAAATACTACAGTGTCTGTATATAGGTGATATTGAAACTATGAGAACAGAGTACAACACCCTAAAGAGCATTTAAAGTGACAAGAAAAAGTAAATGGTGGAAATACAGCCTGAGGGATGGTAGAGGAGTAGAATGCCAGAAATAGGCTGAGAAGAAATAATACAGGAGAAGCAAGTAGAGAATTATGTAACAGGAGGATCAGAGAAATTTGTATTCCCCAAATTAAAAATGCTTATGAGTATCAAATATTTAAAAGAAATCCAGAATTAAAGATAAAAATATGTGGAAAAAATTGTCCCAGAGTTGGTGGATTAGAGATTACTGTCACTTGAGAAATTGGTGATATAATTGCACATTTCATCATTTATTATGTTTGTTAATAAATATTAGATAAGTGTGTTGGCGTGTAGTTGCTGACAATTGCATGGCAGTTTCATTTGACTTAAGGGGTTATTTTAAGTCTGACAACCTTTGAAAATTCTTAATAATAAAAAGTTATAACACAAAACACTTCACATTGGGATATTACTTAAATACATATTGAAATAAAAAAAAATAGCACTGTTAGGGGCAGCAGATGATGTAATAGTTAAGGTGCTGGACTGCCACATGACCTACTGCAGTTTGAATCCTGGACCTGGCAGCTTGGAAATCATGCTGGGTGCTTATGTGTGTGTGTGCCTAAAATCCTGAGAGGAGAATGGAAAAGGGATTGTGGTGTGGCTATCCTCCTAGGGCTTGGGGGAGATGATTTCTCATTTTTGCTCTCATTGTCTCTCTCTGTCTCTCTCTCTGGTGAGTGCACATGCCCTGTAGCAAAAAGACTTAAAACAAACAAAAAAATAATAACACTCTAAAGTTACTTCTACATGGCACATTGCTATTGAGATGGCAGTTTTGAATACTTCTTCCCTTGTTAACTAGAGTCAATGTGATGTAAAATTTAAATGCTTATAATTGCTATTTTATAAATCTTAAATATTCATCTTAAAATATATGTCTAAATGTAAATAAAGCATGGTAATATAGCCGGAAACAATGCAAAGTTATATAAATACAAGTTAAACACTTGCAAACTGTCTATATTTCACCCCATTCTTTCCATCTCAGTTCACAGCTACCAACATGTATGTTCAATTGATTCTTTCTCCATACTAATCTTTCTTTAAGTCTGTGTTTGTTAGCACTGTCCAGTAGAATTTTCTACAATGATAGAAATAGTCTAAACAGTATTGTTCAAAATAAGAAGTATTACTCGCATTGGTTATTGAGCACTTGAAGTGTGGCTTATGGTGCATTTCAAATTCTATTTAACTCCATTTGGAATGAATACACATGGCTGCCAATGACTAATTTATTAGAAACTGTAGTAGGTGGTCAGGGCCAGTTGATAGCATAATGGTTGCATCGTTGGACTTCCATGAGGATAACCATAGTTTGAGTCCCACACCTGGTGACTTAAAACTCACACTGGATATATATGCATGCATGTCCAAAATCCCAAGAAGAAAATAGAAAAGAAGGGATTGTGGTGTTGTCATTGCCCTGCCTAGTGGTGGTGGTGGGGGGGAGGGGGGGATTTCTTGCTTTCAGTCTCTTTGTCTCTGTTTTCCAGTGAGTACAGGCACCCTATACCAAAAATATCTCTTAACAAATAAAATAAAATAAAAACTTTAGTACATGTCATGAACTAGGCACTGTTATATAAAAAGCATAAGTGTATTAATCTAGTTAATTCTCACCACCTATCTTTCAGTAGTAGCAGTACTAATAAATTCTGTTATACCTTCATTGCTTACTAACACCAGTCATTGAGCTAAACACTTAGTTTCCCATCCACACTAATACTGGTAACATAAATTGATCCTGGCTGGTAGAAATAACTACCAGGTATGTTATTATTGCCAGTTTTCATATTAAAAAAATTCTCACGGAAGAGGTTAAATTACTTGCCCAAGGAAATGACCAGTAACTGATGAGACCCTGACAGAACACCTACCTGACTTCAAGACTTACTTTTTTTTCACTAGTCAAATATTAGTGCACTCTTGGTAAGAAACAGAAGGAAAAATGATGCACTGCTGACTGGGTGAAAATAACCATGAATACATTTTCTTGAATGTCTTTCAGTTCTTTCTCCACCTCTAATAACAAAAAGCACCTCAACTTTCAGAAAGTTTCTCTTCACTCTGTATTCCCTTGTCCCACCAACAATGAGAAAAATCCTGCTTTTTAATAAGTTTTACAAATAGTCTCAATATTTAGAGTGCCTCCATTTTTATAAGAACAGGAGAGTAGAAGAGCAGTAGAAAACTGCTTTGAGTTTGTTAATAAGTGCTTCCATTTTATTCATCCACTAATGAACTTAGTAAATTTAAATAAAATTTAAAAAATAAATAAATTTAAAAAAAAATAAGTGCCTCCAGTCAGAGCGCAATTGGACCCACAGGTGCGACTTTGCCCCACCTGTTTATTGTCATACCTGCTTTTGCTTGATAGAGGAGATTAATTCTTCTTCTGGAAGAAATGCTTCTACTTTACGCTGAGAAGAGAAATGTTTCATAATCGGTGGGAAATTTGGCCATATTACTGCATCGACATTCTTAGTCTTCCTGAATAAATACCGCTCAAATTGTAACTTTTGGCAGAGTTGTATGTTACAAATTTGATATTTTAATATAAGGTTTTCTTCAATCACTTAATAGATGACATTTTCTAAACTGAAAAATGATTTTTTTTTACTTTCACGCCCTAGTCTCAAAGCACTGAAAATCTATAATTGTACCAATTAAAATCCAAATGCATTGCCTTAAAAACACAATACACTCTGATTAGTTGTCATAACTCCCAAATTCACTGAGTTCAAATCATGATTTATTAGAGCTGAACTCATTTCTTATCTGAGTTATCTTTTCTTTATTTGATTGATTGGCCATATTGTTATTTGGTCTCTGACAGAGCATGGAGGAATATTGTGCATGAGACATTAATCAGGAAATTATGCATTGCTTTCACAACTGGACTTTACTTTGTAATATTGTATTAGCTCTTAACATGCAAATTATTTTAGGTAATTACCTCATTTTTCAGTGGCCATTTGATGGATAGAAGTTTCATGCAGATTCTTCTGTGTAATTTAAAATCTTGTGGCAATTTGTTTCTTTTCGTGTTCATAAAAATCCCAGTTTGAATTGTCATATATCAGACTCATGAAGCCAGTTATAGAAAACACTAGTTAGAGAAGCTCATTTTCCCAGTTTCTTTTAACCCTAATTGAAACTGGCAATTTGAGCAAGTTTTCCAGACACACACATACACACACAATCTCATTTCACGTTTAAAATTGTGCCTGGGATTTGTATTTTTGTATCATTAAGTAAAAGCTGAGATATCTTCTAGTCCATGAACAGATCATGGTGCATCATTAAAGAAGGACTCATTGTCTTTCTAGCCAGTTCAACAAGTAAAGGTTTTTTTTTCTTCCTAAAAAAAAAAAAAAGTCTAGCTTTAAACACTAACTGGAAATTCCATGTTGTTAAAGGTTGCCTCTGTTCCCAGCTTGATATTAAATAATATAGTTAATACTCAAAACAGAGTAGCTCCAATTAATATTGTTGTATGTAAATAAAACTAGGTAGGCTATTCTTAAACCTTATACCTTGACAACTTGGTGGTTGTCAAGATATACAATGGATTAGCAGACCTCTGATCCAGAGTTTTATTACATATATTCATATATGTGAACTGCCCAGAATATTTAAATCATTCTTTCCCCATAGTTTTCAATCTAGCATGTCATGTAATCATGAATATTTGTTGTGATCTTGTCTATTCAGAAACCTGCTGCTGTAAAATAGCTTCCCCATAAATGTCAAGTAATGTAAAATTGAATGCCTATATTTAAATAGATTTTAACAGATAATAAAACTCTTGAGATTAAAATGGTTTCATTCAGGAAGCAGACAATTCTTTCCGCAGTGTGCAATTTATGTGTCATGTTATGTAAAATACAATTTTAAAAATACTTTTTAAAAAGCACAAATGTAAAGTATCTATTGAATTAAACAAAAAGGAAGCTGGGAAGCTACAGTTCTCATTGCAGGTCTAGTTGAAAATGTGAAATATAATGACAAGATACAAACTTCTATTTTCTAAACATTACTCTGACTAGATCTGCTTTCTACTAATTCCTGTGGGGGTGATTCCAGAAATTCAAGTATCAAAACAGCTTTTACTCACAACCAAACCTTTTATTATTTAAGACAAAACAAAGGAATTAGAGAATTTTGATACAGAATGATATGAAAAATAAGAGAAAAATGCTTTTCCTCTTATAGGTAGGCATTTGGCACTTAATCTTCATGCACCTCAGTAGATCACAGCATACAGCAATTGGTTCATGAACACAAAGGATGTGTGTTGTCTCTTGAGAAAAGAGTTACTGAAAATCTTTCTCTGTAAGTATTAAAACAGATATATAACAATTAAATATCTGATAAATAGTATTTTTAAGGGACAGCTTTTTGGACCAATAAATATTCAGCAGTCTTTAGTACGAGTTGGAGGTAGGAAAGGCAGGGATAGAAAGTCCAACTACATTGCCAAAATAGTTTATACATAAGGGAAAACAGATCTCACATGTAAGGATGACAGATGAATTCCAAAGAGGGGCCCGATAGTAGAGGTGCCAGTGCTTCCAAGACAGATGCAACGAGAGCACATCTGATGTCAAAGTGGGTTTAGTGACTTGCTGCAAAGAGGGCGACTGCACACAGTAAGAAACAGTGGACCATCTACAAGAAGGAGTTAGAAGAGTCTCAAGAAAACCAGTATAAGCTTCTCTTTGGGGTAATTGGGGGGAGAATTTAAAGATACAGAGAAAATTCTGATATGGGTATCCTACTCATTCTTACTAGAAAGCAGAAAAGTACTATATAAAGAAGTCCTGGGCCAGCCATGTAGCCTTGTGGTTAACAAAGTCAAATCCTATATGAACAACCACAATTTGATTCCTAGCCTGGGACTTGATACATACAGTAGGCTTTTGTGCATGTGTGTCTAAAATCCTGACATAATAGAGAACTAGACAAAGTATTGCAGCATGACAATATCTTACTGGAAGGTGCTTTCTTCCTCTCTCTCTCTCTCTCTCTCTCTCTCTCTCTCTTTCTCTGGCAAGTGCATGTGTACTTTTGCTATTAAAAAGTAAGTGAGGCCAGCAGGTGGCATAGTGGTTAAGGCACTGGACTGCCACATGGCTGACTGCTGTTCAAGTTCTGGACCTGGAAGACTGAAGCTCATGCCAAGCTCATATGCATGTGTGTCCAAAGTCCTGAGAGGAAAATGGAGGAGAAGGGGTTGTTGGAGTGACCATACTCTCTGGGTGGTGGTGGGGGGAGGTGATTCCTCAATTTCTCTGTCTCTGGCTCTCTGGTGAGCACACGTGCCATATAGCAAAAATCTCTCCTAAAAAAAAAAAAAAAAGTAGGGACCAGAAGATGGCATATTGGTTATGTTATGGGACTCCCACATAGTCAACCACAGTTCAAGTCCTGGACCCAGCAGCTTAGAGTTCACACTGCATACATGTGCGTGCATGCCCAAGGTCCTAAAAGGAGAATGGAAAAGAAGGGATTGTAGCATGGCCATCCGCCCCTCTCTCCCCTTGGGGAGGGAGGATGAATTTCTTGGTTTCTATCTTTCTGGCAAAAAAAAAAATGAAGAAGTAGTAAGTCAATAAATAAATAAATAAATAAATAAATAAATAAATAAATAAATAAATCAAGCAATCCTGAAGCTGGAATTAATGCAGAAGCAGCAATCACTAATATTAGCAAGGAAAGGGCAATATAAGGTCATTTTTGTTGTTGAAATAATGTCACAGTTTTTGTCTGAGTTCAAAGAGTATTGTGAAGTTTATCGTTGGTTGCTTGTCTTGATTTATCCTGGGCACAGAATGCCTTGCCTAATGTTCGGCAGGAGAATGTTCAATAGGAGAACACTCGGTCTAGCTGAGTGCTACATCAGCTCCGGGATGTCTGGGCTTCTTTTCTCTTTCTCAAAAACATGTTGAAGAGGCAATTGATGCTGGAAAAGAGCTAATTGTATATAGCGTTTGCATTCAGAGAAAATAAGAATCAACATTTTAGAAGTGTGTACTCTGGAATAAATTTTTGTATATGTCATTTCATCTAATTGTTAAGAGTTAGATCGTAGTATCCATCTCCATTTACCAGATGCAGAAATTAGTGGTTGGAGTCAATGAGGCAATTTGCTTGCAGCCTACAGACAATAAGAGGAAATGATAGGACTTCAATCTTGATCACTCAGATTCTAAAGTAGAAGATTTTTCTGCTCCCACAATATATAGATTATATACTTCAAGTTAGAATTTAAAGCAAATGATGGTGGCGTAGGCATAACCAGAGGACATCAGTACACTAAAGAAATGCTTGCGTTCTTAAGTTCATTGCAACATTGTTCACATTAGCCACGATAAAGAAGCAACCTAAGTGTTCGTCAGTGGATAAATGGAGTTGCATTTTTTTTAAAAAAAACGTTATTTAAACACGATGGAATACTCACTCATGAAAAGGAAATTGGGTCCTTTGCTACAGCATAGATAAACCTAGCAGACATTTGTTAAGTGAAGTAAGTCAGGCACACAGAGACAAATAATGTATGATCTCATTCATATATGAAATCACAAAAAAATTAGTCTCAGAAGTAGAGTAGAATCATGATTATCAAAGACTGAGAGGAAAGCCGTGAAGGGGAGAAGGGAAACATTAGTCTATGAGTAAAAAGTTACACTGAGGTAGGAAAGACAAGTTCTCGTATTCTGTTGCCCAGTAGAGGGACTATAGTTCATAACGTTTTATTGAATGTTTCAAAATAGTTAAAAGACAGTATTTTTTTAAGGTTTCACCAGAGAGAGAGAGAGTGAGAGAGGAAAAGTGAGAAATCACCCCCTGGGATGACTGCTAGCTGGATTAGGATAAATACTTCACTAGTACTGTGCAAATGGAAGAACACCTCAATGACAGCATGTGTTTTTATAGCATTGTTTACAGAATTTTAAGACAACTGCTGAGACATAGTGCTCAGTAAAGATTTTATATATATATATATATATATAATATATATATGCTTTTCAAAATATTACTGCTCATTGACAATGTACCTAGCTGCCCCACAGCTCTAATGAAGATGTACAAGGAGATTTATTTTTGTTGTTGCTGTTTGTTTTAATTTTGCTATGGGGTGAATGTGCTTGCCAGAGAGAGAGAGAGAGAGAGAGCAAGACAGAGAAACTGAGAAATCACTCCCAGAGAGGGAATTGCCATGCTGCAAATCCTTCTCCACCATTCTCCTATTGGGATTTGGTGCACATATGCATACACACCTGATTGGTTTTCAAGTCACCAAGTTTAAGACTCAGACCATACATTAGACTGTATGGGATCCAGCTACTTTAACCTCCATGCTCCCTGCTGGCCCGTGAGATTAATTTGTTTTTATGCCTGCTAACATAACAACTATATTGCAGCTCATTGTTCAAGGAGCCATTTTGACTTTCAAGTCTTATTATTTAAGAACTACATTTTATTAGGCTATAGCTAACATGAATAGTGCCTTTCTGACCTGAGCAAAGTAAATTGAAAACCTTCTGAAAAGAATTCACCATTCTGGATTCCATTAAGAACATTCATGATTAGGGATGAGACAGTGACATGGTGATGTAGTTAGTTCTAAAAGGGTTGGTCTAGGTTTGCTTTTTGGGACTTTCTTCTTCATGTGTGTCATGCTTGCATATCTGTGACTTGTGCTGGCTGAAGTGGATTGCAGCATGAGGGCACTGTTGGGCTATTTATTTTTTTATCTCTGTCTAATGAAAGTAATTAGTAGATAAACTTTTTTTTTTTGAGAGAGAGATTTTCGCTATAGGGTGTGTGCACTCGCCAGACAGACAGAGACATAGAGACAGAAAGCGAGAAATCACCCCCCCAGGGGGGGTGGTCACGCCGCAATCCCTTCTCCTCCATTCTCCTCTTGGGATCTTGGGCATGCACACACACGTGCCCGGCATGAGTTTTAAGCCACCGGGTCCGGGATGCGAACCGCGGTCGACTACGTGGGAGTCCAGCGACATAGCCATTATGCTAACTGCTGGTTCCCAAGTAGAAAAACTTTTTTTAAAAAAAATCATAATTCCTGGGAAGAGAGGTCAAAATTTCAATATTAATAGAAGTTTGATAAACTGGATTCTGGGGTCTGCAGGTGGTGTAATGGTTAAGGCCCTGGAGTATCACATGATCAACTGTAATTTAAGTCCCACATCTGGTGACCTGAAACACGTGCCGGCTGTGTGTATGTAGATGCCCAAGAGTCAGGGGAGAATGGAGGAGAGGGGACTGTGGTGTGGCCATTTTGAGTTATAAGATACAAGAGTCAGCCTCAATTTCATGGAGGAAGAAACTTCAGATAGGATGAAAATAGTAAAAGAGTAAGAATTAAGAGTGGAGAGAGGCTGGGGACCAGTAGTTAGTGTAATGGCTGTAGTCGACCACAGTTCGAGTCCTGGACCCGGTGGCTTAAAAACTCAAGCTGGGTGCGTGTGTGTGCGTGCCCAAGATCCCAAGAGGAGAGTGGGGGAGAAGGGATTGCGGCATGGCCATACACCCGGGGGGTGATTTCTCGCTTTCTATCTCTCTCTGTCTGAAGAGCACATGCACTCTATAGCAAAATCCTCTCAAAAAAAAAAAAAAAGTGGAGGCTGAAGATGTGACAGAATTGCTGAAATCTCATGATAAAATCTTAACAGATGACGACTTGCTCATTGGGAAATAAGCAAAAACAATGATTTCTTGAGATGTAACAGACTCCTGATAAAGATGCTCTAGACATTAAAAGGACAACACAATTTTATAAATTTTGTGTTAATAATTCCTTATTGATAGTCATTTGCGGTTTTCCAGGTTAGGTAACTTACACATTTGTGTAAGGATGCCTAAATATACAGATATACTGTATTTACATTTCTGTTCAGCCGGAACAAATTTCTGGGTCTATGATAAGTCTACCTTCAAACTTCATAATTGATACTAACCTATATGGTTTCTTTCCTTCCTTCCTCTTTTTTTTTTTTTTTTGAGAGATTTTCATTATAGAGCACATGTACTCTCCAGAGAGACAGAAAGATAGAAAGTGAGAAAGACCCCTCCACCAAGGATGGCCATGTCAGAATCCCTTCTCCTCCATCTTCCTCTTGGAATTTTGGACACATACTCACATGCACCCAGCATGAGTTTTAAACTGACCCACAGTCGACTACGTGGGAGTTCAACGATGTAACCATTATGTCATCTGCTGATCCCAATACTAACTTATGTTCTAAAGTGACTGCAGCAGTTTATACTCTCTCCTCCACCGTGTGAATGGATTCTTTGCTTCAGGTTGTTGGTATAACTACCTTTTTTCTTTTTAATAGACCATATATTGGGACCAGCAGTTGATGTAATAGCTATGTTGCTGGACTCCCATATAGTCGACAGCGGTTTGAGTCTGGGACACGGTGGCTTAAACTCACGCCGGTTGTGTGTGCAGGCTCAAGATCCCAAGAGAATAGAGACGAAGGGATTGTGGCATGTCCATTCCCTCAGGGGGTGATTTCTCACTTTCTGTCTCTCTGTCTCTGTCTTTCTGGCGAGCACACGTGGCCTATAGAAAAAAAACTCTTAAAAAACAGACGATAGATTAGTTTATTTTTAATACCCATCATGCCATGGATTCATACGGAATAGGTTCCAGAAGCTCAGGTTCCTCTCCATTGGTTCTCATAAAGTGTGCTTCTTAGAGTGGAGCAGACTGGTGCTTCAGTTGAACCCAGGTCCCTTTCTCTTTGATTTCCTTCTTTTTCTGGTCATTTTCCTTCACACATTTTAGGAAGCTATCTTAGCTATCTCTTAGCATGCTTAATATGCTCAATATCTACATTAATTTCCTTGATAAGAATGTTGCCCTTGGGTGGCGGAGACCCACCCCTGTCCACATGGACGGTCGGTAGGTCGCAAAGGCCTAGGCTGATGCCTTCTCTGAGCTGGGTGGGCGGACAGCTTTAGGGGCAGCGGCAGCACAGGGAGGGCCGGGGGCGCCTGAGGGCCGCCGAGATCTCGCGCCCGGGCGCGGTGGTGCGGCCATTTTACGGCCCGGGAAGAGGGAGGTGTGTGTGTGCTCATCTTCCTCCTCTCCCCAGCCCTGGCTGCTGGGAGCTTCTCCTGTGGCTTGCGTGGGCAGTGGATGGGGAGTCATGGCGAGAGGAACCAGGCCTGGGAAGCGCCGTCGCCTCCCGCGTTTCCCCAGAGTAGGCTGAGGAGCCCGAGGTGCCCAGGCCGCGGGCCTCACCTCCCTCCTGCCCTAGCGCAGGCCCCTGCGTGCCTGGCCTGTTTCCCTGTAGGCCCGTCTGGATGTGGGAGCGCGCCCGCCCGCGGCTGAGCCCGAGGCCTGCCACCCTGAGGCGGCTACCCTCCTGCGGCATGGCCTCTCATCCCGGTGAGCACGGTGGTGGCCTGGGCCTTGGATTAAGGAGGTGGCGGAGTGCGAGGAGGAAGATGGCATCAGGCAAGAGCCGTGGCTGCGCTGGGGAGATTACTTTTCTGGAAGCTTTGGTTAGATCAGAGTCTAAAAGAGATGGAGGTTTTAAAAATAATTGGAGCTTTGATCATGAAGAAGAAAGTGAAGGAGATACAGATAAAGATGGGGCAAATCTACTCATTGTAGATGAAGATGAGGATTCTGAAACCTCAAAAGGAAAATTTAAGTTGTCGATCTGAAATTGTTGCTACTAGTTCTGGTGATTTCATCTTGAAGGCATATGTAAAGCGAAACAAGACTGACAGTTTCAAAACTTTGAAAGGCAACCCAATTGGACTTAATATGTTGAACAACAACAAGAAATTAAGTGAAAATACACAAAATGCATCAGTATGTTCTGAAACTATAGTTCAAGGTAGACATTTACATCATGCTCATACAGATACCAGTAGTAAAAACAGCAGCCCAAAGTCCGGACCAAAGAGAAAGGAAAGAATACCCACCCCATATTCAAATTTGAAATTAATCCTGTAAGGTTAAGTCGAACCCAAAGTGTTGAACGTATAGTAAAGAAAACAGAAGAGTCTGAATCACACATGGAGCCCAAAATTAAGAGGAAAGTACAACAGAAAAGGCACTGTAGTACCTTTCAGCCTACTCCTCCTCTGTCTCCTGCTTCAAAAAATTGTTTAACCCACTTAGAGGTTTTTGAACAGCGTGAACGCTGTCCAAAATGTGGAAAAGAAAAAGAAAATCAGACCAAATGCCAGCGTTGCAGTAATCTTTTTCCTAAGGGTTTGCAAAGAAATTGAAGGCAAGCTATAACTTTGAATGAATCTACTGGACCATTATTAAGAGCATCAATTCATCAGAATGCTGGAGGACAGAAGTCACAAAACACAGGATTAACAACTAAGAAGTTTTATGGCAACAGTGTAGAAAAAGTTCCAATTGATATTATTGTGAGTTGTGATAATTATTTACACTCTATTGGATAAGTTATTTAACCTGGAGCAAAAATACCCAAAATCACAAACTTGAAAGATAGAAAAATGAACTTGTTAGACCTAAGTGATCCAATCATTTTGTCCAGTGATGATGATGACAATGATAGGACTAACAGAAGAGAGATCATATCTCCCCAACCTGCTGATTCAGCATGTTCATCCCCAGCACCATCCACAGGAAAAGTAGAAGCAGCACTAAATGAAAATATGCACAGAGTTGAACATGAACTAAGAAGAATTTCTGCAGAATCAGAGTTAAATACAGTTACATTTCCAAGAAAAGCAAGAATGAAAGACCAGTTTGGCAATTCTTTCATTAACACACCTTTAAAACGTCATAAAGTGATTTCTCAAGACACTTTAGTTGATCCTATAGCTTTAAGCTGCCAAAGTTCTTTTGACAGTGTCTTTTAAACTGTCGAAGTATAGGAGTAGGACCGGTCTTCCGACTATTAGTAGAGCCTGTAATCTTTTCTTTAGATTTTATCAAGATACATCTAGACGAACCAGAAAGTGATCCTGAGGAGATTAAATACCTCTGATCTAACTAAATGCAAATGGTGTAATGTCTGAAAATTGCCAGTAGTGTTTCTTTAGACAATACCAACAGTTTATCAAAAGCAAAGTATAAAACTACAGATGAATAAGGAGGATGAAGATTGGAATAATTGTAAAGGGATAAATAAGTTAACAAATTTGGAAGAACAATATATAATTTTAACTTTTCAAAATGGCCTTGATCCTCAGGCAAATATGGTATTTGAAAGTATCATTACTGAAATTGGTATAAAGAATAATGTTTCCAAATTTTTTATGAAAATTCCCTTCGAAGAAGCTAATAGCAGACTTGTTGCCTGTACAAGAACCTATGAAGAGAGCATCAAAGGCAGTTGTGTGCAAAAAGAAAACAAAATTAAAACTGTATCCTTTGAGTCTAAAATACAGCTTAGAAGCAAACAGGAATTCCAATGTTTTGATGATGAGGAAGAAACTGGAGAGAACCACACCATCTTCATTGGCCCTGAAGAAAAATTGATAGTATATCCACCACCTCCATCTAAAGGAGGTATTTCTGTTACTAATGAGGACCTGCACTGTCAAAATGAAGGAGAATTTTTAAATGACGTTATTATAGACTTTTATTTGAAGTATTTGGTGCTTGAGAAACTGAAAAAGGAAGAAGCTGATTGAATTCATATATTCAGGTCTTTTTTCTATAAACGCCTTAATCAGAGAGAAGTCATGAAACAACTAATCATTACAGTAAAAGCGACATGGGAGAGTGAAAACGTGGACATGACATGTAGATATTTTTGAGAAGGATTTTATTTTTGTACCCCTTAATGAAGCTGCACACTGGTTTTTGGCTGTTGTTTGTTTCCCTGGTTTGGAAAAGCCAAAACATGAACCTAATCCTCATTACCATGAAAATGCAGTCACTCCATAATGTTCACCTGCAGAAGACAGGGTTGTTTTTCTTCTCCTCCAGCCAGTGAAATGGACAGTTGTTCACAAACCTCTTCTGCCAAGCCTGTGATTAAGAAGATGCTAAACAAAAAGCATTGCGTAACTGTAGTTGATGCAAGTGCTGGGCAGGAAAAAAGTGACCCTCGTTATTGGAAAAACATATGCAATGTGAAATGTAGTATGAAACAAATAAATCATACTGCAAGTGAAAATAACAAATTGAATAAAGGAGAATCTTTGTGCCAGAAAACTACTGATAGGACTAAAAATGAAAATGGTCTACGGAGTGAAAGTTTAAGTTCTATGCATCATACAGATGGCTTAAGCAAAATTAGACTCAACTATAGTGATGAATCAAATGAAGGTAGTAAAATGCTTGAAGATGAACTCATTGACTTCTCAGACGATCAGGATAACCAGGATGACAGCAGTGATGATGGATTCCTTGCTGATGACAACTGCAGTTCAGAAATAGGACAGTGGCATTTAAAACCTACTATTTGTAAACAACCTTGTATCCTACTTATAGACTCACTTAGAGGCCCTTCTCGGTCAATGTTGTCAAAATTCTGAGAGAGTATTTAGAGGTGGAATGGGAAGTTAAAGGAAGTAAATGAAGTTTTTCCAAAGATGTTATGAAAGGCTCTAATCCCAAAGTACCATAGCAAAACAACTTCAGTGATTGTGGTGTGTACGTATTGCAGTATGTAGAGAGCTTTTTTGAGAATCCAATTCTCAGTTTTGAACTACCTATGAATTTGGCAAACTGGTTTCCTCCCCCAAAAATGAGAACAAAAAGAGAAGAAATCCAAAACATAATTCTGAAGCTGCAGGAAGATCAAAGCAAAGAGAAGAAGCATAAGGACAGTTAACTCAGCAGAGGCATCTCTAGGTGAAGGAACAGAACAATTGGTCAGCAGTGTTTCAGATTGACCATTTCTATCGCTTGTCAGTTCTGCCTTCAGAAACTAAGTGACTTTCAACTTTGGGTATAGACAGTAAAAAACTGAAGTGCTCACTACTCAGAGTGATTTGGAAATGTTAATGCTTGTATAAATGTCATATAATTAATTTCCAAAGGAGTATGTATTAAGTAAAAGTCTGTAAATATGTTAATGAGGCTAATTTTTTCAGCATTTATAATTACTTCTTTCACTTGTTAGGAAGCTTTTGTTATGTATTTTCTGTTAATAGTACTTAAATCTGCAACTTCAAAACACAAAATAAATTTAAAAAAATATTTATAAAAAAAAATGTTGCCCTTAAGTTGTTTGTTTACAACAATGCCAGCAGCATGCTGGGTAACATTGTAGACTCTTCCAGTTTTGCCGTGGTCACATTTGTGGGCATTCTGTTTTGAAAGGTACCCATTCCCTTGAAGTCTACAATATCACCTTTCTTGTCGATTCACATATATGTTGCCAAAGGAACCAATCCATGTTTTCTAAAAGGCCTAGAGAATATATATTGGTTGCCTCTCAT
>NW_006160032.1:1988846-2166705 GCF_000334495.1 Tupaia belangeri chinensis
CTTTGTCATTTTGGTTAATTACTGGAAGATGGCAGTTCCGGCCAAAAAGCTGCCTTTTTTTTTTTTTTTTAAGGTTTACATATTTTTTTTTTTATAATTATTTTATTTAACTTCATCTATTATTATTACTTTATTATTTTCAGGCGCACGCACACACACACATACACATACACACACACACAGTGAGCGAGAAAGTGACAAAGCAAGCCTCCAGGTCTGGGACTCGAACCACAGCCAACCATGTGGGAATCTAGAACCCTTAATCACCATGCCACCTGCCGGCCTCAGTAAAATTGACTTTTAAATTTGGTATTTCAATATGTTTTGTGTTTCTTGTTTTGTTTTGTTTAACTCACAGAGGATACATGTGATCCTGAGAGAGAGAAAGAAAGAGAAAGCAACCCCTAGTGGGCAAGGTCACATTACTATCCCCCTTCTTCGGTTCCTCTGTCCTGTCAGGATTTGGGGCATGCGCACCTACACCTCACATGTTTACGTGTTTTTCTAGTTTCCAGTCTAGGATTCCAGCCACAGTTAGCCACGTGGGACCCTGCTTCCTATGCAGCACTTAATTACCTATACACAAAGCCAGCCAAGTTTTGTTTTGTTTTAGTTTACGAAGTAGTGTTTTTATCCTGCAAGCATCTGATTGTTAATAAATTTAATACATTTGTGTATGTTTATTGGTCTTTTTTTTTTAAAATGATAGAGAATAGGCATGAGCACACAGGGAGAAAGAAAAAAAGAGAAAGATAGTGCACCCTTACAGGGCCTGGTTGTAGCTCAGTCCCTTTCCATCAAGGCTCCACTGCTCTTGATCTTGGGTAACTACACTCTTCCTAGTGTGTTTTCTGGCTGATCAGCAGATGCACACCTGCAGACAGCCATATGGCCTCCAGCTCTGCAGTTCAGTACTCTATTGACCGTGCCAACTGACTGCCTCGTTGACCGTTTTGTTATTATTTTTTAAATTCTATTAGCCATGTGTGGAGTTTGAGGTTACTTTATTCTAGATGTGTAGAAGTTAGATGCGTTTTCTAATTGAAAGCCTCTTAGACTTTTTATGTCTTATTGGTTAAGATTCTCTAAAGAAGTAAAACAAATGGCATATACAGAGATATGTAAGAAGAGATTTATTATGAAAATTGTCTGACATAATTTAGGAGGCTGAGAAATTCCATGGTATGACACCTGTGTTCTAGAGAATCTGAGAACCTAGTGACATAATTCCATTGTGGAGTCTGAAGGTCCAGAAACCAGCACTTCTCAAGTGCAAAAGCAGAAGATGAATGTCCTAGCTCAAGGACAGAAAGAACTTGCCTATCCTCAGCTTCTTTATTTCATTCATGCCTTCAATAGATTGGATGTTGCCTGTTCACAATGGTCAGAGTTGACCTTTGAAACAATCTGATTCAAATGCTAATTTCTTTCAAAAACATCCTCACAGACATATCCACAAATAATATGTTCCCATATGTCAAAACATTCTTTAAGGAAGTCCAGTTGACACGTAACATTTACCATCACATATGTGTAGCCAATGTTTTTGCCAACATTGTAGCTTATTTTTCACATGTATAATGACATCTTTTGATGAATAGAAAGTCTATTTTAATGTAGTCAATTTTATCACTCATTCTTGGGCTAGCAGTTTTGGGTCCTGTTTACTGTGACATCATAAAAATATTTTCTTATCATTTAGAAAAACCTTGTAATTTTATATTCCATATTTTAGTATTTAATTCATCTGGAATTTATTTTCCATGTACAGTCAGGGGTAAATACTTTTTCCTCCTTTCAGATATCCAATTGTCCCTGAATTATTATTTGAAAGCATCTTTATTATCTATTACTCTGCTGTGTTACTTTAATATGTGTGATGTATGTATGTGAGGGTCTGTTCTAGGGTAATTTAGTTTAAAATTTTATTCTATTGGGTTATTTCACACTTTGGGACTACTATGAATACAATTGTTGTAAACATTTCTGTTCTATGTGGTGACTTCTCTTTTTTTTTCTTGAGTAAACACACCTTCCTTAATTTCTCTCAGTGTTGTTTCATTGTTTTTATTGCACAAGTCTTTTTTTCTTTTTAGAAAGAGAGATTTTAGCTATAGGGCATATGCACTCTGCAGAGAGACAGACAGACATAAAGTGAGAAATCACCCCCCAGGGGTGATGGTTATGCTGCAGTCCTTTCTCCCCCATTGTTCTGAGGAGTTCTGAGGAAAACTCTCAGGATTTTAGTCACACACACACATGTGCCTGACATGTTTCAAGCAACTGGACCTGGGACTCAGACCACAGTCAGCCGTGTGGGAATCCAGCGCTTAAACCGCTAAGCCAGTTGTTAGTCCCACAGAAGTCTTGTACATAGTTTGTTACCTAGTTTTTCATAGTTTTGATACCATTGTAAATAATATATTTTTAATTTCCACTTGTTTTAGTTAGTACACCAACATTTTGGCTTTTTTATTATATTCTTTTAAGCTATAATTTATATTTGGCAAAATCAACCAAATTTATTGAACAGTTTTAAGATTTTGGCAAATGCATATGGTTGTATAGCAACCATAAAATTCATATGAAAGAGTTGGATCACTTCAAACATTTACTTGGGCCCATTTTTAATAAAACTCTTCCTCTAATCTGAAACCCTAGAAACCACTGATTTTCCTTTGTAGAAATATCTTATAAATTGAATCACCTTGAATAGAGTATTGCTACTTTTATTTAGCTTCATGTATTCAAGATTCATCCCTTTGTTTTATTTATCTCTTTCTTTATTGATGATTAGTAGTAGTCTATTGTATAGCATCATTCGGGTGTTAACAAATATTGGTCATTTGTGAATATAGTGGTTATAAAATTACTTTGTGTAAATATCTAGTAGTAGAACTGTTGGAGTTAATGATAAGTATATAACATGTTTTATAAGAAAATGTCAAACTGTATTATAAAGTGTTTGTGGGTTTTTTTTTTTTACATTTAGTCACTGTACATTGTTAGACCATACCAAGTGGTTTTTCCCAGCATGAAAACAGCACATATTAGTCAAGTTGTGGGCATTACCATGTACATTGTCAACAATAGTTAATTTTTTATTTTTGTATCTGTTAGTTACTATTATTTTTAAAATTCTTTAGAAATAATGCACTATAGTTCCAACTGCTCCATATCTTCACCATGTTACCATTAGCATTAATGTTATGGTTGTGTGTATATATATGTGTGTTTCATTTTTTCTAATTTGTTTTTTAATTTTAGGCATCCTAATAGAGTGATGTTCCTTGTGGTTTTAATTGGTATTCTTCAAATGACTCATGATGTTAAACATCATTTTTGCCATATTTGCCATCCACATATATTCTTTAGTTGATATGTCTTATTTTTGAGTTTTGAAAATTCTCTGTATATTTTGTATACAAAATATATGTTCCTGAAAATATTTTCTCCTAAACCATGTTTGTCTTTCTTCTCTCTTCACAATGCCTTTAAGAGCACAACTTCATCATTTTGATGAAGGACTCATTTTTAACATTTTTATTTATCGATAATAATTAAGGAGTAAGTATTTAAGGAGTAGTGGCTTAGAAAACTTTGCTTAAAGTTACAAAAATTATGTCACATATTTTCCTCTTGATATTTTATAATTTTAAGTTTTTAGTTTGAAATAATTATTTTGGGTATGTGATTTGAAGCATGAGTTAAACTTTATTTTTTTTAGTTATATTTCCAATTTCTTAAAAGAGTATATTTTCTGCATTGAATAAGCTTGGCACCTTTGTTGAAAAATCTGTTAATCATTTATATGAAAGTACATTTCTAGTAATACTTACTAGTAGTAATTGATCTATTTAAAGAAATAACTTTGGGTTTTATTGATTTTTCTTTACTTTTTTTTCCTGGTTTCTAGTTTTATTCATTTGTACATTTTTCTTTGTTGTTTTCTTTAGGATATAAACTGCTTTGGGATTAGTTTTCTATTATTTTTCAAGGTTCATAAGATAGAAAGATGGATAATTAATT
The DNA here is from genome assembly GCF_000334495.1 of Tupaia belangeri chinensis. Lineage (NCBI taxonomy): Eukaryota > Metazoa > Chordata > Mammalia > Scandentia > Tupaiidae > Tupaia > Tupaia belangeri. Next base: position 1,992,876 of record NW_006160032.1, read on the forward strand.
GGAAATTTCTCTCCTTTTCTAAATGCAACTCATCAATGCTATAAATGTTCTCCTAAGGGATGTTTTGGCTGCTTCCCACAAATTTTGATGCACTGTGGTTTTATTTTACTTTTATTCAAAATATTTTCTTACTTTCCTCATGTTTACTTTTTTGAATCATGGAATATTTACCAGTTGCTATACTCAGCATTGTGCAGTAGGGACATAATTATTTGATCTTATATTAAAAATAGAGTACTTAAACCACATAGAACAGGAAGATATCTATTATTAATTTGCAGCATTAATTACAGGACCAAATGAAAGGCATTTTATGTAAATCCCTTGTGCTCTGGTACCATAGTTTGGAAAGTTACTGTGGGAAATATATTAGTGATAAATTTATGAAATATGTAAGTTATAAATTAAAGTACAACTTATAGCAATGTTAAATCCATAAGACTTTTCCTTTTTGCCAATTCTTCCTAATTATTTTGCAGTGCCAGCAGCAGGCAGGGAGAAGAGTTTCTAATATTTTATTTAAATAATATGTTCTTAAATAAAAGGTTAATAAAATGTAAACTTGTATACATTTTGTGATAATCGCTTTGCACTGTTTAAACCACACAAACAAAATTGAAACAGTAAAAAATACCATCACTAGGAAAAATATTATACATTTTTGAAATAGTGATGTAGTTATATGAATTGTTTTTCTTCAATAAATGTATTTCTTATTCTATTCTTAAACTTCAAATATGAATAGAAATCTCCTCTATCTTTTGTGTGTGTGTGTGTGTGTGTGTGTGTGTGTGATTAAATAGAATTACTTCTCAACAATTCGATTTTCTATACTTGGTCAAGATATTTACAGCTTTTGTTGGTTGTTGGATATTTTATATTTCTATAAATATTCTTTTTTTTTTTTGAGAGATTTTCGCTATAGGGCACATGCGCTCCCCAGACAGAGAGAGACATTAAAGACAGAAAGCGAGAAATCACCCCCCAGGGGGGATGGTCACGCCGCAATCCCTTCTCCTCCATTCTCCTCTCGGGAGCTTGGGCACGCACGCACACGCGCCTGGCATGAGTTTTAAGCCACCGGGTCCAGGACGTGAACCGCGGTCGACTATGTGGGAGTCCAGCAACATAGCCATTACGCTAACTGCTGGTTCCCAATTTCTATAAATATTCTTAAACTTTGAGACATGCCAGTTAGCTGGAAACAACTGAATACCTTCAGGTCTTGCTTTTAAGCTTTTTTAGTTGAGATCGATCAGAATTGCATTTCTTTTGGGCCTAATGTATTTTTTCCTACTGGACCAAAACTCTTAGTATTCTAACCAATGTTCTTTGAATTATAAGATTTTCCAACCTGGGGACCAGCAAATGGCGTAAAAGTTATGTAGCTGGATTCCCACGTACAACTATGGTTCAAGTTCCAGATTCAGTGGCTTAAAATGCCTGCCAGGTTCGTGTGTGTGCATGCCCAAAATCCTGCCAGGAGAATGGAGGAGAAGGGATTGTGGAGCGGCCACCCTCCTATGGGGTGATTTCTCTCTTTCTGTCTCTCTGTCTCCCTCTGTCTCTCTGGCAAGCACTCATGCCATATAGCAAAAATCTCTCTAAAGGAAAAAAAAAGATTTTACAACCATTTATATTACATAATATAAATATATGGGAAGTCAAGTTGGTCTTAATGGTAAGAAAAATTACATTGTACTGTAGACTCTATTGTCCCACATATGTGAAATGCATCATAGAATTTCTGATTTGCTCATATTACAAGTTTTCATCTCACAACTCCTCTAGTTATTATCATCTAGTTATTATGCTTTATTTTTCTTCCAGTGGAACAACTATGATGATATCTTCTTAATGTTTTCTCCACTACAAATTCATCTGATTGCTGAGAAGAAAGCGTCATATCTCAGTTTTTTGCTTGAAGAATACCACACTTTACATAATATAAATAACTGCTGAATGTCTTCTTCTTTTGTAGTTATATGGAGTCTGGGGTAGGACCTGCAATAATTTCTCTTAAGGTAAGGGACTTTTCATTGTTTCTATTTCTATTTGTTCAGAAGTACCTGTACTAAGCACAATAAAGGATTTCTGAGAAAGTTGATCTACTGAAAATGTAAATTATATTGGAAAATTTATACTCACCCCAAGACAAGCTTTTCAAAGACAATTAGATTAATGCTCTTTCCAAAACTTCCCTTGGCATCACTCCAAATCATAGATTTCTAAGATTTTGAGCAAGTGAATTGTTTTTTTCATTATCTGCTCCATTTTCAGACACTTCAACAGTACAGGGTAATAAAAAAATCAGTGCTTAATTTTTTGATGGAAAAATTGATTATATTATGCATTTGCTTAATATTAAATACTTAATAAAGATATGCCCACCAAAGCCATGTAGACATCAATACAAATGCTACTATGAAAAGAAGAATTTGAACTTCTCCAAAAATCCATTTTGGGATTTGTAAGAGGGGAATATGAGTAGAAAGTAGCATAAATTTAAATCAGTCCAACGTGGGCAAATGGATAGAACATGAGAGGAAAGATGGTCTTGCATAAATGTCTATTGTTCGTGCCACTGTACAGGCCTCCCTATTCAAATTCACATAGCTCAAGGCCATTGGAGCAAGTTACAGGCTGTGCTAACACCATGTCACTAAAAGATGATGTTGAATGAGGATTAGTTCAGCATATCCAAATCACCAAAATTGCTTCTTTTTAAATGCAGTACAATTATTATTCAGTTTAGTAAATTTAGTTTAGTTATTCAGTTTAGTAAAGTTTTTCAAGGGTGGGTAGTGGAGTTTTGTTAGTGTTTTAACCAGATTGACAAGATTTGGCAAATGATGCTAAATATTACTTTGTGTTAGTATTTGTATTATGGCCAAATATTTCCTTTTTGTATTTGTTTTTATAGGGAGCAAATTAAATGTCAAGTAAAATGATTTCTCTCTAGACAATAGAAAACAACATCTAAGAGTTCTCAAAGCATTAATCTAAATGTCCAAGAGCAACGCTGGGAGGCTCCCTGAAACCAGCATGTTTAAATAGGTGCAGATTGTCTTATCAATGCTGCATGTGTCCTATTATAATCCACATAGCTCAATACAGCAGGTATTGCACATCTGTGCAATAATAGGTAAGTTAGTAGACAAGAATAACTTAAATTTTGGTACCTCTTTATTTAATTGGAAAACTTTTTTATCTCTTTATAATCTCTTTCAATAAGTTATTAATTTTTTTTCTCAGGATAGACAGGTTAAAAATATGTGAGTAGGAGATGAAGATTCTAATCTAAATTATAATTATTTCCTACATCTGTTCTGATACATTTAGAATGGTTTGTGCTTGTAAATTAGGTGTTAATGAAATAAAAATGTTGTAACCATGTGGAACATCAAAATTGCAATTGACTGAAGAAGATTCTGTAAATTCTCCAAGGATGCTGTTGCTGCAATGAAAGCTCCCGTGTGCTACCCACTATACACAGAATTATGTCTTCGTGCACTTATCTGTTAAATTTAAAGTAAAGACCTAAAAATTGCCAAAGGGAAACATTATATTCAGAACTGCCTTTTAAAGACAAGCATTCTACTTTTATTACTTTGCCTTTACTTTGTTTTTGAACCAGTCAGTTGCACACTATATAAAAGACATAATGTTTTACATCTTTCTAGATCCGTTCCTTAGGGACATAGGCTAAGAAATGTGCCAAGTCATCCTGAGAGCATAAGCTGCTAGCAGTGAAGTTCTCCTCTGCTTGCTTGTTCTTCCTAATCATACTCTCTGAGTTGGTATCATGCCATAAATCCTACTTCCACTGACTAGATGATATCAGTCATGTATTTGTTCCGTCAAATGCCCAATTCAATGAAAATGAAAGTCATATTTAAATGTGTTACATTTGCATCAGAGAGATGAAATGAATAACCCAAATATTATTCCCAAGAAAGTCTTTCAGTATAGATTTAGTACTAGTCTTGTTAAATTAAAGTGGATTACTGAAGAGCAGAATTTTAAGGAATACATGATTCGTATTCTTTGCAAATTGCAAGTAAATATTTTAAATGTATTATCACATGACCCTAAAACTTTATTCTAATTATTTTTTTCATTGTAAACCAAAATATCTGATAGAGGTTAAGTGGAAATACTTCTTAAATACTTCAGATCTTCTTAATTAACGTTTGCTGATTAAAGATGAAATTTTGACTGGCTTTTGGCCTTGTGGTTAAGGGAGCCAAGTCCCACATGGTTGACTGTGGTTCTAATTTCAGCCTGGTTAACATGAAAAACTCACAGGGTTTGTTTGCGTGTGTGACCAAAATCCTAAAAAGATGGAAAATGGAGAACAAAGGATTGCCGTATGACAACACCCCTTTTGGGAGGGTGCTTTCTCCCCACTCCACCACCACTCCTATCTCTCTCTGGGCAAGTACTCTGTGGCAAATTTTAAAAAAAAGTTCAAAGGCAATTCACTTTAACAGTAATAGTTATGGGCAAATTCCACTATAACATATGAAGGTTTATTTAGATGCAATGCATATATAGTTTTAGTTATATTGATAGAAATTTTGAATAGCCTTTCTTGAGCTTCATGTGTAGGTGTGTGCAAATATACAAATAAAATGTCCTATTTCAGTAATTAAATGAAATTGAAGTATTTTATGAATAATGAATAATGAAACAGCTAAGAGAAATTTGTAACTAATTTGTTTTTATATTTCATGAATTATTCTATAAGCAGCTTTCTCCAGTGGATTAAAAACTTACAATTATGTCTGACTTTACTATTATACTTGTCATTGTACACTATGTTCTCCAGAGAACAATGATTGACTAATATGTTCACAATTGATGTATAATCTGTACACATGCATATATATATATACACACACACACACACACACGCACACAAAGGCAATGCTGTGGCACTGTTTGCTTATTTGATTATTTTGTTGTCCTGACATAGAAAATCCTTTGGTGATCCCCATCAAGCACTTAAACCTAAATGGTAGAACTTCAAATTATATTTTCAAAACTTAAGATATTTTTAGAAATGTCAGTTTACTAGTTTTCTTTTCTTTCAGCTTGTGCAAAAATAGTTTCTTACTGTAGCTATTAAAATATATGTAAAAATGGGTAGCTAGAATTAAGGATATTTAATTATAGTGTTTCTTCTTTAAAAATACTAACAAAATTTAGTGTTGCAAATTATAGACAGGTCCAAGTACTTATTTTTGACAACTTTTCTGCAAGACAACAAGATGCATTTATTAAGTTATTTAAAGACTTTATATATGTAGCCCAATGTGCAAATATCCTTTCTTTCTATGATGAACACTACTTTTTCTCTTGCACATTTTTTTTTTTTTCAGAATTTGAACCTAAACTTTAAGGGCTATATAAAAACCATGTTATGCTTCTAAAAAATTCTCACCCTAAATTTTAATTTGATTAATCAAATCATTGAAAAGAAATTCTCTTCCAAAGTATTTATCTTTGATATATTTTCCTAAATATATCTAAGCAATGACAGAATAGTTTTAAGTTTTGAAGCACACAAGTCAACTAATCCTTGCTAGCAGTCTTTTTTATCAAGGTTTGCTGGCCTGACATATAAATTAGCTTTGATTAGTTAGCACAGATTTCTTTTCACCTGGGCTGACCTTCTAGATGTGACTCTACAGTTAATAAATAGATCCAAGTATTTTTACATACAAGTAAATAAATCACATTATATCTGAAAATGGCAACATTTTTTCTACTTTTAAATTATGTTTGCTTATAACATACCTGAACTTAGTCTCAATTCATTTGTTTTTTAGGTTGAAAATAATTATTTTAATTGAAAAGATTACTTGGAATTTCCAACCAATGCAATCATAATATTCACATAAATACTTTTTCAGAAATAACTTGGCTACAAAAAAATGTAAGACTATTACTGTATAGTTGTACTGTTTGATATATGCCTACTTTACTATACCTTTTCACTATTCCTTCAGATTCAAAATTCTCATTGTTTAAAAGCTGTACTGTTTTGAGTCAGTTTGAACAAAATGAAACTTTTATGACTCATTTAAATATATCCCTTTGAGAGAGACTTATATGAGATTTACACTCATAGAATGTTTGCCAATATTAATACAAAAGGAAGGTCACCTTAGTGACAGCCCAAAAAAAAATAAATAAACAAAATACTAAAAACCACTATTAAAATACTTAAAATACTTCATCTGACATGCTGAGTATTTCAAGCATTTTTTATAAATGCTTGTTAAAAATACACTTATTAGGAATCAGCAGATGCCATAATGGTTACATCACTGGACTCCCACATAGTTAACTGCACTTTGAGTCCTGGACCCAGTGGCTTAAACCTCAAACCAGGCATGTGTGCATGTGTGCTTGAGATCCCCAGAGGAGACTGGAGGAGTAGGGATTGTGGCGTGGCCATCCCCCTTGCGGGGTGATTTCTCACTTTCTATCTGTTTCTCTATGTCTCTCCAATGAGTGCATGCACCAGATAGCAAAAATCCCTTTAAAAAAAAAAAAGAAAAAAATATATATATATACTTGTTCTTTCAATAAGTCCCTCTGAAGACATTTGAAAGACATTTTTAATTATATGCTGTGCAATTATAGAACTGCTACTTAATCATTATTTCACAAGCAAAGAATTGATAATAATTTAGTTGCTGATTCCAAACAAGTTATTCAATATATTTTATGCTATTTTTTAACAGTGAAATAGAACTTTTCTTTGTGTATTAGATTAATCTTTGTAAAAATATATTCATAATATTTTAGAAGCATTGTCTTCTCTATTTTTATTTAATTTTATATAAAATGAATGATTGACAGATATTAATTGAAATAAATAAAATTATGATTACTAAAGCAGAAATTACTGAATTCTCATAATAAATATACAACATATTAATATATTGGGGCATCAGAAATGTCATGCCTATTTTTTTCTGTTTTTCTATGCAAAAATGTGTCATGACTTTTCTGACAACCCAATACAACAGCTTTGAGATTTGAAAAGAAACTAAAAACAATAAAGAAAAATAGAAGAATTGAAGAATAGAATTTGTCTAGACACAATGTTACCTTCCAATTTCAGATTATGGTTTATAAATTTCTTAAATAGATTCAGAGAAATTGCCTTTACTTTAGTAAGTTATGGTAGTCTTATAATATAGAAATTTTCCCATGTATTAAATCTAACTTCTCTTTTTAACCAATATAGATTAAACATGCTTCTCTTGTTATCTCTTACATATGGTTGATAAAACATATGTTCCATATGGTGGAAAGACTTTTGTGTTCTTAGGTAGTTTTCTGCTATTCTTCTAGCCCATTTAAATAAGTATTCTAGCATTTTTTCTCATTTATCTTTATTTTTTCAGTTATTACTATTTTTTTTTCTAGGAATTAGTAGTAATTTTTTAAATGAAAGTATTTAAACACATTACTTGAATCCTGCAAAATTCTAAGGATATCTAAATTACAATTTATAGACACACACACACACACACACACACACACACACACACACATATATACATATATATACACACACACACACAAGTTGGCTGAGTTTTTTTTCTAAGCAGTAGATGAAAGATTTAAATTAATTTTAAAAAAACCATATAACTAATATTAGGCAAGCACTGAAATTCTAGAGTTTACTACTAAAGTGAGGTAACAAAGTTTCATAAGATTTTCATCCAAGAACCAAAAATGTTAACATAAAAAATCATGCTACATGTTACTTTGTGCTATAATCCGAATTCTCACAGTTAATATACTACATATTAATTGCTTTATCCTTGGCTACTCCAAGAGATTTTCCTGCTTGAAGTCCTGCTGTTATAAATCATTTAAAAACTGATGGCCAGACACATGGCCTTGTGGTTAAGGGAGCCAGATAGCTCATGGCTAACCATTGTATTTTGAATCCTATTGTGGTTTGAAACCACCATGGTAGTTGGAATCCCAAGTGGCTTAAAAAACATCCCAGGCACACGTGCATGCATGCCCAAACTCTTGACAGGTTGGAGAAATGGAGGAGAATGTATTATGGCATGATCATACCCCATTGGGTGTGGTGATTTGTTCCTCTCCCTCACTTTCTGTCTCTATCTCTTTCTGGAAAGCACAATAGCCTTCCAACAATTAAAGAAATTTTTTTTTTTTTGAAAAATAACTGCAGAGCTACAATTTGTCTTCAAGTCTATAATGTGATGTCCTGGGGGAAACACCAACAAGTGTTTGTGTTTCTTTATTCAATTGTACACTGAAACATCCTGAAGAACTCCTAACTTTATTCCACACATCCACAGAAGAGGGACCTCTTTGCAAACATAGTCATTTTTGTTTTGCTGACAGATTCAGTGATTCTTTTAAATTGTTCATTTTCATTATGAAAACTATACTGTTAGTCTTCTCTGGTGAAATCCATGTGTGTGTGAGTTCTTTACCTTGTCCTGTTTTCCTCTCTAATATAATGAAATACACTGGACCACTACCAAAGTATTCACATCACTTACGGTCATGAGGTTAGCACTGAACCTCTGAGAGGTGTTAAAAATAAGTGATCATCAACGCAGCCAGTAGCATTGTGTTTAAGAAGGCTGGATTTCACAGGGCTGGCTGCATTGTTCAAGTCCTGGTAGCTTGAAAAACACGCCAGTTGTGTATGCTTGCATGCTCAAAATCCCAAGAGGAGAGTGGGATGGAGGAGAAGTAGTTGTGGTGTGGTATCCTCTCTGTGGGGTGATTTCTCAGCTACTCTCTCTGTCCATCTGTCTCTGTCTCATTCTCTTTTTGGTGAGCACATGTGCCCTACAGCAAAAAAAAAAAAAAAAAAAAAAAAAGTTATAGTAATTTTATTCCAATGTTAATAATTCTTTTTAATTAATCATAAGAAAACATAATACTGAGCCAGACAGTGGTACAGCAGTAATGAAAGCAGAGCCACATGGAAAGGTCCAGGGATCATATATATCCTGGACTTCCTGCCTCCTGAGCATACTGGGTGGGTGTGTGCATGCCTATGACCTGGGCTGCATGGGAGGGTGTGGCTCATAGTATGGAGATTCTGTTGTGAATACCTGTCTCTCTCTTTTTTGCTTCTCTTTCTCTTTCTTGGAAAAAATTAATAAATGAGCTTTAAAAAAATGGACCTAGGATCATGTCATATAATTTTGTGACATTATTATTTTAATTTCATAATGTATATTTAATCTTCAATATTTCTGCTCTTGGATTTTTGGAGTGTTATACAATGTACATAAAATTTTCATTCTTTTTAATTTTTTTTTGAGAAGTTTTTGCTCTAGGGCACGTGTGCTCACCAGAAAGACAGAGCGAGACAGAGAGACAGAAAGCGAGAAACCACCCCCGATGGGAAATGGCCACGCCGCAATCCCTCTCCTCCATTCTCCTCTCCGGATCTTGGGCACGCACACACACGCCCCCTGGTGTGAGTTTAAGCCACTGGGTCCGGGACTCAGACCACGGTTGGCTACATGGGAATCCAGTAACATTGCCATTATACCAACTGCTGGTCCCATATTTTTTTCTTAAAATCAGTATGTCATGGGACCAGCAGATAGCATAATGGTTACGTTGCTATACTCCCACAATCAACCATGGTTTGAGTGTCAGAACTGGCATCTTAAAACTCACACAGGGTGTGTGTGCATGCAAATCAAAATCCCAAGAGGAGAATGAAGGCAAAGGGATTGCAGCATTGCCATCCTGTCTAGAAAGTGATTTCTGATTTTTTGTCTCTCTTTCTCTCCAGCAAGTGCACACACCCTATAGCAAAAATCTCTCTAAAAAAATAAGAAAATAAAAATTAGTATGTCATAAAGATATCTGCAACCAATGTTTATTGCAACAATGTTGACAGTTGCCAAGATACAGGCTATAGTTAACAACCTCAGTGTTCATCAATGATGAATGAATAAAGAAATGTGATATGTACACACACACACACACACACACACACATATGCATGAAATATGGAATATTATCTAGCCATTAAAAAGAAGAAAATCTTATTATTTGAAGTAAAATGGGCAAGTCTTAATGACAATATGTTAGCTGAAATAAGACAGAAATGAAAAGAAAAATACCACATGTTCTCAGTTACATGTAGAAATATTAAAGAAATGACTTCCTAGAAGCAGAGGTTTGAAGAATGACTAATAGAGGGTGAGAAGGATAGGGAAGGGGGGATAAAGGGAGGCTGGTTAACAAAAACAAAATTGCAGAGAGAAAAAAGGAACAATTTCTACTGATAGAGATTACGGTAGGATGAATGTATTTCACTATTATATTTCTAAGAGAAACTAAAAATATTTGAGTATTCTCAATGTACAGTAATGACATATGATTGAAATGATGGGAATACTACTTACCCTGATTTAATCATTACATATTGTAACCTTCTGCTGAGAAAACACATTGTACCCTTACACATACTGCTGTAGTTTTAATGTTTCTGAAGCAAGCCAGCTCCAGGTTAAGCAGGACTGCAGACATTTTGAAATTAAGAAAGGTCTCTGATGAGAATAATCTGACCAAGAGTTGAGTCAGAAGGAAGTCTATTTGAGGACAGGTCAGATGAGAAACCAGGAATTGATATTTAAAGAAAGACAGGAATCAGGAAAATTGCTCAAAGGAAAGCAATTGAGTTTGCTTGATGTAGTGAGGAATGATTTGCACGCGCTTGTATCTTGTACCTCAATACTGAGCACATGCTGAGCTTTTTGAAAGAGTTTTGTGGTGCTTGCTGCCTGTCGCCCTGTAATGGCTGGTTGCAGAAATAAACTCCCTTCTTCTCTAGCCTCTGCTTCTCATTTCGTTGAACATGAGAAAAAGCTGCTAGAATTAGTTTGCCAGTATCATTCCTTCAAAAATTCATGTGTTAGGATTTGGTCGTATTGTTAACTGAAAACTTAACTTTTTTGCAGTGTCCCAGGGTGGGACACTTTGGATAATAATGAAGTCATTAGAATGGAGCTTCTGTGACTGAAATCTGGGGTGTTTTTAAGAGGGGAGAGAAGTCTAGAACAGGCCGAAACATATGGACAGCTGTTCTGTTCATGACCATGCCCTCTGACATTTTGTGATGCCTTTGTATCTTCCATCCAGCTAGAATCAGAGTCAAATAAACCTTTATTGTGGCCAGTAGATGGCATGGTGGTTAAGGTGCTGGACTCTCACAAGACGGACCCATGGTTTGAGTCTGGACCTGGTGACTTGCTTTCTCACTTTCTCCGTCTCTCTCAAATTAAAACAAAATAATAAAAAAAAGAATTCTTAAAAAAAAAAAAAAAAACTGGGCATGGGACCAGCAGATACCATATCAGTTATGCTGCTGGACTCCTACATGGCCAACAGCAGTTTGAGTCCTGAACCTGTTGGCTTGAAAATCACTGTGAGAGCGTGTGCTTGTGTGCCCAAGATCCTGGAATTAGAACGGAGAAGACGAGATTGTAGAATGACCATTCCCATGGGGTGATTTCTCACCTCCCCTCTCATAGTCTCTGTCTATCCCTCTGGTGAGCACACATATACTAGAGCAAAAATCTCTTAAAAAAATACCTCATACATATTGTTAAAGAATTCTTTAATTAAAAAAATTATAATTCTCTATTCCCTTAAATTCGCTTTGTCTCAGGTATCTCTCTCACTAACATAACTAATAGACTAAGAAAAATATGAATAATTGTTATGTGAATAAGAAAAAATTTTAAATAAAGATAAAAATATTTTTCTTCAAAAATATTAAAAATAATAGCTCATCTTTCAATAAAGACTCCTTGGGCAGTTAATATGTTTTCTTTGCATTAATTGCAGGTAATTTGTTTCCTTTATATATATTTATAATATTCCAAAAATTGCTTGGGTGACAATTTTTGGTGATGAAAATTCCAGTAATTACTATAGTTGTTCCCTACATTTTCTATAGCTGCTATGAACTCTCTTTCTCCTCTGTCCTCATTTTATGCATTAGCTTTCTCACATTCTTTGACAACATTTACAACCCTTCACCATTCTAATAACTCTTCCATGCACAGAATTTAGTTTGCCTATATCCCTCCTCACATACAGTTTTTATTACTTTTCCCTTTTAATTCTTGCATGCTTATTGCATATTTATGATCTATAATTTCTCTTAAAATAGTGATTTTAAAAAGCTAAATTAAGCAATACAGATAAATTTAATATAAAATATTAAACAAGTATTTAATATTTAGATGATATAGAAATAAAAATGAAATGAAATATTTACAAATATTTTTACTCATATTTTTTCAGATAAATTATAGCTTCTTTCAAATACTTCATTGATTTTTAAAATCAGGAAATAATTTCATCTCTATGACCTATGAAATAACATCTATGCAACAGGGTTTACAATTAGAATGTAAGGTATGGCATATATGAACTGTGTTGATAATAGCACATTATTTTACAATAAGATTCAAGACTCTCTTAATGATAAAACTCTAGCACCTACTTCAAGTTGTGAAATGGCAAGGAATAATAACAAATCCATTGTTTGTTAACTGAAAAGAAAAGTGCATTATTATATAAGTGACCCAGAAAATAGTACTAAATATTTCTGTTGTTTCACTATCTCTTGTTAGTTTCCCTTCTGTGTTCTCTCAAAATCTTGGAGTTATACAGCACTAATTTCTGGGTCTCTTCTTTTTTTATCAAACTCTTTCACTAGATGTCTCACCCAATTTCATGGCTTCTAAGCATGGCCGGTTTGTCACATTGCCAGGCCTGATGTATCTCTTGAGTTTCAGACTATGCACCCAAACCAGCATCTCTGACCGAATGTTGCCTTCGTCAATGTGTCCTGCAAGTTCCTTCTTCAAATGACCCATCGTCATTGCCAGCATCCTAGTCCAAGTGAACCCCTTCTATTTTCTGCCAATTTCTCTTTTCTTGATCTGCCTGCTTCTTGCTCTTGCCTCATTGCACTTTCTTGCTTACACTTCTCTTTGCAGGAAATGCTTTCCCTGTCTCATCTCTCACAGGTCTTTAACTCCTTCTAAAAGCCTTCTCTGCCCACTCTCCTCCTACACTTCATTCTTTATTCTAACACCCTCTTTTTTCTTTGCCATTTCTTTCATCTACAGTACATAAAACCACTGGAAACTACTTTATTATTTACTTCTATATTTCCAGTCTCCTCCACTTGATTAAGAGCTCCAAGTAGATGAGATCTTTGCCTGTCCTGCTGACTACTCTGTTTCCAGTACCTACCAAGATATTTGACAAATAAAAACTACTAAACTTCTTGGGTAAGTGCGTGCCTCTTTTGGCACTACCTATTGCTGTAGATTTGAAACATTTTTTAAGGTGTTAAATCAGCTCTTCAAATTAAATTTCATGGGGAAGGTCAATACTTGAAAATATAATAGATAAACTACACTGTTCTTATTGAAGTAACCAGTACCAATTACATCATCTCTCTTGTTCTCGGCAGAATTTCACGAGGTGTGCCTAGTTAACCGGCGAAACCATGGGGCTCTGCAGAAAACCAGACACTAGAAAAGCCATTTACTATTCTGGTACCGGGGATAGATAGTCCTAGTGATACCAGGATAACAATTGAAAATGCATAAAATTTGAAATGAAAAGATTTGGCTACCTTTGGCTGTTATAGAGTTAACAAAATTTGCAATTATCAACAATTGTCTGAGATGTTACTAAGATAACATGGAGAAGACCACTTTTCCAACAGTAAAATTCTCTCGAAATACTAACTTTTGTTTTTTTCTAATGTGACAATTTGTACAAACCACAAGTAAACTCATAATAGCTCATCTCAGATTTATTCCTCTGTCTTATCTTTTATCAGTGATAACAACACGCCTGTCCCTTTGCGGGGTGAGATACTCTGGAGTCTGTGATCTAGTCATTCAGCTTCACCCTTCCTTATAAATAAATCACTACGTCCTGAAGTTAACTGCCTTAATATGTTTCAAATCTATCATTTTTACTGACACCTCTCTAGTCCATGATAACATTATCTTTTAATGAACTCTTAATTGATTTTCCTAAATATATCCTTTTCCCACCCCCTGTCAACTCTATGGTTCATGCAGCTTCTATGTTAACAGAATCTAAATCAGGTAAGGTTACTCCCAGGCTTAAATCCATTGTGTTTCTCTAATTTTACTGTGCATTGGAGTCACTTGGGAATATTGATGGAATGATTTTTATTTAGTGACTGGGATGAAGTCTGATATTCTGTATTTCTGCCAAGTTTCCAAATAATGCAGAGCTGTTGATTCATGGATGCTACTTTGAGTAGTAGAGGGTAGATGACTCCTAGCTATATTTGGAGTAAAAATTAAAACATGACGATGGTCTGTAAGTTCATACATGATCTCCTCGCTCCTTCTTTCCAAGTCTCACATCATCTCTTGCCATTTTCCTCCTTAACCTCCACACTCAGGTCCTTCTTTCAGTTCCTCAAAGGCATGAAGCTAATTTCTGCCTCTAGGCCTTTGTACAAGCTTCCATCTGTTTGGAATATCACACCTCCTACCCAAAACTCACACTTGTCCAGGCAATTCCTGGTCATATTTCAGATGTATCATTCTAGCTCTCCTTTCTTCAAGGAAGCTTTCTCCGGGTTTAAAAGCTCTTTCAGCTTTTATCATACCCTACATTTCTTCCTTTTAGTACATATCATAGTTGCAGTTAAATAATCAACTATATTATCAATGTTTGACTATCTGTAACACTATATACATGTGCATTTGCTGAGGGCAGTTCACTTTTTTCTGGTTCATTGCTCTATCTGCTTTATGTAGCATTATAGGTGCTATATTTATTTCACCCAGTCACATAAGTTGATGTCCCATGAAGTTATAAATAATGATTATTTATGAAGATTATCTATATTTTTTATTTTATTTTAATTTTAAAGAATTATTTTTATTTTATTTATTTATTCATGTATTTATTTATTTTAATTTGACCAGAGAGAGACACATTGGGGGGGGGAGTGAGAAAACCATCAGGTCCAGGACCTGAACCATGATCAGCCAGGGGGGAGTGTCCAGCACTTTAACCATCATGCCTCCTACTGGTCCCCTCCATATTTTTTATTAGTGGAAGGGCAGGTTTCACAAGATTTAGACCTTTAGGGATTGCTGGGGCCCAGTAGAAATGCTAAAAGTTTTAGCTAATATAGGGACCAGCAGTTAGAGTAATGGCTATGTTGCTGGACTCCCACGTAGTGGACCGTGGTTTGTGTCCCGGACCTGGTGGCTTAAAACTCACGCTGGGCACATGTGCGTACGTGCCCAAGATCCCGAGAAGAGAATGAAGGAGAAGGGATTGTGGCGTGGCCTTCCCCCCGGGGGGGATTTCTCGCTTTCTGTCTCTCTGTCTCTCTCTGTCTGTCTGGCAAGCACACGTGCCCTATAGTGAAAACCTCTCCAAAAAAAAAAAAAAAAAAAAGTTTTAGCTAATATATGATGCAGAAAACAAAACTTCATGATAGTCATCCTACCTGTGGAAAACAGAATGCTAGGAAAAAGGTCAATTTAACTAAGAAAATATGACCCCCAGATCTGAAACATATTTACTAAAATCAAAGTTATTTGGGGGAATCTAAATTCTGTAAAATGTAGTCATCTGGTAAAATCATGTCTACAAATGTGTGAGTGACTGATGTTCGCAGACATCTCTCTAGCTTCATTAGATTTTTGAAAAGGACTAGGGACTAGTAGATGGAATAATGGCTAATGGCTATGTCGCTGGATTCCCATATAGTCAATTGCAGTTTGAGCCCCAGACCAGTGGCTTAAACTCATACTGGGCCTGTGTGCGTGCCATGCCCAAGATCCCAAGAGCAGAACAGAGGACAAGGGATTGCAGTGTGACCTTCCCCCCAGGGGGTGATTTCTCGCTTTCTGTCTGTCTGTCTCTCTCCGTCTTTCTGGCGAGCACACGTGCCCTTTAACAAAGACCTCTCCAAAAAAAAAAAAAAAGAAAAAAAGGACTGTGTGTTCAGTGAGGAGAACCTCAGGCAATTTGACCAAAAGAAAGGAAAACTTTGTTAGGAAAGATTTTTTTTTCTAGGCAGAATATTGACATATTTGGCACAAGAAAGCTGTTTTACCTAGTTCCTTCTCTCACCTTTGAAACCCCATGCCCCACAATTCTACAAGTCTTTTCCCCCTAGCTTTACCATTTCATTTACAGCAATTCTAATACAGGTGGCAGGATGATAATTGTGTACTCCAAAAAGAAGGTGAGGTGAGATATGCAGGTGTTAATCTTATAAATTAAATAAAAAATACTGGCTCCTAATATTTGGTCATCACCAAAATATGTCAATATCAGTTAAGGTTTGTCTTTTTTTAAGTGTCTCCCATGTTTGGGATATCACCTTATTTGAAAGTGTCTGTGAAGGAACCTTTTAAGGATAATTTTTCAATATACCTGTTAACAAAGCAAATTAGAATCTCTACTGCAGCAATGTACTTTCTCTTACATCACATGGCCTTTCTCTCTTTCTTTTGTTCTTTCTTTTTTTTTTTTTTTCTGGAGAGGATTTTTTGCTATAGGGCGTATGCGCTCGCCAGAGAGACAGAGAGAGACAGAGAGACAGAAAGCGAGAAATCACCCCCCCAGAGGGGATGGTCATGCCACAATCCCTTCTCCTCCATTCTTCTCTCGGGATCTTGGGCACACACGCACAGGTGCCTGGTGTGAGTTTAAGCCACCAGGTCCGGGACTTGAACTGTGGTCGACTACATGTGAGTCCAGGGACATAGCTATTATGCTAACTGCTGGTCCCATCACATGGCATTTCAATGAAAACACAAAAGATGCTTCCATCTGCAGGGGTAATATTTTATAGTGGTGTCCAATTTAGTCTACTTTTTACATAACAAGAGAAGTGCCTATTGCTACAAGGACCTCAATGGTGAAAGCTTACTTCAAATTCAATGGCTTGATTTTGCATCTTTATCTAAGCTTTGGGTCAAATGGCCTAAAGCTGAAAATGACAACAAACTATTATTTTGCATTTTGGCCTTTATCAGGGATTCAGGATAGAGTCCATTGGGAGGAGTGCTATGGAAATATTCTCAAAAGCTGTCACTCATGTGTGCTCATTGACTGTTAAACTATGTCTTCTATTATTAAGAGTAAATGTGTTCCTAGAATTCAGAGACTCTCAATTTTCTTATTCAAAAGTGTTTTTAAGTATATGAAATACAGTAAAACTCCAGTGGTTTTATTACATTCACTTTTCTTTTCTTATTTTTATTAATCTGCCAGATTAGTTTTGTGCTTCTTTTTGTTACTCACAGATAGAAGAGAGATTTGGTGAGTCATATAGTAATTCTTCAGCCAAGATATCTCCAACCATGTCATGACAGGGAGAGTAATATCTTAGATTTCACTCATTTTAACAAAAATCCCAATGAGAGTTAATATTTGGAAAGTAGAAATATTATTGCAATTGCTCCCATAAATTCAGACTATATCTCCTGTTATATAATCAGTTTTGAAACATATTAGTAGTAAGGGAGTTTTAATGTTAAGGTTCATTGTCATTTAGTATTGTCCTGATACATAG
Source organism: Tupaia belangeri chinensis (assembly GCF_000334495.1). Lineage (NCBI taxonomy): Eukaryota > Metazoa > Chordata > Mammalia > Scandentia > Tupaiidae > Tupaia > Tupaia belangeri. The sequence goes on from NW_006160032.1 coordinate 2,010,529, forward strand.
GAACAAAAATAGGAAAACTGGACCTTTTATTCTGTTTCAAAATTAGAATTTGATTACCATGAGAGTAGATTTCCTTAGAAATTTGATGTGTTCCGCATCATATTGAACTATCGACTTAGTTACATTGTGTTGTCATTTTGTTCGTTTTACAAAGTATACACTTACCAATATTGATACATAATAATGAATAAGTTTGAATCTGCATACAAGGAGTTTATAATCTTGGTAAAATGGTGATTGGGATTTTTCATATGCTGGAATTGAGTCTGTTTAAAGCAGGTGTAAAAAGTTTTGGATCACAGGCCAGCCAATGGTAGAGTGGTTAAGGTAGCTGGATCCCATATGACCAACTGTGCAGTTGAGTCCTAGACATGGTGACTTGAAAAATATGCCAGATGTGTGTGCATACATACCTAAAATCCTGAAAGAAGAAATAGATTAGAAGGGATTGTGGTGTGGACATCCCCCATGGGATGGTGTGGACATTACCCATGGGGGAGGGGGGTTCTTTCTCATTTTCCCTGTCTTTCTCTGTCTCTCTCTGGTGAGTGCACACATCCTCCAGCAGAATATTAAAAGGGAAAATAAAAGTTTTGCATCTCTGTGTTTAACAAATAAACAACCAACCAACCAAACAAAACAAGACCCTTTCTCAACTTCATGCCAAAAAAATTACGGTTCTACTAAGTGACTCCTGGGCAATTGCTACAGCTATTCCCCCTCAGTTACTCCAGTCAGCTCAGTTATTTCTCTCACCACTAGAGGTTCTTTGCTAGATAGGACTTCTCTAGCTGTCTGTTCTGTCTGGCCAAGCTATTGTGATCCCCAGGGCTCTCTTGGTGGTCTAGCTATTTCGATTAGACAATAAACTAGGATTAGCTAAGCTTCTCTTTCAAGAGACATGGCACCTCTTCCAAATATGCATTCCTTTTTCCACCAAGTAAAAGTATTCTGACTGAACCAGCTAATCCTGACAAATTAACTCTTGTCATATTTGAGCTACTTTTTCTATTTCCCAAACTTTACTCATTCCCTTTATGACCTGCATAGTTCACCTGCTCACACTCATATATCATCTTTTTGAATGCTTTAGTACTGGGACTCCTCGATTCTTGAATTTCTACTTCCTCCATGGCATTAGGACCTATTTATTATTCCTCTTAATCTTTGCTATAGTGTGGTTTGAACTCTTGCTCTTGTTTTTATTTTTGTTTCTACATCCCTCTGTCCTGGTCCTTGTGCTCTCTATCTTCTATCAGAATTATGATTTTTCCACCATAAGTTATTGCCTAGCATGGAAAAAAAGGACCACAGCATGGAAGTGCATGACTTAGAAAAGGGTCAGCAAACTGTACCGTTGGTCAGATTTAGCCCATTGTGTATTTTTGTACAGCCTTTGAGTTAAGGATGGTTTTAACCTTTTTAAATAATTGGAAAAAAAATAATAATTCTTGATAAGTGAAAACTGTATTAAATTAAAACTTCAGTTGTCTATAAGATCTTTTGAAATAGACTCATTTATTCATGTATGATTTACAATATCAGAACAGAGTAGTTACCACAGACTCCATGTGAACTGCAAAACCTAAAACATTTACTCTCTGTCTTCTTACAGAAAAACATGGTCAGATATTAATGTAGAATATGGGCTGTCATAGTTGTTCATACTTAGAAATCATGTCATACTTTGAGAAAGACAGTAAAATACTAGATTCAATCTTAAGTAATTAAAAAATTGAGGAACAAATGATATATTCTAGAACATGCAAATAAGGTTCCAAAGGTTTAATAAATATCTATGACAAAATTAAAAAAACCTTAAAGTTAAGGAAAAATTATACATATACACATATGTGTGTGTGCACACATACATACATATGTGTTTGTGCATGTATGTATTTAATTCAGAGGAGAAAGAACCATTATTCAATTTTATCAGCAGAATATTTCAGTCCAGAAATTCTGAACCAGGGACTTCTGGTTTAACCTTCGATCTCTTCCTGACTCAGATCTAATGAGGGCCAAGACTGGACCCCAACTCATTTTCCTGTAACCTGCGTTATGCCCAAGGCTGACAGAACAGTTATGCTACATGTTAAGCCACACCCTGCTAGTATCAGTGCTTGGTAAATTTATGATAGAAATATGAACAAATAAAATATATGCTAGAAATTAATATATGAAACAAATCTACAAAATTTTCATTAAGAAAATATTGAGATGGTCTTTAAAGAATGGGAGGCATTTTGACAGGCGAAGTTGGAATTGGAGTAACATTTTGTATGAAAAGGGTGCTCGCTGTTAGTTTGGGGTACCAACCTGACTAGACAAAAGAATACCTAGAAATCTGATAGAGCATTGCCTAGGTGTATCTGTGGGGGTGTTTTCAGAAGAGACTTACACAGAGTCTGAGGAGACCAGGTATAGAAGACTTGTCCTCGGTGTGGAAATGCACAATCCAATCAACAAAAGGCCTGGAGAGAATAAACACAGAAGACGAAGATGAATGCATCTCTTTTGAAAGGAAGTGAGATAGGTTTCCGTGGCCTTTAATATCAGGACTAAAGACTTGTGCCCTAAAGATTCCAGGATTTACACCAGTGAATCTCCCTGGTTCTCAAGCTCTCAGCCTGAGACTGTGAGTCCATCTTCAGCTTCCCTTCCTCTGAGGATTTGGGACTTACTCTAATCCATGTTATCAACATCCCAGGATCTCCAGTTTGAGAAAACTTGTGGGATTCTCAGCTCCCATAATCACATGAGCTGATACCCCCAATAAACCTCCTCTTTTACATCACACATATCCTGTTGGTTCTGTCCTTCTAGAGAACTTCAACTAACACAGAAGATACAGCTTGAACAGAAACCCATGTTTGGGAGAGCAGTGTATGTGTTTGAGAAATAGAAGTATTCCCAAATTAGTAGAACAACTTGTACATATATAAAGAATTAACTTGAAAATGTATATTAGAATTATAATGTGAACTGTCTTAAACATGAAAATAATTTTGTAAAGCAATAGAGAGACTTTCAGACTTTTAGGAAGTAGAAGGATATTATCAGACCTGAACTTTGGAACTCCAGAACCATAGACTCTGAAGTGATGACCCATAAATGAGGCTTGATAATTCAATCCATATGGATATTAAAGAAAATAGTAGAAAATCTTACATTTATTTTTAATCAGCAAATTAGAATAATGGACTTTTTAATACTTAATATTTGTCTTGATCTGGTACAAGCATTTGGTTTGTGTGAATATGATTTTCCCATGTCATATATGGCTGGTGAGCCATCCTTAGGGAAGTGCGGTGATGTCACCATTGGTGAGAAAGACACTGTCGTTCTCATCTACTCTAGCTTTGATTCACTGTCATTTATTACCATTGGTATCTACTCAGAGTATTCATTTATTATGTTATTCAGTTTTAACTAAGTATAACTTTACAAAATGGAGGCATGCCTTACCTAAAAATTGTTAAAGACGAGTCTAATAATGCAAGAAGCACAAGTAACGAAGAAGAAACTGGTAGTGATACCACTGCTTTAATTTCAAATTGTTTGCTTGTGTTATGTTGGTGACTATAATTATTATTGTTATATTGCAATTATAGTTAGAGTTACCAACATAGTGAGGGTGAACAATTATGACCTAATTTATTTAAAGTAGGACAAAAATTAATATGAAAAAAGAAAATTTGGGGGCCAGCAGATAGCATGGTGGCCAAGGTGTTAGACTCCCACAGGGCTGACTGTGCCACAGGAGTCCTGGACCCAGTGGCTTGAAAATTATGCTGGGTGTGTGTGGGTGTATGTGTGCATGTGAGTGGGTCCAAGATCCCATGAGGAGAATGAAGGAGAAGGGACTGCAGCATGATCATCCCTTCTGGGGGTGAGGGGGGGGATTTCTCATTTTCCTTCTCTCTGTCCCTCTCTGGCAAGTGCATGAAACCTATGGCAAAAACCTGGGGGGAAAAAGAAAGAAATTTAAAGTATGTATAAATATCCATTATTATTAGTGTGATATAAATTAATAACCATATTCAGGAAGTGTTTTAGTCTATTGTATTGCTAAAGTAGAAAATAACATTACAATGGATGATTTATAAAAATATAGGTATATTCAGGTCACAATTTGAAGGTTGAAGGTTCAGGGGCTATATATATCTGTGGGTGACTTACAGAGTCCTCATCTTATTACAAGAGCAAAAATTATTGCACAGCAGCTGTGTTCCAGAGAGTCTCTCTTTTTGATACCCTTCCTTCTCCTTATAAACCCAAAAGAAGTCAATCATGAGGCCTCTGCCCTAATGACCTTAATCCTAATCTTCTCTCAAAGATTCACCTTTCAACAACATAATCAGATTAAGTTTTCATCTTCTTAGTCACTTCAGGACCAAATTTCAACACATGAACTTTGGGATACAACCAAACTATAGAAGGAGATAATGTAAAATATTAATTTAGGGCCAGCCACTTGCATGATAATTAAGGTGACTGGATCCCACATGACCAACTGTGAGATTTGTGGTCTGCATCTGGTAGCTTGAAAAGAAAGTTGGATGTAGCAGGAAGGAATGTACAAAATCTCAAAAAAAGAAAAAAATTGAGAAGGGTGTTGTTGCATGACCATCCCCCATGGGAATTGCTTTCTCATTTTCCTTTCTCTCTTTCTCTGGCCTGTAAGCACACACGCCATCTAGCTTGCATACACCCCCCCCCCCACACACACACACACACGGTTTTATGTTAATCTCACCCTTCGGACACAACTAGTGTGCAATGTTGTTTAATCGTGTGAAAAATGTATTAGCCCTATAGTTTAATACGCAGTTGTATAAATAAATACTACTACCTGAATACTCAGGAAGTCACCACAATCATTTTAATACTGGGTGTGAGCAATTACCAAGCTTGTGAAAGGACTAACGCACAGAAAGGATAGATCTTCAGGAAGTGATCTAAAACAGAGAGCAGTTGAAAAGTACTCTTGCTGGCCCTGGTGTGAACTGTGTTTGTGGCAATTATAAAAGGAAAGCAGGTAGCATTCGCAGAAGACGTGAGGGGATGACATTGACGAGATGGAGAAGTCAGAGCTCACAATAATGCTTTAGCATGAGTGACTGACACCTAGAAATGTGTACAATGGCATCAAGTCAGGATGAGGAGCTGAATTTAGGAGCAGAGTAAAGCTCCTTTTGGTCTTTATTTTTAAGAGAGAATTATTCAAAATTGGTTCCTTTGTTTTTCCTAGTAGATTTCTTGGATAGAATCTGGCAGTCTAAGTGATCCCTACAAAGTGAAAGCTAGCAGAAGAATTAATTGACCTATATTTATTTCATGATCTCTTCATGAAGCATAGACAGAACAGATGTTTGTTCTGAGTTGTGTGTGTGTATTTTATATCTCACTTGTCATGCTGCTTTAAGACATTTTAAATTTCGAGATGCATAATACATACTATTGGAGGTTGTCACTTCGTTTTACATGTTACAACACTTCCACTCTGAACTGAATTTTAAAACTTGCAAGTCAAAGGAGAATTGCTGTAGAGGTAAATTTCTCCATGTACTCATATGTTTCATTAATATGCAGCTAGATCAATTGTGGCACCACATACTACATATGAAGTAAAGAACTTACTCAATGCTTTGATTTCTTTATTTCTGTTAGTTGTATGTCTTTTGGATGTTTAGGTTGCTATTAAATATTCCCACACTGATATTTTCACATATGACATTGTTATCTCCAGTACAATATTTTAAAGAAAAAAATTTTATTTTGAAAATTTCTATACAAAACTAAGGAGTGTATCTTTATCAACATGAGAGATGTGACAATAATTGTATAGTAGTATTATAGTCCCTTAATATTATTTTTATCTTGTTTTTGTTGTTGCTTTTAGTTTTTGTTTATGTCATAGGGCACATGTGCACACTAGAAAGAGACAGAGAATGACAGAGAGAGGGAAAGTAAGAAATCACCCCCCCACCCCAGGGGTATGGCCACACTGCAATCTCTTCTCTTATATTCTTCTTCTGGAACTTTGGGCATACTTGCACATGCACCCTCTGTTATTTTCAAGGGATAAGGTCTTGGACTGGAACTGCAATTGGCCATGTGGGAATTCAGAACCCTAACCACCACGCCACCTGCTAGCCTGTATTAGTGTTATTATTAATATGCTATATTTAATGACTGCTCAGTTCCTTTCCAAAGCTGAGAGTTTTAGAGCCTGCATTCACAAATGCAGAAATTGATGATTTCCTGTTCACTGTACCTGCAGGGAAACTGGGAAGCTGACGTGTGGCCCATTTTATTACATGAAGAGTCTCAGGTGCCGTGTGCAATTTTGTATTCAGTCCTAAGGTTTTCTGAATGTATTTCATCTTTATTTCCCCCAACTATGTTTGTTATATTTGTTATTATAAGCCTTTTAATATCAGTTGTGCAAATATTCTATATAAATATATAAATGATAGTGATACCTCGAGGATACAAAAACATGTAAATAATTCCAGGAATAGTTTCACACCTTATATAATTCTATTAATTTTATTGTATCACATACTCACCTTTTACAGAAAATCTACAAACAATGAATATAGTCCAAATTTCAAACTTTGAAATAAACTATGAAAGTATTTCTAAAATTTTTCACAAACAATGGTCTCTTATTATTAAGGTAATTCATATAATTATACAAGTTTTTGGTGAAAAGATAAATAAAAACATACAATCTATTGAATGATGTGTTGATGTGGTTCTTTTTACTCATTCGTGTTTGTAGGCATGTGTGTGTTTGTGTGTGTGTGTGTGGTAACTTGACTTGAAAGAGACCTGTAGATCTGAGAGCACCACTCCTCTGTTTCAGACAGTCTTACTAAACTTTCGTAGTTTTTTTTTTTTAACCACAACTAATTCTTTAGAACTCTTTTTAGAACTTCACATTTAAGTTTTCCGAAGTGTTTGACTTAGTTTGCATTAATCTTTAAAATCTATAGTTACAGTAGCATATGCAACTTGGGTAAACAATTTCCTTAATGTGTATCATTTATTTATTCCATGAGAGAGACAGAGAGACTTCTTTGTCAGGGGTCTTGTCATGCCGTGATCCCACTCCGACTCCCAGTCAGCCAGGATCATAGACATGCATGGTGTGCCTGATGTGGTTCACGTCAATCCAGATGGGAATCTGCACCTCCAATGTAGCATCGCTGCTATGCAGTGGCACCCTGCCACTTGTTGGCAGCCCTGCAACTGCCTCCAGTGATTTTCAGAATTCCAGAGTGAAATCCGAGAAAGCATGTCCTAGAGGCTGTGATAAGTGAGTGACCATTGAGCACTGATAGGTGTACTTTTCGGGTACAGTTAGCAGGAGAGAGAAATTTTCAAATCAATTGTTGAGATCCACTATAAGTTAAAATATACTTTTATTTAGATATTTACAGTTTGCCTCATTTTTACCTTACGGACTACATGAACAAATGTCACTGAGTAAGGGATGAAGCATGAAAAACAGGGCAACAAAAACAGTTTCCTTAGTTAAATTACATTTGAGGGAACAGGTCTACCCTCTTCTATAGATTTACATATTTTAAAACATTTGGTTTACATGTTTTTTCTAATGTTAAATTATTTTTCAATAGGTAATCAATTAAATTGCCATCTTTAATTTTAAGATTGTTTTCTTTCTTTTTTTTTAACAGAGGGTGGATATGCTCACCAGAGAGAGACAGAGATACAGAGACAAAGAGAGAAGGTGAAAGCACTACTCACTGGGGCACAATCATGCCGAAATCCTTCTTCTCCATTTCTCTCTCCTGTCAGTATTTTGGGTGTGCATGTACTGGTGCTCAGTGTGTTTTTCAAACTGCTGGAATTGGGATTCAAACTATACTTGGTCATGTGAGTTCCAGCTTCCATAACCACAGGGCGTAGGGCTGGCCCTTTAAAATTTTGAAAGTTAAATGACAAGCAGTATTTTAGATAGGTAATGAAATGGGTGTTTTTTTGTTTGTTTTTGTTTTTGTTTTGAGAGGTTTTTGCTATAGAGCACGTGTGCTCACCAGAAAGACAGAGAGAGACAGAGAGAAAGGGAGAAATCACCCCCTACGGGGGATGGCCACACCGCAATCCCTTCTCCTTTATTCTACTCTTGGGACCTTGAGCATGCACGCACATGTGCCCGGTGTGAGTTTAAGCCACCAAATCTGGGACTCCAACTGCAGTCAACTACATGGGTGTCCAGCGACATAGCCATTACGCCAACTGCTGGTCCTGAAGTTGTGTTTTATCCTTACCCTAATATACTCATGTTTTGACATTCCATCCCATAGACCTATAAATCTCTTAATTTTTTTATCTTCAGTTGGGCATTGTTCTTCACGTGTTGTAATTAAGACATTTTTATATTAAATATCTGTAGTTCTTGCCCTGTGTAATTTGCAAGCTAACTACTGTATGAATGGGTTATTGCTAATAGGAGAAGTCAGTAAGAACCATTTTCATTTATGAGCTTAATATGACATAATTTAACTAAGCAATATTTGGACACTGTAGACATGCCAGTATACATTGTGTACTGATCACATGGATAAGCATATTGTCATAGAAAGGAGTCACAGATATTGGGTTGTTGGAAAAGTCATGATGCATTTTTTTGTTTTTCTATGCAAAATGCATCATAATTTTTCTGAAGACCCAATACATACCAGAAATGCTATGCAAGGGTTATTGGGAAAAACCTGTAAGCAGAAAAGTAACACATATACATCAGGTGAACTCTGTTTATCCTACTATCTAGCTCAGGAACTGACAGTGTATGCACCATGGTCTTGTGCCAGTAGAGGGACCTTGCTCAGTTACTCTTTCCGTATCTACGTGAGGGACAATGAGAGCCCTCTGTTGAGAGAAGGGCCTCATTAGAAAAGGGGCAGCTTCTAAAATCCAGAGGCTGGTATCAGCCTATTCTTTCAAGATGATTGAGACCTCCTGAACTAGTTCTTTGCTAAGATACCAATAGTGGAAAGGCAATGAGCCTCAAGGGCCATCCTGATTTGTTGTTTTAAATTTTCTATTAATATGACAGTAAGTTTCCTTTTCTTAAACAATAGAAGATTTACGGAGCACCGCAGTGAAGTATGATGCTCTGTGAGGGTGACTCACATGAATAGCTTCAACATTCACATCTGGAGACCTTGGGCACACTGGGCACACATGAGCCTATGATCTGTGGATGGCTGAATTTGAGGATGGATTAGGTATCAAGTCTCTGTTGGACTGTTGCTTCTCTGTCTCTGTCTCTCTCTGTCTTGCTTGCTCATGGAGAGTATCAACTTTTTATTAAAAAGAAAAAGGTTTATTTATGGTTAAAAGGAATACGATTCTGTTAATACTTTGAGTAGATAAGTTACAAATGAAAATATTGTGCTAAAATTTCTGTTCTTTATTTTTACATTTGTATTATTTATTTTCTTCCTAAAGGAGAAATGAGAGAGAGAGGGCCACCTTTAACAAAGTTTTCATGCTGCTGTCAATGTTTCTGGCCCTTTTGCCAGCAGGATCACATAAAAACCCGTGGGCATGCCCTGCATGTCTAGATAGACCAGAAAACAAATCCAGAGCCTTCCTCTACAGTCTCCACCATTTTTCAATAGTGCCTCTAATGCCTGTGCTGCTGTGCCCTAAGCTAGTATTTTCTTGTTTCTCTCTCTAGGTATTTGAAAGCTAAGCAAAGCTTGAAACTAGATGTTTTAGTCTCTCACAGGACATCTTATTAGATACATGACTTTAATTCTTCTCAAACTGCATCTTATTTGAGATACAATATATTTTACCTATTTTCAATATGCAGCATATATTTTTATAAATTTAGAATATCAAGAATATAAACTATTGAAACCTAATGAACCATATATTTGCTGCTTCTTTGCAAAGCTGCTATTGCTTTCTATTGATTAGCAAGAGCACTGTCCAAGTCATCAAGTAGGTATGATCTTGGGTAGTTGGATAGAGACATTAAAAATTGAGACTAATGGTATCTGAGAAACATTTTTTATAGTTAATTTGTCTAAGTCTTACCAGATACTTCTAAGTATGTAAGACACTCCCTGGCCATGCTTACTCTGATTCACTCAGGCACCTTGTTGACCTGTCTCATGCTTGCAATCTTTTAACAAATTCCTTGCCCCAATTGTTTATACATCAATCAAACCCTGTTCCCTTAACCTTCCCCCGTTAATTATTAACTCTGGTATCTGAACACACTGATTCAGACCATTCATCTGATCATCTTTCAAATAGTACACATACCCACTCAGGTATGCAAAATAGTCATCATAATTGTTACGTTTGTTTATGGTTTTAATAGTTGAACTGACTTTTTTTCAAGCTAGTCTTTCTAAGAACAAAACTCTAATCTCACTCAAATCAAATCAGGGTGCTGTCTGGCAATTCAGTATCTAATCTTCCTTTCCTGTATAATCCTTGAGGTAATTCCCACACTTTTATCTCATCTGTATTTAAGGGAATTGCTTTATGTTAGCCAGGAAATTATAGAATGGTAACAACTCTGGCATTAGACCACTATTATCTACTCAGGATGATAGAAGCTGAAACTTTGTGTTACTAACTGCTCTGTCATACACTCCATAAGAATCACAACTATTATTCCCCACCCTGACCACAATGCATTTATGTCTGAACTCTATTTTACTCCAAGTTGCTTATGTTCCCTTTACAAGGGATCACAGAAAATCTCTGACTGCTGTCCTTTACAACTTTAGTGTCTTTGTGCTAGTATGTTGCTAAACAGAAATACCAGAGAATGCATGACTTTTGAACAGGAGAGGTTTATTTGACTCATAATTCTGCAGGCCGGGAAGTACAAGTGCTTGGGGGAGCATCTGGGTAGCCTCTGTCCTTTGTCACAACATGGCCAAGAAAAGCAGGAAGGTTGGAAGGCACTTGCAGAACAAGAGCGACCTGTGGGCAGACATCCTTTTATACAACCAACTCTTCCTGGAACTAATATTTTCCTGACATAACCAGTGCTCACTCCCTTTTGTGACACAGCATTAATCCATTCATGAGGGCAATGTCTCCATGATCCAAATACCACCACTAGGCTTCACCTCTTAAAGGTCTCATTACCTCTGAATACCATTACACTGAAGACCAAACTCTAACACAAGAACCCTTGGGACAAACCATTATCTAAACCATAACATCTATGATAATGGGAAATATTTTGAGGTTATCCAGACTTCCTCTGCCTTGACATGGTATTCAGCCTTTTGTATTCTATTGTTTATTATTGATGTTCACAAATGCATGTCAGTTTGAGTACATATTGGGTCACTGGAAAAGAAAAACAGAAAAATACATCATGATTTTTCTAATGACCCAATAGAAAAAATGTGAATTTTTTTTATGTTTTTAATATTAGATTTACCATCTACAATTTAATGCTCTTAACCTTGACTACCCACATTTTAACCCTGAGCATTCTTCAAAATGTCATTGCCACATCCCAACTGTCCCCTGATATTTTGTCCTCCCAAATTTCTAAATATGCTGAAATATATAGTCTGAGACTTGGTGGAAGAAATAAAAACCTTGCTAGTCTTTATCTATGATATCAGTAATTATTAACTTCTATATAACCATGTTCCACATGCATTTCATCCCTTAGTCTCATTTCTTTGGTTATTAGCGGTTAATATAAAGTAATTTTTAAATAAAAGTTTAAGCAAAAAAACCAATATCATAGGAAGTACTTGAAGTAATAAAATAATTTCCTTTATTGCAGATTTGTTTAAACCCTCCCAATTATCATCTTCATTGACAATATAATCAGTACTTGATGCTCAGTTTCTGTTAATTTTTAATGCTACTAATGCTGTTTAATACAGTGTATAATTTAACACTGAATCTTTTAGTAGAACTAAGCTTTGACATCTTCTGCAATCATCCAGTCAAAACTAATATTTTTAATCAATTACCACCTCTTTTCCCCTACCCTATCCACATTTCATCATGTAATGTATAGATCATTTAAATTTTTATACTTACAATTTCTCTTTTAGAATGAGAAAATCATTAGATATAGCAAACTTTCATGCTTAAAAAAAAAGTTGTTATATAAAGTACTATAGTTGGAAGTTCCTTGACTTCTCAGGAGATTTTCAGCTACAGACTTCTGTTAATCAAGTGATATTACTGGCATGTAACTGTTCTAAGTAAAGTGGAACATTTAGAATGAAAGTCTATTCTTATAGGAAAACAAACAAATACCATTGAGAAATCACGGTGGCTCACTTAAATCCTTGGGAAAGCTTTTACCTAAATACCATGTTTAGGTACTAGCTTTCCTGTGACTACTAACTTGAGTTAAGGATGCATTTTTTGAGGCTTAGCTTACTAAGGCCAGCTAATGTTTCAAGAGATGCATATATTTCCCATTCCCTTGAGAATATACAGGTACCTGTCTAGTCTGGCTTTTACATACTGATCTAGAATAATAATTAAAGTATAGCTGCAATTTCATGAATATTCAGTCACTCCATTAAAAAGAATGAACTTGAGCCATAGATCAATTGCACGGAAGTTGATAAACTCCTTTATCAAGTATGCTATTTTCAGGAAACAAATGCAGGTAGTGAGACAAATGCCATTTTCTCTCTCTCTTTTCTGTAATTCAAATTCATCATATTGTATGAGAGAAGAGTTTGTTGCAGTCCAATTTCCAGTTTTTTCTCAATTACTTTAGGTTTAAATTCCTATACAGCCTGTCTCATCTTTTCTGTTCTACCTTTTTCCTAGGATGGTATCTGAGGTCCAGAGAGGGAGGTATCAACAGGTTGTTGTAACTTGAGCAAGGATCTCACCTGGAAGAAGTCCCAGTACCATTGTGTCATACTCTGATGTGACTCTTCCACTGAGTTCTTGTTTTATATGATCATGCAAGGTTGATATGTGTGCCAAGTCTATGTTCCTGCTTGGTCACTAACTGGTTTACGCCAGCAGTAGAAGCTGACTCTCCTGTCCTTATTGAGGATGTGTTTTGGAATAATGCTACCTCCTGCACTATTCACTGCCTGACAGGAAAAATCAGTGGCCACTCTTTTTTTTTTTTTCTCCCATGCTATAGGGTGCTTGAGCTCACTGGACAGGGAGAGACAGAGAGAAAGAGACAGATCACTTTCCAGGGGCAAAGGTCATGCTTCATTGCCTTCTCAATTTTCCTCTCAGGATTTTCGGCATGTAAGCACAGGCGTGTAGTGTGATTTTCAAGTCGCTGGGTCTGGAAGTCCAACTGCAGAGTGGGCTATGTGAGATCCGGGGCCCTAACCTCCATGCCACCTGCTGACCCCATTTCTATCCTCATATTCTCAATCCTGTGTGATAGTTTTCTCTCTCCCCCAGCCAACTGTGGATGTTCTATGTGAGACAGAGATTCTGACCAATGTTTAAGCCTTTTAAGTTCTACTCTACTTCCATTGCTTCCTTAGGTTGTAAGAGATTATTTGGTTGAGGTAGAAGATAACAATATCCAGTGGGATAAGGGAACAAAAACAACAATAACAAGTGCGCTAATATCACCCCATATCACACGGCCCCACTTTGTGCTCAGGACTAGTATTCTGGGAATGTGTTAAGCAATGATTGAGTGTTTTGATTAGAAATCACTCCATAGATCATTATTGGATAGAAATTATGATTTAAAAATGAACGCACCACATTCAAATAATGTCAGTTACTGAATACTCCCTTTAATCACAACCTTTAAGGACATTAAATGTCATGACAATTGGAAGTCGGAGAAGTGAGAAGAAATAAAAAAGGCAAGAGGGAAGCGAATGCCAAAGCTCTACGTCTCATATTAGTGAGGTGCCAGTCTCTTCCAGTTCAATTTAACTGACATTCACACAACCCCTAACTCCTAATATCTGTGTTCCCCTTTTCAAAGCTTTAGCACAGTGCTTTCATATAGAAATCTGTAAATACAAGTCTGTTCAATACTATACAAGAGAAATGCTGTAGATTTAATTTTTTTAAGATATAGTTGGCCAGGAATTCTTTGTTTTTTTCTTGTCTTCTCTCTCTCTCTCTCTCTCTCTCACTTTTTTTTTAGATTTTTTTCTTCTATAGGATGTTTGCGCTCACCAGAGAGAGACAGAGAAAGAAAGTGAGAAAGCACCCCCCACCCTCTGCCAGAAGGGATGGCCAACCATAATCTCAAAAGGAGAATGAAGGAGAAGGGATTGTGATATATAGCATGTCAGTCCTCTTTGGGGATGCTCTCTCACTTTCCCTCTCTTTCTCCCTCTCTCTCTCCCCCCCCCTCTTTCTGTCTCTGGAAACAAACAAAAAAAGATAATAAAAGTGAAGATGAGAGACCTACATGTGCACATACCCTTTCCAAAACCCTGAGAGCATTATGCCTTAGTGTAATATGGATATTTTCCTGCTCCAAGTTATTTTTGCTGAGTTCAACTCACTTTTTCAAATGTCCCTTCAGGTCACAATTTTGAACAATCATAGGCTAACATTATTTCAGGAACTCCATATCTGGTCTGTAGTGTTCAAACATGATCTGACACTGGTACACCAATTTCCTCAGACTCAAGGGAAAACATATCATTTTCTTTGATTAATTACTTTCCAAACTTATTCAATTGTATTGAGCTTGGGAATCAAATGATCTTACCCAGAAGTGGGCTTCCTAAAACTATTTCTCACTAGGCTTTTACTCTCCTATGGATAAGGGATTCATACTCACCATCAGTTCTCTTTAAAGAAATAGGTTCATGAATTTCCAGCTTCTAAATATCTCCAACATCTTGTGTATGCTGGAGGCAAGAGTCAACTAAAAATCACACAAAGAGTTCTTGGGTATTTCTTTTGTAAGACTTGCCTTTGATATGACCGTCACATTGTCTGTCACATTAAAAAGTGGAAGACACTCTTGGTTGTAGGGCCTCAGATAAACTGAGTGAGAATGCAGACATTGCACAAGTGTTTACATTTACAAAACACCAACAAAGTGCTGAAAGTTCAACAAAATTAGCCATTATTGTCAGAATTCCTATTGTAACTTGCCATGAGTCAGGTAATATCTCTATACCCAGGGAAAAAAAAAGGACCTGATCTCTGAAACAAGTCTTATAGCATATTACAAAAAAAAAAAAAAAAAAAAAGGTGGGGATAATATGTCGAAAGCTGTCATGTAGGATAGGAATTTCCCAACATATTAAGGGAATTTATTTTTGCTTGAATAAAATGAAAATAATACCAAAAGAAAATACAGTTGTACCTTTAATTTTGAATATAGGTATATCATTTGCAAGTATTTTTTTTTACATAAAGAAATTCTATATTCTAAAGTTTAATCAATTTTTAAAATTTATTTTACATTGTTCTGATGTGAATCTGTTTAGCTTAATTTAATTGCATGCAATGATTGTCAATGATTGTCATTTACATTTTCCTTTTAATGAAATAGGGTATCAATAAGAATAAAGTGTTATGGTTCTGCACAGGAACAAAATTTAATTTTCTATTCTTTCCATTTTAGGTAAAATGTACAACTACAGTGTTCATTTGTAAAAGTAATTGCACAAAGTTAACTACATTTAAATTCACAGGAACATGATTTTTATAGCAAAAAGAAATAGAAGCAGCCAAAATATATAAGTAGGTAGATTAGTCTGAATAAGCATTAGTAATATTTACTTGAACCCTATCTTATTCCTTAACATAATATTCTTTATCATAAAGCAAAAGATGTGAGTGGGCTGTTTACTTGTTTTATATTTCATATTCTAAGGAGAAATATATGCAACTAATTATCATGCTCAGTAAGGAAAACCACTCACATGGAAAATGAAATTTGAAAAACAATGCACATATATTTCTGCTCTAATAGTGCAAGAAGGGCCCTACACATAATTTTTCTGAAGTAAATTCCAGGTTCTTGAGAGTTTGTATTCCCCATAAGTTATGTTGTCTATTGTGTATATGTATGTTTTAAATGTTTGAGAAAATGCCATATTTTATTCTGCATGTCTAAATTCTAGTGTGTAGTTTTTCCATTTGCATTTTATCTGAATTTACCTCTCATCTGACAATATCTAAATAGGAGAGAAATAAGAGAACAAAGTAAAAGATGTTTGTACTGAGGCAAAATTCTGCAAATCAACCTGTAACTTGAGGGTTTGTATTCTTAGAGGAAATAAAGATAAAAATCACTGCCAGAATTAAAAATATAATATCAGTAACTGTAATGAATATATTACAGGTTTTATCCAACTTCTAAGATATCATAGTTTTTCATTCTCTACAGATCTTTCTCTGTCCATGTGTTTTGGCTAAACAAGATCACAGGTCCTGATCAGAAGAGAGCATGTGACTTGCACTGCATTGGTGATACCATTTCAACTTCCTACCTGATGAAATTGATTCTGTTATAGACACTTCCCAAAAAGGCATAATTCCCAGGTTTTTTGAGAAGCCTCAAAACTGTGTTCTGTAAACGCTGGAAATTTCAAGCAGTAAAACATAATAGTCACTTATTACAGGAAAGCAATATTCTGACTATGTGGAGGAAGTACATTTAACGAAGCCAACAGAGAGGAGAACCAAACTGGTGAAGAGAAAGAGAGCTGGTGGGAACCAGCAGTTAACGTAATGGCTATGTCGCTGGACTCCCACGTAGTCGACCGCGGTTCGCGTCCTGGACCCGGGGGCTTAAAACTCGCGCCGGGTGTGTGTGCATGCGTGCCTAAGATCCCGAGAGGAGAATGGAGGAGAAGGGATTGCGACATGACCATCCCCCCAGGAGGTGATTTCTCGCTTTCTGTCTCTCTTTCTCTGTCTGTCTGGTGAGCGCACGCGCCCTATAGTGAAAACCTCTCCAAAAAAAAAAGAGAGAAAGAGAGCTGGAGACAGAGGCACCCTAATGACTGTTTGAGGTCTACATTCTATCAGATTAAAGCTAATTCACTTCATTGGGCTTTCCACATAACTGAGCGAATCAGTTTATTTTTCGAGTTGAGTTTTTCTCATTTGCAACTGCAAAGGTGTTTGTTTATTGGGGTCAATTAAATAGGGTCTAGAATTGCGTTAAATCTTACAGAAATTTTCATGTTGAACTCCCACAATTTTACTAATATTTAATAAGTTGGAGAATTGTAAAGAAACAAAGAGACTATTTCAACTATTCTTAACCAATCGAAAGAGGAATGAAGTTGGACAAAGAAAAATCCATTCCCAACAATTGAATGAAATGAACAAATTATGGTTGCAACTTTTTATATTTCTGTTTCTATAAATTCAGATAATATAATTGCATTATATTCCTGTATCTTACAGTTGTCCTTTCATCATCTTCTTTTCTCCATTTCTTGGTTGGTGGTAATTATTACTATCCTTGCATTAAAATCTCAGAAATATTTTTTACCATTCTTATGCCTATTCTACCTTTCCTACCAATTAGAGGTACAGAAGAAGATATAAAATGATAAAAAGTTAAAAATAGATCAGGTGTAACTCAAATATTACATACTGTGATGCATTGCTTTTTTCCCAGAAATCAGTTTATATGCTCATTTATGCTCAGTGTGCTCATTTCATAAAAATGCTATGACTTGTATTTTGCTTTGTACTCTTCTTAATGCAGGTGATTATGAGATGCTCATTTGACAATATTGCATTCACAGGAGAGAGACAGAGAGAAAGTGAGAAATCACTCACCAGGGAGGATGGCCACACTGCAGTCCCTTCTCCATTCTCTTTCTGGAATTTTGTGCATACACACACATGCATCTGGTGTGATTTTTCAAGTCAGAAAGTCCAGGACTTGAACTGAAATATGCCATGTGAATATCCAGCACCTTGATTTCTCATGGCTCCTGTGAAGTAGTCATTTCAGGGTAAAAGAGAAATGAAGAGTTCCTACTGATAATTCAGCCTCCAGCAAACAAGCTAGCGTGATGACTAGAAATCACCCCAGGACCACAAGAAATATGGGAAAGCAAGAAAATACCTCTCCTCCAAGGAAAAAGAATATAACTCCTCTTCATCCACAAGCAGTTCAATGGAAATCATGGAAATGTCTGATAAAGAATTTAGAACATTCATTATGGTGAAGCTAGCAGAGATAGAAGAGAAGAGAGACAATGAACTGCAGAAGAGAAAGGAGAAAGAAGTTGATGAGTTCCAGGAGGTGAGGACATTCTTACAAGATCTCATAAGAGCATTGATAATCTATTCCATGAAATCCTGCAAGAAAACTTTCCAAACTTAGAGGGGCACTCAAAGATCCAGTCCCAAGAAATGCAAAGGACCCCAAATAGAATCGACTCAAGAAGATCTTCTCCAAGACACATTATAGCCAGATTGACCAAAACCACAGACAAAGACAAATACTAAGATTGGCAAGAGAAAAACATCAAGTTACCTACAAAGGATATCCTATCAGGCTAACAGCAGACCTCTCATCAGAAACAATCTGAGCAAGGAAAGAATGGGAAAATGTATTCAAAGTGTTAAGAGAAAAGCAGTTTCAGCCAAGAATACTATACTATACCCAGGAAGATTATCTTTCATGTAGGAAGAAAAGACAAGAACGTTCTCAGATAAACAAAACCTGAAAGAATTTACCACCACCAGACCAGATCTCCAAGAAGTTCTCAAGGGAAAATCTCACTTTGTATGCTGTGATGATGTACAGTGAATGAAAGTAAATAAATTAATTTTAAAAATTAAAGACAAAAAGAAATCCAGCACCTTAACCACCATACCATCTGCTGGCTCCAATAACACTTTAAGTAATTTTAACACAATTTGTTTAATTATATTTTTTTTACATTATATTTTGAAATAATTTTAGACTTACCAAAAGTTTATTTAAGGTATACACATTACCTCCTTCTCCTAATGTCGACATTTTATGTTACTATGGGGTGTTTTCTAGAGCTAAGAAATTAACATTGATACCATTGTTAAGTAAACTATAGGCTTTATTTAGATTTCACAAGTTTCTCCACTAATATCGTTTTCTCTTCCAAAACTAAAGCCAGAGTATTACACTGAAATTAGTTGCCAGGTATCTTATGTTTCCTCCTAATTATGACAGTTTCTCAGCCTTTCCATGATCTTGATACTTTTGGATATTGATTAATTATTTTGCAGAATTCCCTTCAAACTGGGTGGCTCTCATCGTTCTTATGCTTAGATTAAAGTTATTAAATTTTGGTATCAATTACACAAAAGTAATGTGTTTTTCTCAGGACATCGAGATCAGAACAAGTACATGTCACATCACAGGTAAAATAAATCTTGATGACTTGGTTAAAGCAATATCTGTCAGGTTTTTCTTCCCTTTGCAATAGATATTTGTAGGAAGATAATTTGAGAAAGTACTGATTTCTTATTTCTCTTCAAACTGTTCTATTTTTTCAAATGCATTTCTAGTTTATTTGCTTTTACATACAAATGTTAGAATCAGTTGTCTTTATCTATAAAAATTTCTGCTGGATATTTTTTTCTTTTTTTAGAGAAATTTTTGCTATAGGGCACATGTGCTTGCCAGAGAGAGAGGCAGAGCAAAAATTGAGAAATCATCCCCACAGTGGGAGAGGGCCACACTGCAGTCCCTTCTCCTCCATTCCCCTCTTGGATTTTCAGCAAGCACACAAGCACACCCTGTGTAGATTTTTTTTTTCCTGAGATTTTTTTTTTCTATAAGGCATGTGCACTTGCCAGAAAGACAGAGAGAGACAGAGAGATAGAAAGCGAGAAATCACCCACCAGGGGGGACGACCATGCACAATCTCTTCTCCTCCATTCTCCTCTCGGGATCTTGGGCACACACGCATATGTGCCCAGTGTTAGTTTAAGCCACAGGGTCCGGGACTTGAACTACGGTCAACTACATGGGAGTCTAGTGACATAGCCATTATGCTGACTGCTGGTCCCACCCTGTGTAGATTTTTAAGCCATTAAGACTGAGATTCTAAATGCAGTCAACTAGTGAGGGGTCCAGTGATGTAACCATTACACTATCTACTGGAGCCTATCTGCTGCATTTTTTTTCTTTTTTTATTAATTTTTTTTTGCATTTATTCACTGAACATCATCACAGCACATGAGATGCAGTTTCCCATCCAGAATACACACTGTATAGTGGCTTAGTCATACATGCTACCATCATAAATAATTTTCCATTTCTTATTTCATATATATGCTAACGAATATCTTAATTGACCTAACTACTTTCAATAGCAAGTTCAGCTGATATATAAATATCAGTGAACAAATGTTTGACTTTTGGCATGAAACTATGAATAGAATGAATATACTATAAAATTGCACCTCGCAGAAGCTATATAGCTGTGGTCATTAAATAGGTATTTTTTAATATGTTTTTTAATTTCAAGAAAGGCAGTTTTAGCTTTAATGAATCAAAATAAAAATAATGTTATGATAATTTTGCTTAAGACTTAAAGCCAGGAAGGAGGTTAGAATTCTATTACCTGGACCTTCTGACAATTCAAGAGAAGAAAAAAATCCTTATCTCTGGACTACAAAGCATAGAAAAAGATCAGTTATTGTTTTAGTCAAAAGCCATAGGGACTAGCAGTTTGCATAATAGCTATGTTGCTAGACTCCCATGTAGTCGACCGCGGTTCGCATCCCTGACCTGGTGGCTTAAAACTCACGCCGGGCACATGTGCGTGCGTGCCTAAGATCCCGAGAGGAGAATGGAGGAGAAGGGATTGCTGCGTGGCCATACCCCCTGGGGGGTGGTTTCTTGCTTTCTGTCTCTCTGTCTCTGTCTGGCGAGCGCACGTGCCCTATAGCAAAAACCTCTCAAAAAAAATAAATAAATAAAATAAAATAAAAAGTCATAAAATTCTATTTCATCAGCTTTTTCATGTACTTAATCTAATCCCTGTTGTGGTCCAAACTGTCCATTTAAATTCTGGAAGACAATATTCAACTCTGGACTTGTTCCTACCATTAACCTGGCCATTTTCTTGGATTTTGGTTGTTTTTTTTTTTTTTGGAGAGTTTTTTTTTTTGCTATAGGGCGCATGCACTCGCCAGACAGACAGAGAGAGACATAGAGACAGAAAGCGAGAAATCAGCCCCCAGGGGGGATGGCCACGCCGCAATCCCTTCTCCTCCATTCTCCTCTCGGGATCTTGGGCACGCACACACACGTGCCCGGCGTGAGTTTTAAGCCACCGGGTCTGGGATGTGAACCACAGTCGCTACGTGGGAGTCCAGTGACATAAGTATTACGCTAACTGCTGGTTCCCTTCTTAGATATTTTTTAACTCTTATTTCTGTGTGTCTAACTTTAGTTTTTCTGATGTAACACTCCCTTCTTGGAGAACTTCTGGGAGAATTGGACTGGTGTCAGAAAATTCTTTCAAGTTTTGTTTATCTGAGAATGTTCTTGTCTTCTCTTCCCATATAAAGGATAATCTTGCTGAGTATAATATCCTTGGTTGAAATTGTTTTTCACTCATCACTTTGAATATATTTTCCCATTCTTTCCTTGCTTGCATTGTTTCTTTTTGAGAGTTCTTTTTTTCACTATAGGGCATGGATGCTCACCAGAAAGACCGAGAGAGACAGAGAGACAGAAAGTGAGAAATCACTCCCCAGGGGGGATGGCCATGCCGCAATCCCTTCTCCTCCATTCTCCTCTCAGGATCTTGGGCACGCACGCACACGCACCCGGCGTGAGCTTAAGCCACCAGGTCTTGTACTCGAACTGCAGTTGACTACATGGGAGTCCAGCGACATAGCCATTATGCCAACAGCTGGTCCCGTTCACCTTGTTTCTGATGAGAGTTTTGCTGATGGGATATTCTTTGTAGGTGACTTGTTTCTCTCTTGCCCGTCTGAGTACCTGGTCTTTGTCTATTGTTTTGGTTAATCTGGCTATAATGTGTCTTGGAGAAGATCTCCTGAGGTTGATTTCATTTGGCATCCTATGTATTTCTTGAGCCTGGATCTGCTGGATTTTTAATGGAGATTTAATTTAGTCTTTAAGTATTAGAACCTTAGAAGAATTTCAAACTTTAAATTTGAATCTTAAATCTCTAATTTAAATCTTTAAATTTATGGAGAATTGGGAGCCTAACAATACTGAGTCTTTAAATATATAAACAAGCATTATCTCTCCATTTCTTTTATTTCATCAGTGTTTTTTAGTTTTTAATGCATGAACACTGTACATATTTTTAAGTTTCATAATTATTTTATTGTTTTTGTGGTGCTATTTTAAATATTGCTTTTTTCTTATTTGAATTGCTTATTTCTAGTTTATATATAAAAATATACTTCATTTTTCTCAGTTATTAGTTCTAGAAGCTTCTGTTTTTATAAACTCTTTGGAATTTTCTATATAGACAATTATGGTTGTTAGAAGTAGTTTTAATTCTTGCTTTCTAAAAATATGTCTTTTTTTTCTGTTTTTGTTGCTTTAATTAAACTTCTCAGTACGTGTTGAATAGGTGTGATGACAAAGGACTTCATTACCTTGGTGTTGAATCTCATAAAAAATCATTTAGCTTATCATTATTAAGTAATAATTAGACATTGTGTCTAATTTGTTTTTGGCATTTCCCCCATATACGTCCATTGAAGGATTAAGGGAGTTTCTATCTATTCTCAGTTACAGTAAGTTTATAACGTGAATGATCTTGAAGTTTTTCGAATGATTTTTTCTATATTTTTGAGATAATCAGATGTGTTTTCATCCTTTCTATAAAAATATGTTGAATTACAATACAACTCCTTTTTGTATGTTGAGCCAGTCTTGCATTCATAGGCTAAACCCACTTGATAAAACTAATTATTTTAGTATATTGCTGAATTTGCTTTGCTAATACTTTGTTCAAGCGTTTTGTATCTATATTTCTTCGTTTCTTCCCCCCTACTTGTCTTTCTTGAGGTTATGAGCTTTTCGATTTTTATTTTCTTGTAATCTACTACTAGTTTTTATTTACTTGTCATTTGAAAATTATCTTTTGCAGTTTCCCATAGATTTGAAATAAACAACTTTTAAAATCAGAATCTGTCTCCAGATAACATTATAATACTTCATATGTAGTAGGAGAATGTAAAATACATATTTCTATTTAGTCACTTCCATTTTTTGCACTTGGGATGTTTCATTTCACTTTTACATAGGCTATAAACACATTAAAGTACTAGAATTTTGTGATACATAGTTTATCTTTAGAGAATATTTTTTGATTAAAAATTATTCCATTTGTAACACTTTTGGTTTCTTTGTCTTGATTTAAGTTTTTCTCTGGCATTTTTTTTAAATCAAAGTTTTCAGAATTTATTTTTGTTCTTACTAATATGGAATTCATGTTACACTTTCAGAAAATGTTCTCATTTGTGCTCATTTAAAAAAATTACTTTCTTATAATTTTATGCTATTATGAGTGTATTTAAAAATTATTTCAGTGTCAAATTAAATGGAATATGGTGTAATCTTATGAGAGTCCTAACCTATCACAGTATTAGAGCCATAGGAGATCTAAAACTACTCCTCATTACACACCATATATGATACGGACATGCTTTCATCAGAGTTGAGTTTATAGTGTACTGATACTGCTCATGTGTTGTCTTCTCTCATCATCATAGCATACACTGGAAGGAGACA
The DNA here is from genome assembly GCF_000334495.1 of Tupaia belangeri chinensis. NCBI lineage: Eukaryota > Metazoa > Chordata > Mammalia > Scandentia > Tupaiidae > Tupaia > Tupaia belangeri. The sequence goes on from NW_006160032.1 coordinate 2,034,230, forward strand.
ACAGGAAAATGAGGTTTAAAGTGACTGAGAAATTTGCCCAGAGGTGCACATGCAGCGGATAGCATAGATGAGGTTCGAACCAATGTAGCTTAACTTCAGAGACTACATACTTAATCACCAAACTCTCTCGTGTCCATAGGAGTAGAACTAGCTTTCGGAGAGATAGCTGTATCCCAGTGAATAAAACATAAAACAAACCCCGTAATTTACTTTTGGAGTCATGTGGCTACATGTGAAGGTGAAGAAGGGTTAGTTTTGTCGGTTTTAAAAACTCAGAAAAAGATACCTCTGTGATTTTTTTTATTTTTTTATTTTTTGAAGAAGTTTTCGCTATAGGGCACATGTGCTCGCCAGACAGACAGAGAGAGACATAGAGTGATAGAAAGCGAGAAATCACCCCCCAGGGGAGATGGTCACACCACAGTCCCTTCTCCTCCATTCTCCTCTTGGGATCTTGGGCACGCACGCACACGCGCCCGGCGTGAGTTTTAAGCCACCGGATCCGGGATGTGAACTGTGATCGACTACATGGGAGTCCAGCTACATAGCCATTACGCTAACTGCTAGTTCCCTGTGATATTTTTTAAATCACTTTTTGGTCATCTTTCCACTAGCCCAGCTAAACAACTATTACCATTTTAGTGTACTTAAATCAAACCACGTGTATTTATCAAAAATATACATTTACTTGAATTCATTTCACAGATATGAGTTAGCCAGCCAGCTTTTTATTGTATGGTGAATGACTTTTTCACAATTAACTAGTAACAAGGTCCTCAATTGTGTAAAAAAAATTCAGGATAAAACTTCTAAATTTTAATGAGTAAAAGTGACCAGCATTTGACCTCTTTTCATATAATCTTAATTGAACAATAAGTAGTTATCCTAAAATAATCATGGACTCCAATGAAAATATGTTGAGATGATAATTGCTATATTAGGTTGATTGATTAAGGTTGTGAAAAGTTATTAGTGTGAGGGTAAGGGGTCACAAATTTACATTGTCCTTAGTTTAATTTTAATTCTGTCAATAAAAGGGGAAATAATTATAGTACTCATATTTTTTTTTAAAAAATCATTCTCTCTTCCAATTAATGTCTTTGTTATCCTATAAGCAATTAATCCAAAAATGAATTATTGCCTAAAACCATGATAGAAAGCATTGTTTTATAACATTTCCTAGGTTTTTCCTTTTTCCTAGTAAGTCTTATTGACATAAACTACCAACGACTAAATGCAAGGAAATTTAAGGCCCAGGATTATTTTCACATATTCAAACTTGATTGAAAATTGGGAACGAAGAAATTTATACTCACTCATTGCCTTTTAAACACTACAAAATATTCTAAATATTTGGCATATATTATTTTATTTTACCACAGTAAAATTTGATAAGACAAATGCTATCATTTCTATTTTATGGATAAGGGGACCAACTTTCATGAGGGGATACACAAAGTGGCTAAGTTCAGACAGATTTTTAGGTGATAGTGGGACACATCAACCATATAGCTTTACAACTATATAGATTTGCTTCACATTAATTTACAAGGAGAGTCACCATCTAACCAAAATACATTCCAAAATACTTGCTAAAATTATTGGTCTAATTTTAAATACCTGTTAATTTGGTCAAGGTTTCTAATCAGTACATTATCACATAGTTATTGTATGGAATATAATTTGACTCAAAATTATTTAGAAAGGAAATGGAATTAATAATTTTTCAATGTCTCAAATAACAGGGTGGTTACCTGTTATTATTTACTCTCTCCAGGCAAAACTATTAGCTGTGTAAAAGTGTGACATTCATGCCTAAGCTGTTAATAAGGCCTCTTCAGAGATTTCAACATAATTTGCAGTAATTATCCAGCAAAATATAACAAACAAAAATGAAAGAGAGAATAGAGGGAAAGAAAAAAGTGCAAACAGAAATATAAAGAATTTAGCACTTCAATGCCAGGCAGACCTATTTTCAGGTTCTGGCTCCAACATTTATCAGTCACATAACCTTGAGCAATCAGCTAATCTCTGAATACACTTTTCTAAGTTGTCAAAAGAGATAATACAATCTGTTTTACAAGGTTATTGAAACATTTAATTATATAAAGATTCCTAGCCTAGCTCTTGCACCAAATGAAGATTCAGTAGCTGTTGGCTTCTTCTTTTCCTTATTCTTTTATTTTCCTTCTGTAATGCCTAATAATCAGCACTGTTTCTAAATTATTTTAGAATATGGCCCCAGGCATGGGGCTGAGTTTAAAACTATATAGCCAAAAATAAGCCTGAACCCAAGGGAGATACCACTCGATATGGTGATGGTTGAAGCTGTGGATTGCATCTTAATTTATACCAAAGTAGAAATACAGAAATCCCTTAAGGCCATGACTCTTCAGGGCTTTCAGTAAGCATTATTCTCCATAGGAGGACAGAATTGCTTTACATTCTTCCTTTTTAATGTGTCTCCTTACACCTTTCAAACATATACATTTCATTACACGCTTCCATTAAAGCATCTCATTATAACTTTCAAATATGGGCATCTTATTACATCTCCTTTAAGTATCTTTACATATTCTCTGTTTGTGGATTTCATTAAAGCCTTTCCCTTGTATATCTCATTACTAAATTACTTTCATGTATGTTATTATAACCTATATTTCTCATTACATTACTTAAACATGCACATCTCATTACACCTTTCTATTTATGCATCTCATTACACTCCTCAAAAATGTGTATCATATTACATCTTTCTCCTTTGCATATCATTACATTTGTCCAATTATGCATCTCATTATGCCATTTCATTTATGCATTTTATTATATCCTTCCTTTTATCCATGTCATTACACTCCTTAAACTCAAGCATCTAAGTAAACCTCTACAGTATGCCATTTTATTCATCTCACAGAAATTATCTTGATTTTTCTATGTGTCATTTTTCTGGTACCCCTAAAGATATGAATCTCAGTCTGTGGAGCTGATTGAATTACTCTTTTTAAATATACATATCTTATTACACATTTGTCACAGTTTAGAAGATGTCCCTTTTATACTTTAAACTACTCTCTTTTTCTATTAAAATCTTTTTTTGAGAAAAGTGACTCATGCTTTTCATGATAATGTCAAGTAATATATCTCATCACATCTTTCAAATAGCAACATCTCCTTTATTATGATTTCCTTGCAGCCATGTTTTAGCCCTCTCTATTATTCTTCTCAAATATGTGCATCTCATTGCTGTCCCTTGGATATGCACTATTATTTACTCTGGAGCAATTATGTTTCTTTTCCTACCTTAAGTCATCTCTGCCTTAGATGGTTGGGGTTATAGTATCATCTGATCATTATCTTCAGCCATAAATGAAATTTTCCCTGTTGTTTGTTCTTCTCTAGGTTATTACTTTTTCTCTATACAAATATCATCTCTCCCAGAGGCAATAGATGCCTTTGGAATAAATTAAAGAGTCAAATATAGCCAAATGGTTCATATGTTACTTTACATAAATTCTATTTTATTATCAGAACATTTTTGTTGTGGTGCTATTCAAAACCATGAATCTGTTGAAATTTCAATGTTCACTATGCATTAATTATGTGGTTTTCCTAGCAATAATGAAATAAACTTTGTTGGGGCATTTATAGATGGACATTATAATCAAGATTCTACTGACAAGAAATACATTATTATCTTAATAATATACCCAACGTTCTGTAAATTTGAGTGTCAAGTGGAACACTTGTCAGGTATAGTAGTTTTAGAATATTCATAGGATGTTGACCCGTCAGGCCTAAACCTGCACCATTATCCAAAAAACACTGGATTGGACTGGAGATATATTTTTAATTATTTTATTGAAATTTATTTATTTTTATTTATTTTAATTTGACCAAAGAGGAACAGATTAAGAGACAGAGAAAGAGGGAAAGTGAGATAGCAAGTGCCAGGTCTGGGACTCGAACTGCAGTCAGCCATCTGGGAGTCAAGCGCCCTTAACCATCACATCACCTGCTGGTCCTGGATACATTTGGTTTTAATGCACAGTTTCACCTGAGGACTTTGACTTGGCTAGTTAGAACATGAGAATGGCTTTACAAATGCTATATACAAACTAAACAAGCCTTTCATACACACACATCACATACAGGATGTGAATTTGTTTTCGAACCCCAGTGTGCTTTATATCTGCATATCTTTGAGTTCTTTCCCCTACCAAAATACATAAACACAGTTGTGCACACACATGCATGCACGTACACACTTATATTATCACAAGTCAGGCAAAGCCATTCAGAAAACTTTAATAAGATCTGAATATTAAAACAAAATAAAATTGGCACATATTGCATATTTATATAATGAGCAATAACATTTATTGAGCAGTTACTGTGTGTTTGGCATTGTGCCATGTACTATGAGACAGAAATAGAAATACAGTTATTAGCCTCGTTTCACAGATGGGGAGGCAGAAGCTTAAAGAACTTTATATACCTACATTCACAGAGCTGGCAAATAGAGACAGTAGACTTTAAACAAAGGCAGTCTTCAATTCAGAGGCTGAACTCTTCACCTTACTATATCCTGGTATTATTCATTTACTCTTACCTCCTCACCTAAAATTTTGTAATAGAAATGCTTTCCTTTGAATTGAGAAACTGTTTCCTTAGGACTATCTTTTATTTATTTATTTTCTTAAATTTTTATTTTGAAGAGGTTTTTGCTATAGGGCGCGTGTGCTCACCAGAAAGACGGAGAGAGACAGAGAGACAGAAAGCAAGAAATCACCCCCCCCAGGAGGGATGGCCATGCTGCAATCCCTTCTCCTCCATTCTCCTCTAGGGATCCCAGAGATGCATTCACACGTGCCCGGCATGAGTTTAAGCCACCGGGTTTGGGATTCAAACCGTGATCAGCTACATGGGAGTCCAGCTATATAGCTATTATGCCAGTTGCTGGTCCCAAGGACTATCTTTTAAAATTCAAGTAATTCCTCTTTATTTATTTATTTTTTCTGTAGGACATGCGTGCTAACCAGAGACAGAGAGAGAAGGAAAAGTGAGAAAGTACCCTTCAAGAGATGGTCATGCTGCAATCCCTTCTTTTCCATTCTCCTCTCAAGATTTTGGGCATACAGGAATACACGCCAAGCATGTATTTCAAGCCACCTTTTCAAACCAGATAGTCAGCCATGTGAGATCCAGCTGCTCTAACCGTTATGCCACGTTCTAGTTCCCTGAAAGTGAAATAATTCTTAAAAGACAACATAATGGTTTTATTCACTTGTATGCATTTCTGCTTGTGGGAACAGAAGTTATGTCATAAGCATTCTTTTTTCTTTTTTTCTAAGAAATTTTTGACTTAGGGTGTGGACACACACCAGAGAGAAGGAGAGAGAGACAAAGGTAGAGGCAGAGACAATGAGAGAAAAAGTGAGAAAGCACTGCCAGGAGGCATGGCCACACCACAATCTCTTCTCCTCCATTTTCCTCCTGGAATCTTGGGCAGGAATGTACATGTGCCCAGCATGACTTGAAACACAGTCCAGTCATATGGGAGGTCAGTGACGTAACTACTACAAGCCACCTACTGGGCCTAAAATTATTCTCTCTTTTTCTAAAGAACTTTTTGCCTTAGGGCATGTGTGCTTACCAGAGAAAGAGAGAGATAGAGACAGTGAGAGGGAATTTGAGCGATCACCCTTCCCGGGGAGATAACCACACCACAGTCTCTTCTCCTCCATTCTCCTCCTGGGATCTTGGGCATACACACACATGTACCTGGTGAGTTTGAAGCCATTGGGCCAGGGACTTAAACTGCGGTCTGTCTAGAAAGAACCACTATGCCATCTGCTGTCCCCCCATAACCATTCTTTAATAACCAATGTCCTACCTAGCGTCTTGCCACTACATGATATTTAGTGAATATAAATTTAGTGTAATGTAGATTTAGTGTAATGTAATGTGCATGTAACAATCTGAAAAGCTTTATGAAGATGCTAGGAAAATCTGACTCAGAGTATATATGTTTAGAAAAACTTAATGAATTCTGATACAAAGCATTCATAAGAAAATGAAAGAAAAGATAGTAACTATTTTCATTATTGCAGCATTTTGAACAGAGAAAAATATAATCTGACAAGTTTTAAAAGATCAGCTTGTAGTACAAGAATGGAAGCCAAGGGACTAGTTGGGAGGTTAGTACAGTCATCCAAATGAGAGCATCCAGGATGATTTGGTTGCTTTGCTCAATGCCATAATAAAGTACCACAAGCCAGGTGACCCAGAATAACAAAAATGTATAATCTCATTTTCTGGAGTTTAAATAAAATCAAGATCTTTGTAGGACAGAATTCCCTCTGAAACTGCTAGGGAGAGAGAAGATCCTTTCTTATCTCTTCCATATTCCAAAGTTTGTCAGCAATCCATTGTATTCCTTGGTTTGTGACTGCTGACCTCAGTTTTCTATCTTCACATAGTTGCCTTCCCTGGGAATGTGTCTCCACACTTCCTGTTTTTATAAGGATGTCAGTCATATTGATTTAGTCCCTATCCTAATGACCTCATTTTAACTTTCTTATATCTGTAAAGATTCTATTTCCAAATAAGGTCACATTATGAGGTACTGAGGGTTAGAACCTCAACATTATTGGGGGAGCTCATAAAATTATAGTGGTCAAATGGCGGATATATTTTAATGTAAAGCAAACAAGGTATTCCGACAGACTGAATTTGGAAGGTGATTGAGAGAAAAATTATCTCTCCAGATTCAAGCATAAGAAATTAACAATTATAATGGTGATGACATAAAATAAGAAATTCTTTTGGGTAGAAGAAATTTTAAGGAAAGGTAGAAATTTAGTTTCGAGTAGATTGAGTTTGAAATGTATTTCCCTTCAATAGAAGATATAAGTAGAGAGATATCTAAGCCTAGAAGTCAGAAAAAAGGTCTTAGCTAGAGATATACATTTGAAATTTGTCAGTGTATAGACAGTGCTATAGTTTGGGTAATGGTTTGTTGCTCCACATGTTCACATCCTAGAATTTGGTCTCCATTGTAATGGTGTTAGGAAGTTGTAAGGCCTTTAAGATGTATGGTGATCATGGAAGCATCACCCTCATGAATAGATTAATGCTATTTTGTGAGGCAAAGTGAGTTCTAATTATGTGAAAAGGGGTTAGTTTATGTGAAAGTAGGTTGTTACAAAAGAAATTTGGTTGCCCTCAGGCTTCTTCTGCATGAGCCTGCCATCCTCTCTGCTTTTGTCGGCCATGCTGTGACATAGCCAGCCTGATGCCAGCCCCAGGTCTTCAGACTTTTAGGTCACCATAATTGTAAGGCAACTAAACCTCTATTCTTTATAAATGACCTAGTTTCAGGTAATTCTTCAAGCAGCACAATAATAGACTAAGACATATGTTTCAAAGTTAAATGAGAAGTGAGATAGCCAAGGTGTCTACATTAGACAAAGAAGAGTATTTTCCAGGCTTGAGCTTGAAGTCATTATAACATGAATATATCAAAAAAAAAAAAGAGAAAAAAATAACAAATGATATTTAGAAGAATTGGATAACAAAGTAAGGGCAAAATCACAAAAATTTGACACGTGTGAAATCAAGCAAAGAAAAGGCATCAAAGAAGGAAGTAATTAAATGTGCCATATTCTGGTGTCAGGCTGAGAAGTGAGGAGTGATTGTTATATTAAACTACGTTGAAGGCATTGGTGACCTTGATAAGAGTGATTTAATAGAATTATGGGCAAGACCAGATGGATAAGAATTTGTAGATAGTGAATAAAAAGAATTCTTCTGAAGAATATTATTACTGCTAAGAAAAGCAAGGAGAAAAGGGCAGTAGGTGAAAGAAAATAGTAGATTAAAAGAAAAGTGTCTTTAAGGTCATAAAAGTAAATTTGTATGACTATGGAAAGAAACAAATAGCAAAATTTCAAGGATGTATTTGACTGAGGAAGGATTGCTGAAGTCTTGTTCCTTAGCAGGCAATAGGGCATGGTGTCCTGTTCACAGTTGAGGCTGTAGGTGGAAGAATGAATGGCTTATTTGTTGTCGTAAACAGAGAATTAGAGAATGTGGAAGGAGGTGCACATGGAGGTGAATAGGCAGTATGGGAAATACACAAAAGTTATGTTCTCACTGCTTCAATTTTATCAGTGAAGTTAAAAAACGTTAAGCTATCAGGGTAGCACAAGTGAGATGAGGAAGGAAATGTTGGACTTTGAACATGTTAACTACCACCTTGGCCAAGAGTACCCCAATATCTCTTTTAAACATAAGAATAACTTGGAGATTGCTATAATAGTTTTATTAATACTTTTATTTATAAGCCAAGTAATGGCTCTTAGAAGCGTTTAATAATACATGTAGGTGAAAAAAAAAGAAAAGAACAAAAGTTTTCATTTTTTGTTGTGTGTGTGTGTGTGTGTGTGTGTGTGTGTGTGTGTGTGTAAAAATTCCTATTTGTTTTAGAAGAATGAGTAGAGCTACGGGGAAGGAGTAAGGTCTTCTTGACAGGGTCAGATCTAGCCGAGCTCTGTCTTCTGCCTGCATGATCAAGACCTGCCCAGCATCCTTGTCTACCTTTTGCTATAAGGAGAGAATGTGGGGACAACTTGGGTAGAAGGACGTTGTTTACGAGTTAGGCGTGGGCACAAATTGGCTCTGGTACCCGCCTGAACAAGCTGAAAAAGACTAACATGTTAATTACCACCTTGGCCAAGAGTACCCCAAAGTAGCTCTAGCCATACCTGAGACAAAGCTACAATCCAAGGGAGAAGCCATGGCTTTTCCTAATCAACAGAAAGGACTCAGGTGAGCATAACCAATGCTGTTTTTTTCTGACTCAAATGGAATATTCTTTCCTCTGTTCCACATAACTCCTATAAAAATATGCTAAAGTAGGAGTAGAATAACAATAAAGATTAATTACATAGATAAAATAACAACACTCTACACAATTTAAATGAAAAAACCTTTTTCAAAAGTACTTAGTGTTATATTCTCAGATGGGATGATTCTCGATTTAGTGATTCCAAGGTATGTCCTTTCACCTCCTAGGACATTTTCTATCTATGTCAATTTATGAAATCCCTCAGAAACAAATTATTTATTTAAATATTTTAGAATCTCTGTTATACTTCCAGAAAAGGGGACACTTAGAGCACAAAAGGTCAATCAATAATCTCCAAACAAACTTGGGAAACATTAATTTAGAAATAAAAATTCCTATTATAACTGGAAGATAAAAACTTTGGGATAAAGTTCATGATTGCCTTCAGAATCTAAAAGCATAACTGTTGAAACTCACTGTGTATCAAAGACTGTCACGGGAGCCAACACTGTCAGCATTTCTAACAGACGGCTTCTTAGAGTTCTGGCACACTATCTTTGGTGTAGACTGGCATCAGAGTGGATTAGCTTTTCAGTTTCTTTCCAGCTCTTTTTCTCTTCCACATACACAACCTGTCTATGTCTACTTTATTTCGATCAAGCTGGAGAAAATGAGCTGAGGTAGAGGAAGAGAGAAATTGACAGGGGATATATTCTTGACCAGCATTTGTTATTTATTCTCTAACAGATAAGAAAACATGTCAAAGGATGACCAGAATTTGTAATCTCTCAAGACACAAATCCCATCTTGATTTGGATGAAGTTAAAAGAAATTTAACCTTCAGAAAGTTTATAGTTGGATGTAGGTTTTGAATGTCTGCCAATTTCATTTGATTATCTTCCCAACAAAGATCTAGGGTTTTCCACATTTCATAATTTTTTTCTTGGTAAATAATTGCAGACAGATAAAATATAAAATACAAAATTAAATCCATTCTTAAATATTTGGAATATTCTAATATGGGCTTTCTCATCCTTAACACTATTGACATTTCGAGGTCATATAATTCTTTATTGTCAGTGACTGTCCTGTGGCACCCAAATTGTGACAACAAAAATGTCTCAATACATTACCAAATGTTTTATATAAAGTAAAATCACGCCATTTAGAAGCACTCATGTAAAAAGAAAAAGTTAATACTGTTTTTCTTTTTTTGTTTGCTTTTACTTTCAATTTTGTTTAAACAAATTAATAATTGCCATTTTACATACTTTTCTATTCTTCATGCTTTGTACTGATTGACTTTGGGAAGTCCTTATTTTCTAAAATTATGCAAAAAGTAAGGATCTAGTAAGAACTAGACTTTCCAGCTTCTTAGAAACTGTAATTCTCTATTAGCTGGTTCCTTCATACTTATCAGTGCAATGATAATTGATGTTTGTAATAAACTCAAAGCCCTGTGAATTTCTCAAATACCTTTTGAATAAGTAAAAGAAAATTAACTTTCATTAACTATGGTTTTAAGTTTAAAGTATGTTTTAATTCTATTCAGATTCTTAAAAAACTGGGATTGTAAGTATATGATAACTTTCCCCATTCTTTGACCAGGCTAAAAGTAGAGGCAATACTATTAAATCCTTTTTAGCCTGGCCAAATCATTTAATGACATTAAGATATCAGCTCAAGTTAGATTGGAATTGGTATTTATTGTTCATTTTTTATTTAACATATCTCACTGTATGAGACATTTTCAAAGACCAGACCCCACATATTCCTGTGTTATCTTCTTCAAGAATTAATTACAATTTAGGAAACACAGAGTCTTTGACTTTGAACAGATTGTAAGGAAGACTTTTAGCTGGCAGCACAAAGCTGAGTTGAATACCCCTATATGGGACTCAGGGCTAGTAGTAGACTAGGGTTTGTAGGCTCTCTCAGTTCCATGATGGAGCACTCAGAAACCCCCAAGAAACCCATGCAATTTGGCCAGTACTTGTCAAACAGTGGATTCTCATCATATCAAATGTTTACTATATCTTAAATTATACCATTTACTCATTCAGCCTGGAATGTACTGAGAAGACAAAAGCAAACCTAGTGTAGCAATTAAAAAATAAGGTATGGGACCAGCAGTTAGCATAATGGCTATGTTGCTGGACTCCCATGGAGTCAGCTGTGGTTCAAGTCCTGGACCTGGTGGCTTAAACTCACACCGGGCGTGTGGTCATGTGTGCCCAAGATCCTGAGAGGAGAATGGAGGAGAAGGGATTGCAGCATGGCCATTCCCCCAGGGAGTGATTTCTCATTTTCTCTCTCTCTCTCTCTCTGTCTTTCTCGCAAGCACATGCACCCTATAGCAAAAACCTCTCCAAAAAAAATAAATAAATAATAAGGTATCAGGCCCAGCCTGAGATGTGGCATGCTGAGGCCATAAAGGAGGCCTAAGTTTCATTCCTAGCCCACCTTGAAAAAGCTGGTGCAGTGATGGATGCCTCTAGTCCCAGCTGCTCTGGAGGCTGAGACAGGAGGATCATGAACTCACATTCAGTAGAGGGCAACATAGTGAGACTATCTGAAAGTGCTGAGCAAGGTGATACATGTTGTGGTTGCAACTACTTGGGAGACTGAAGCAAGAGAATTGCGACACAAAAAGATTGTCTTAAAAAAAAAAAAACACCAAAATACTGTGCACATGCAACCAAAAATAATATTAATAAGGTATCAATGTTGTTTTGAAGAAATCAAAAGAAGATATTGAGGTAAATAAATATATTTTACTTTTTAAATAAATAAGTTCAAATAATTGCTATTGGTAAAATAATTTCTATATCAGGTTTTTACATCTTTCCTGGTCAGAATTCTATGACTGATGTATTCTTTGAGTTTCTGAAATATATTTTGATAGAAAATAACACAGGATTGGGAACTTTCTTTAGATAAAATGATAAACAGGAAACCTAGTGTCTGACGTTTTGGAAGAGTTATGAATAAATTGAGAAATTGTGAAGATCGGAAGTCTCTGCTCCTCCTGCCTCAACTGGCCAGTATGAATGGGGCAAGACAGTGAATGAATAAGCAGAAGACTATCTTAAAAATAGGCAAACAGACTCAGCAGGTGGCATGGTGGTTAAGGTACTGAACTTCCCTGTGGCTGGACACAGTTCAAATCCCAGACCCAGCAGTTTGAAAATCATGCCAGATGCATGTGCATGGGTGCTCAAAATCCTAAGAGAAGAAGGGAAGGGGGATTGAGGCATGGCCATCATCCCTGAAGTGGGGGCGTGTGGGGGTGATTTTCATTTTCCTTCTCTTTGTATTCTCTGTCTCTGACAAGCACAAGTGCCCTCTGGCAAAAACCTTAAAAAAAAAAAAAAAAGACGATTTAAATAAGAGTATTTTTGTTTGTTTGTTTTTTGTTTTTATTTCCCTTTCTGGATATTTGAATTATCATTAGGTGTTATATTCTTGCTCAAATATAACTTCATTTCTACCTTCCTTTATACTATTATGCTATGTATGTTACTTCATATGTTTTCATCTTAATGCAGTTTCTATTCAATAATATATTTTTAAAAAATCAGTTAAGAGAAAAATGGAGAGCAAAATATATAATTATAATGTATTTGAAAATTCCCTTGGTAATTAGATTTACTTGTACTCTTTGTTTTAATATGTGGACTTGAATTACTGTCTGGTGTCACTTCCATTCTGCTGGAAGAACTTCCTCCAGTATTTCTCGTGAGGCTGGTCTTTGTTTATCAGTGTATGTTTCTGTTTTTGAGAAATAAGTCTCTGGATTTTTCATTGACGGTTTTTTGTTTTGTATTGTTTTTGTTTTCTTCTTTCAGCATTTCAAATGTATTACTTAACCACTGCTTTGGTCTCTGTGTTTCTGATGAGAGCAGTCAACTGTTAATCTTACTGAGTTACTTGAACCTGATGAATCATTTTTCTCTTGATTTTTTAAGAACATCTCTTTGTCTTTATTTTTCAACCACTCGAATATGATGTACGTAGGTAGATGTCTTTCTGTTGTCCTATGGAGCTTCTCAGACATTTGATGTTCCTCAACCAATTTAGAAGGGTTTAAACTATTATTTTTTGATTATTCATGTAGTCTTTTCCCCTCTTGCCATTTTGGCACTACCATTAGACACATGCCAATCTGATGAACTGTGTCTCACTGATCCTTGAGACTGTTTTATTTATTTTTCTTCTTTATCTCAGATCACATTATTTCCACTTAGCTATTGGATTTTTTTGTGGTCAGAGCTACTGGTGAGTTTTATAAATTTTCTATTTCAGTTATCTTATTTTCAACTCAAGAATTGCACTTTAATTTTTAAAATAATTCCCATTTCTTTACTTAGATTTTTATTTAATAGATCTTCAGCATCATATTTTTCTCTTTTTTGTTTTCTTTATTTCTTTTGAGAGAAGAGAGGGAGGGAGCCATGACATCATCTTGCCATACCGCAGTCTTCTCGCAGCCTCCCAGCAAAGCCAGGATTGTCCATCATGTCTAGTTTGAAAAGGGATCCAACCCTGGGGCCTTCTCATATGACTCGAGTATCAGCAGCAGTGCCCTACCCCGTGCCATGGCTGGTCCCCTGTATTTTTTTTTTTTTTTTAGGTTTTTGCTATAGGATGCGTTGCTCACTAGAGAGACTCAAAGAGAGACAGAGAGAGGGGAAGTGAGAAATCATCCCTTGGGCATGCACATACTCATGCCCAGCATGATTTTCAAGCTGTCATATCCAGGACTTGAACTGCAGTCAACCATGTGAGAGTCTGGTGCCTTAACCACCATGCCACCTGCTTGTTCCCCTCCCTCCCATCATTCATTTTTTAAACATAGTTTCTTTTAATGCTTTGAGTATATTTCTATGGAAGCTGATTTGAAGTATTTTTCTGCCAAGTCCTACATCTGGTCACTGTGAAGTTAATTTCTATTGCCTGCACTTTATTTACTATAAGAATCTTTCATACTTTCATGTAATATTCCATCATTCTTTAGACCCTTAGATAATATATTGTAGCAACTCCATATTATGATTCCTATCCCCAGAACCTATTGTTACTTTATGTTTGTTTAGTGGTGTATTCTTATCCTACTAAGGCTACTATCCCCATAGTGTGCTACCTCTTATACCATTGATTGGTTTCCATTAAACACATACACTTTCTCTTGCTCTGTTCAACTTGGTTTTCTAAATTAGCATAACATAGGGATCAGGCAATGAATGGTCAGAAGTTGTGCTTACGCTCCTGAGTCAATAAGACTTCCATGAATTTATGATGATATATGTGTGGCTTGAGTATGCCTTTAACATTTAAGATATTTACATAGCTGTTCTGCATTTAACCAGGAACTAATGACACCCAAGTTTTCTTCAGTTAATAATGTTCCTTCAGGGGCATAATTTTCATTTTTTAAATTGGTATAGGGCATGTATACTCAATGGAGAGAGAGAGAGGGTAAGGGTAAAAGCACCCTCTAGGGGAAATGGCCATGCTGCAATCCCTTCTCCATTATCCTCTGAGGATTTTGTGCCTGGAATGTTTCTCAAGCTTTTAGGTCTGGGACGCGAATAATACATTCGGCCATGTGGGATCGGCCTCCTTAATCATCATACCATCAGCTAACTCTGGCATAGTTTGCATATGAGGAGTATATCTGTTTCTGGATCTCTCTGTTCAAATTTTGCTGCTCTGCTCATTTTTACCCTTATCAGAGAAATGTTAGCTTTTACTGATTGGTGTAGATGTCTATTATTTTAGACACTACTCCTGGGGACAATTTTTTTTCATATTTTTCTACAAATTAAATCAACCCTCTTTAGGCAAGGGCACTTAGATGACTACTTACAACCTGCTGTGGCGATGCCTGGAGTGGAACGTCTGCACCCTGGAGCTGGGAGAGTAAATGCACTGCAGATCCTCGGGGGTTGCCCCTTTTGCGCAGCCTAGAACTGTTAACCCAGAGCTAGTGGGAAAGGCGAGGGAAGCATGGCAGCTGCTCAGCTAAATATTGGATTCCTGCTTCTTACTGAGGTTCAGTAGATTCCCCTGAATAAATGCTCCTGATTTTATATGCTCATTGTTCAGCCCCCCAAAACTACAAAAACCTATTGTGTCAATTCAATGCATTTTTCCTCTCTTCCTCTGAAGAGTTTTTTAAGCTGCTCACACACTCATACAGTAGAATATTTATATTTATTTTAAGTCATGTATATATTAAGTATATAAAATAAAACTAACAGAATGAATTGGTGACAAGTAAAGACTGTTAAATTGTTGCTGATTTATGATTCTCTGAAGCATAATCCATATGATAGAAAGATTTTTTTACCCCTTATCTCTGGATTATAACTTATTTTTTCTAACCTCATTGTTTCTTTCATCAAAGAAATTAACAACATAAATGGATTAAATTATCATTGGGCAAGTGGTTTTCTTTCTTTTTTTCTTTCTTTCTTTTTTAAGAGAGATTTTTGCTATAGGTTGCATGCACTTGCAGGAGACAGAAACAGAGAGAGGAAAAGTGAGAAATCACAGCCTTCTCCAGGGGAATGGTCACACCACCGTCTCTTCTCTTTCATTCTTCTTTCAGTATTTTGGCCATGCATACACACGCAACTGGTGTGATTTTCAAACCACTGGGTCTGGGACTCCAACGGCGGTTGGCCATGTGGAGACCAATACCCTAACCCCTACACCACCTGCTGACCCCAAATGGTTTTCTTAAAGTGATCAAAAGTTTATTTTTATTTTTTAATTTAAATAAATATAAACTTGTTGAAATGTTTACTCTATCCTCCCTGTGCCTTACCGAATTTCTCCCTACCAAAAAACATTCTGCTTTTATCTGAATATGGAATTATCTATTTTCTCTCATGTTTCTAATGAAGTCAATTGCAATATTAAAACAATCCAATTCAAATAGTTAAGAGAAAACTAGCAACATTTTTGCCTCAAATACCAAATAATATCTATAAGATATGCACATAATGGGAGTTCAATTAAAAAGATGGTTGTCAAAAAGAAATTTTATAACAACCTTCATATTATATTAGATTTTTTACTGTTATTGTGGTCTTCTTTCCTCATCCCAGAACCTCTTTAATCCCAGGATGTTTTTGTTTCTATGTTGGATTATCTAATCTATCTCTCCTAATTTTCTAATGTCTTACTCTTACATATTGCCAAATATGACATAACGCATAAAACTTTTTATTATAGTGCTAATCAATGAGTTTGCAGTATTAAAATACCTACCAAACACTGATAATTTACAAGTAGTTTTTAATAAAACAATTCATTCAGGGGCCAGCAAGTGGCATGGTGGATAAATGTGCTGGATTCTCACATGGTTGATGGCAGTTTGAGTCCTGAACTTGGCTTGTTTTCTCACTTTCCCTTCCTCTCTCTCTCTGTGTCTCTTTCTGGTCAAATTAAATAATAATAACAAATGGAATTAAATAAATAAATAATTCTTTGAAAAAATTCATTCAGAAAAAAACTAATAAGCAACTATTTTCTGAAATTTATTTATGGACTGGTAAATCTAAAATATTTGAGTAGAATGCAATTAAGAGAGCATATGTTATATAATATTGAACTCTGTGCTTAGAGTATTCTGAGTCATGATAATATGGCTAACCTTAAAATTTTAAAAAAGACAGCTCATATTTGGCAGACAGCCAAAAGAATATTGGCATATATAAGTAAGTGGTCCCTGAAAAGTATACAAGAAGTAGGAATTAATTATCCTAAACTAGCTAATTGTTTCTTTTCACTTAGGGCATGAACCCATTTTTGATAACTGTGATTAATTAATTTCAAGGGAAAATTACACATTACAGGTCTCAAACAATGTACTGAATGGGGGGGGGAAGAAAAAGTTTTCTCTTATTATTATAAAACATTCCAAAAGTGTTGGTGCTTACCTGAGTTGCTACCTGCACATCAGAATTTAAATATTGTCTAGAGACAGATTTTTAAAAATACATCTACAGAGGCAAGCAGATGGAGTAGTGGTTAAGGTGCTGGATACTCACATGAATTACTGTGTGGTTCGAGTCCTGTACCTGGCAGCTTTAAAGTCACATCAGGAGCATGTGTGTGCATGTCACAAATCCCAAGAGAACAATGGAGGAGAAGAGTTTGCATCATGACCATCCCCCTGTGGGATAGGGTGATTTCCCACTTTCTCTCTCTTTGTCTCTGTCTGTCTCTATGGCAAGCACACTTTCCCTATGGGGGTGGGGAGAATGAAGAAAAGGAAAAAAAAAAAGAAAAAGGAGAGAATAGAAGTGCATCTACAGTATTTTATTTTTAACTTGGGTTATAATATTGGGTTATATTAGATACCCAAATTCATACTGTGAAAGAACTGTTTACTATTAGCAATCTAGTTCATTTAAACCTAATGTGTAGATATCTAGGAATAATACTTATGGAGACTTATGAAAATCTCTCCATTGGACTCTGGAAAATTCTTAGCTCATTGTGCCTAAATTAATACCACTTTTAAAATAGTTAATCTGGATTTCTCTTTTTTATTCTTATCACCCTGCACTAATTTATGCCAGAATAAGTATTTTCTTCTAGAATTACCTTTGTGACTGATTGGGGACCATTATAAGACTTGACCTCTTTAGTATTTCAAATGTAAAGTCTTAAATTTGATCTTTATTCAAGTGCATTTAAATGTGGTTGCCTATCTTTCAGTGGTTTCCACAAAGTATCTACAATATTGTTGTTAGAGACTGTATCTTCTTTCCGGAGAGAGAAAGAGAAACAGGAAGAGAAAATATCCCCCATTGGGCATACTTACTCTGCAATCCTTTCTTCTCAATCTCACACACATGCACTAGACATGTTTCTTAAGCTGCAGTGTCCAGGACTTGAGCCACACAGTTGGCCATGGTGGTGCTTCTGCCTCCAGCTCATGGACCTGGTGTCCTATTTTTAATTCTGTATTGTCTATCTATACCTGGCTCTAGTTCTAGCCTGTCTTCATGGGTATCTCACTTCACCATCTTTATAACTTGTAGGTAGTGTTTTCTAGAATCTGGTCTGGATTGTAAAGCTAAGGAATTTTAATTTTGCTTTCCTTTTCATGGTCACAAATGTTTGCAGAGTGAATAAATATAAACTATTTTTTAAATAACTGCATGTACATCATCTATTAGAGAACTCATAGGTTTCCTCATCTATACTTTTTCTGCGGAGTAAGGAATTGCAATACCCCATTATTCCAAGTGTGACTGTGTGGTCAACAATTTATAATATATATATATATATATATATATATGTGTATATATGTATGTATACATATATATATATATGAAAAGACAGCCCAAAATTAGCTAGAGAATCTATTTGTGGTATCAAAAGCCAGAATGTACCTGATTCTGATGAAAAATATGTGATTTATTGAACTATTTTGTGTTCTTTTGAAAATAGTTCATTGTGGTACAGAAAACTAGCTTGATATAAATAGTTTTCTAGTATCTTCACTCAATTTGCCTATTGAAACAACAGGTAAACAATGACTGCAGTACTTAGCAGATAGTTTAACCTGAAATAGTATTTTGCAAACATTCATATAGACAAATGTATCCTTACACTATACAAATACATTATTGTTTGTTTATCAAGTTATTATTATTTTTTTTTTTTGGCAAAGAGAAAGATTATGATGGACCATCAGATGGTGTAATTATTTTGTGGCTGGATTCCCACGTAGTTGACTGCGATTCACTTCCTGGACCCAGCAGCTTAAAACTCCTCACTGAGTGAGTGTGTGTGTGTGTGCCCAAAAGGAACTGTGGTGTGGCCGTCCTCCTGGTTGGTGATTTCTCACTTTCTGTCTCTCTGTCTCTCTGTCACTCCAGTGAGCATATGAACCTTGTACCAAAATGTCTCTTAAAAAAAAATGAAAGGGTACGAAAAGCACATAATACATAAACTTTAAGAATTCAAGAACATGGATGGCCCCAACACCTAGAAGCTGAAATAAGGTTGATAGAATTTCATTGACATTTGATACATGGATCTAAAAGCCATGTGTCTATCAGCTATTTCTGCCCTCATCAGATCATTCGCCCTCAAAACCCTTCTACTCTCATAAATACACATACATACACGTTCTTTTTACCAATTCAAACCTTAAATATCCCAGTTAAAATACAGAGTTCAAAGTTTTCTCTGAAGGACTTATTGATTGCTCCTTTATTAGTAATTCTTTCTGTTGAAAACTGTAGCATTTTTAATATCTTACATGATTTAGTCCTGGATGTACTATATCTACTATTTTATTTACTACTTTGCATTCTTTATCATCATTTTATGTGAGTCTTGTTGCCTGGTTTCCAGAGACAGCTGACTAAAATATTTAATTATCAGCAGCTGATTACTTGTTTTAAAGTTATAGTGTATGTGTGGATTTGATTGGTTAAATAGCTATTAATCCTTCTATTCAGAGCAAATTTTTAAAAATTCTTCCAATTACCTGAGTGTCATAATCTAACTGATCTGTTATATTCTGTAACTACTAAATTGCACTTGGGTTTTTATTTCTTATGAAAATAATAAATTTACTTATTAATTCTCATAAATAAAAAAGAAGGTTGTTAGCTTTATTCTATTGTTTCAAAGAATCTTTTGTGGGCAACTAGGAAAGTCTGAATAAGAATTATTAAGCAGTAACACTCTCATTCACACAATACCATCTGAAGGAGGAGTCAGAAAGGAAAAGTGGGTGTTAATAGACAGGGTCATATTGTGTAAATGTGTTAATGTTATCACATTCTCTCCACCATATGAACACGCTTGAATGACATTTATCTGCTCTTCTCCAATGATGCATGGCGTGTTCATTGTGTTGGGCAGTTAGCTGCCAGACATTGCAACTAGAGACTAAGGCTGAGGCTCTTTATCTCTCATTTGCATTTCCTCTTTCAGCATCTTTTATTTATTTTTTGTGAAAAGAATGAACACAAAACTATCAGTAATAAATTTGAAGCTATGCTAAACATCAATTTTAAGCCACATTATTTCCAGAAATTCTACTCTAATGTCTTTCATCTCCCAAAATATAGAAGAGTGAAGGTAGATCCTGATTTTTAATTCACCCTTTTTATTATATCTTTAAAGAGAAAAAAATAAGATTTCACAGTGTGAGTTTAATTAAAGTAAATGGACATTTTAAAAGATGGAAGAAGCATGTTGTTTCTTAATTGTGTTGTTGACTTAACACATAACGATCTTTGCAACTCAGCTCATATAACACCATTGGCATTAGTAGCATCTATTTTAATACACGTTCATTAAGGAAAAAATATCTTTTTTTTTTTTTTTGCTGTTTATTTCAGCATTGAACCCATAATCTGTGGGTAAAAATCACCTGTGTGCTACTCTTTAGGATTTTATTGGTCTCTGGTTGGAGCCATGTGAGAAGTAAATCGATAAAACCAAACTTTTTCATTTAACTTAAGGTCATTCTTAGGTTACTTCAAATTTGCCTCCAAAGGTAATTTAAGCAATAATTTATTTTATAATCAGGCACTTGATTTAGAATTTTATCCTAATAGTAAACTTTGTATGTTTAATGTTCAAAATGTAAAAGTAGTAAACCAGAATGTATAGTACTTGGAAGACTAGAGCTTGAGATTAAAAAAGCTGTACGAGGCCAGTGAATGGCATGGTAGTTAAGGCAGCTGGATCCCAAATGGCTGACAGCATAGTTCTAATCCTGGACTTGGCAGCTTGAGAAACATCTTGGTGCATATGTATACATACCTGAAATCTCAAGAGGAGAGTGGAAAAGAGGGATTGCATCATAGCCGTCCCCTCAGGGAGTGATTTCTCACTTCACTGCACCCCTCCATCTTTCTCTGTCTCCCTCTAGTGAGCATAAGCATCTTATAGCAAAAACAACAAACAAACAAACAAACAAACAAATCAAGCTGTGGGGGGTAAAACGATAGAATGTGAAAGAAAAATAAACACTCAAATCAATATAGATAAAGGCAAGACAAGAACTCAGAATTTAATCAAGCACTACCAATAGATTAAGACTAAGTCCCATCAGGTAGTTAGACTTCAGCTTTCATTAGACCTCCATTGTCCTTTATTTACAAAAGACATTATAATGATCAAGCTATATTCAAAAGACCTGTTCAGAAATGACTGTCAGAGTGAAACCTACTCTTTAGCTGTATTGATGCGGAAGAATCATGGTGATGTTTAATGAGGTTTGAGAGGCAAAGAAAAAGTATCCTCATAAGAGAGAAAGGTTTCAGCCAGGACTTGAAAGGAAAGTCTTGAGTCTACCTATTCTGCAATGTGTTGGACAAGAACCTGTCTGTTCTTTCTTCCACATAGTATAAAAAGGCAGAATGTTCTACAAATTGGCAAGCCAAAGAAATCACAATATGGGGCCAGAAGATGGCATGATAATTGGGGCAGTGGATTCCCACGTGGCTGACCATGGTTCTAGTCCTGGACCCAGTGGTTTAAAAATTATTCTAGGGGCATATGCATGCATGCACAAAAGTCCCAAGAAGAGAATGGAAAAGGGATTATAACATGGCCTCCCCCCCACCCCATGGAGTTTGATTTCTTACTTCTCCTCACTTCTGTCTCTCTGTGGTGAGTAGGAGAATCAATATCACTATCAAAGTCCTAGGAAGAGAATCAGCTATGACAAAATCAGGTATTTATTTAAAAATTACTGGCCTTGTTATATTTTTTTTAATCAAGAACTATGTTGACAAACTTAGTGAGATCAACAATTAAACCAATTATTAACTACAACAACAATTACAGTGTCATTCCCATGACATATAAATACACAACCATGCACGTGCACATGTGCACGCACACTCACACTCACACACACACACACACACACACTTGCCTTGAGGACTAAGGAGCTGAGAAGAGGGTTTAAGTCAAGAAGAGTCTAAAAGGGGGAACAAGCAGTTGGCGTAATGGCTATGTCGCTGGACTCCCACGTAGTCGACCGCAGTTCGTGTCGCGGACCCTGTGGCTTAAAACTCACGCCGGGCGCGTGTGCGTGCGTGCCCAAGATTCCGAGAGGAGAATGGAGGAGAAGGGATTGCGGCGTGACCGTCCCCCCTGGGGGGTGATTTCTCGCTTTCTGTCTCTATGTCTCTCTCTGTCTGTCTGGCGAGCGCACGCGCCCTACAGTGAAAATCTCTCCAAAAAAAAAAAAAAGAAGAGTCTAAAAGGAAGAGATACTTCCATGAGCTAATTCCTAAAAAAACAAGCAAACGTTAGTATCATCATGTTATCATTCTTACTTGAGCAACACCAGCTCTAAATTCAAATTCTTATCTTAAAGCCTATTTTCAATATTGCCTACATCAGCACCTTTATGCTTATAAATACATTTTTATATTTGCATATTTATTAGCTGATACATGATTAAATTTTTAAGGAATGAATAGGAATCTTGTCCTGATTTTACAAGTTATTTTGAATTATTTAAATGTTCATGAAGATTAATAAAGATATTATAAAGAGTAGTTAAAATCTATAACATTTTATTTCTACTCTCCATTATTTATCAGAAATTTATCTGAAGGATGACATCTGGTAGATTTAAGACCACTTTGGGTTATGACTTGCTTACAAAAAAATAGCAGTTCTTTTTTAAAAAACTGAATATAGACTTTCATAATCACATTAAACATTCCATTAAGCTAATGTTATAGTTAGAGTCGTCTTATAATTATTTATGGGAGTCAGTAATTTTGAGTAGTAACTGTTTTTTATAATATTGAAAATGCAGTCAACTTTTAGAATACAAAAGGCTTATCCACTTGGAGGATGAAGTGCTTTAGCATAGGTACTAAAACTGTTCATTTCTGCCCTACCCCAACACAATAACGGTCTGAAATAAACTAAATTCTTCATCTAAGGCAGACCATATGCACAGATAAATTATTGCTTCAAAAGATATGAAGCCTTAAACCTGTTTCCCAAGATGGGATTCCAAAGTGCAGTAAGCGGACTGTTGTTTTGGAATATGAAAGGGAGATAGAACTGATGGTTCTGATTAAAGATCATTTCAAATTCTCTCTTTTTTAATGGAGATGAAGAAAGCACATTTTGTATGGAGTTTTGTTTTGACTCAGCCTGCCATGAAGCTGTTTAAATCAAGTCTTATGCCCACATTATTCTGATTGCCAAAAATATCAAAACAGCAACAAAGGAAAAGCTAACCTTGAATTTTCAGCTTGTATTTCAGCCCTTGTAAACAAGTTACCATGGAGATGATACCCAAGTGAGCTACAGGCTTGACTCAAAACAGCCACTGTGTGTGGACTGACAGCACAGTGTAACATGGCATCAGGGCTATTCATGAATAACCTGCCTATGTCCAGTGGTACTTGAATGTCCTGCACACGCCATGCAAAAATAAAATTTGCCAAATTGCCATTGCTTTGCTTAAAAAGCAGCAAAATCAAGAAGGACAAACTAAGAATTATAAGTTTAAATGTTACAGCTTTGGCATCAATTTTGTGCAGGTGATAAAGTTGTATTCACTGATCCTTTTTAGAAACATGTAGGTAGATCTCCAAGAAATCCTGACTATAGCTTTAAATTATATTCTTGGAGCAAATTCAAATGAATTTCTAAGAAAACCAGGTTATGTCTGACTAAAAAGTAAAATAAAGCCTGTCATTATGGACCACCATTCCTGTCTTTCACTGTTCACACAGGCTGCAATTATATAGAAATCCCTAACAAACATGAAGAAGAATTACAAATTTTAATGGTTTAGGTCTCATTGGGAAGAAATTACAAAACCATGGAAATAGCATTCTTGTATCCAGGAAGTATTGAGTATTTATACACATCTTTTCCTTGTCTAGATTTTTTTCAATCCTAGTCCTCCATGTACAAACGTATCTAAATTTAGTATAATCGGTTTGTAAAATGTTTAAAAATTACATAATATTTTGGCTTGAAAGCTCAAATATCTACATTCTACAGAATTTGTAGTATTTATGTTTATCTTAAAACATGCAGTTGTTGTCTAGCTTTTTTCTTTTCAACATCAATATATAGAAACATGTAATATAAAAAATCTTACTATGTATTAAAGACAAATGGCCTATTCCATTCTGTAGAATACAATGTATAAATCACAAAACTCAATACATATTATTATGTTTCAAGATATAATAGATGTAATTATACATGTGTAACATATAATTACAGTACGAGATATAATTTTGAGCAAAAAATTAGCAGAGTAATACAGACATAGTTACAACATTTAACTACATATTTTAATTATAAAATAAAAATATATAGCTGCATGTGGATGGCATAAATACATAGAAAAAGATATGGAAGAATACATTCCAAACTGGAAAAATTAGTGTTGGTTTTCAAGTGGGCAGAGGAAAGAGAGATGTTAATAGAGCTAGAAAAGAAAGGACCATTTGTGGGATCTATTATATTATCAAAGGAGAATTTGAACTTATTTTAATACTGTTAGTCTAATAATTGGAATTTATTCAGGTATAATATTACAACTAATTATTAAATTAAAACAAATCTATGAAATTTTTTGAAAAGACTCTAATTGGGACTAAATGGTGGCAGAAGAAAGAAGACACTGAGACACTCTCACATGGGAAGTATCCAGGTTCAAGTCCAAGAATTAACTGAATGGGCCAAACGCTTGTGTGCCTGTGACATGATGGCTAAAGGCTGGGAATATGTGCCCATGACCTGGGGCTAGCTGAGGGATAGGAGTGGATCTTGGCATCAGGACCTATTTGAGAGTGTTTTCTCTTTGTCTCTGATGGAGAAAACAAACTTAAAAAGAATAGCATTAAAGGGATCAGCATGTAGTGTAGTGGTTAAGGTGCTGGATCCCCATGTGGTCAACTGTGGTTTGAGTCTGGGACCCGTGGCTTGAAACTCCAGGTGCATATGTGTGTGTGTCTAAAATCCCAAGGAGGGACAGTTGACATAATGGCTATGTCATTGGACTCCCATGTAGTCAACCGCGGTTCTAGTCCTGGACCCAGTGGATTAAACTCACACCAGGCACGTGCCCAGTGTGATCCTGAAAGGAGGATGGAATGGAGGAGAAGGGATTGCAGTGTGTCCATCCTTCCTGGAGGAGGGGAGGTGATTTCTCACTTTCTGTCTCTCTATCTTTCTGGAGAGCACATGTGCCCTATAGCAAAAATCTCTCAAAAAAAAAAAAAAATCCCAAGGAAAGAATGGAAAAAAAGGGATTGCAGTGTGGCTATTTCCCCAATCGGGAGGAGAGGCATTTCTCACTTTCTGTCTCTCTGTCTCTCCAGCAAACACATATACCATATAGCAAAAATCTCTCTCAAAATTTTTTTAAAGGCATTAAAATAACTCTACTCTGTACCATAAAATTGTTGTGTCACTTAAAAATAATTGTGTGAATGTGACTTGTGTCACATAGTGTGTCACTTGTGTCCACATAGTCTACAGTGGTTTGAGTCCCAGACTCAGTGGCTTAAAACTCACACCAGGCATGTGTGTGTGCATACCCAAAATCCCAAGAGGAGAAGAGAGGAGAAGGGATTGAAGAATGGCCATCCTCCATGGGAGTGGGGGCGGTGATTTCTCGCTTTCTGTCTCTCTATCTCTGTCTCTCCAGTGAGCATATGTGTCTTATAGCAAAAAATCTAACAAAGATTAATAAAAAAGTGTTAAGTTTTTAATTTTACTGTTATCATTATTATTATTACTTATACATTCAATCACTATACATCATTTAGATTGTAAGGAGACTTTACCCAGCATGATATACACCTCAGTCCAGCCTATTTGAGAATACTATAAACATCATCGTCAACAGGGAATAAACCATATGTGTGTCCCACAAATATCTTACCTCTATTTTTTCCTCCAAATTTTCTTTCCCATATGCTTCCCCTCTCCCACTATCTTTCCACTTTGTCCCTAGTGTCCATAACAATTTTCAATGCTTTTATGTCCTCCAGTCTTTCCATCTCTACCATAAGTGTGGACAGTTGGTATATATTAAGTGGAGGCATACAATGTCTCTCTCTCTCTCTCTCTCATAGCCTGACTTGCTTCACTCAGCAATAAATCTTCCATATTCATCCACTTTCTATCAAATGCTAGGGACTTGTTTATTTATGGCTGAATAGTATTCCATGCAGTACATGTGCCACATTTTTTCAATCCATTCATCTGTTTGTAGATATTTGGGTTGGTTCCATTTAAGTTTTATTATATATATTTTTTTAAAATAAAAGGCAAATCCAGGGACTTGCTACTCAAAGTATGATCTTTAGCTTTGTACAATCAGTGACATGGACTGTCTAAATTTACATGGGCTGACTCAGAATCTACATTTTCTTAGAAATAAAAATAGATCATTCATAGGCACGTAAAGTTTAAGAAATTCCATTCTAGGTACGTCTCCAGCATATGATCAGCCTACTGTACAACCAATGATCATCTTCTCTCGACTCTTATGTGTTATTTAGACCTGAAAATGAAGTTAAATTTTTATTGATCATCTTGATATATTAACATTGAGGATCTTCTGAAAGACCACTTGTTTCTTGTTTGTAGTCTTTCCACTTGAAAGAGTAGATACTCTCTTGTCTATACTTACTGATTCTGAGATGCAATCGATTAAACCAACTTGAATTCAGGGTTAGAGGCACCCCAAACTTTAAACATATCTCTACCAACCAAGGATCAGTGAATACTTATTGAGTAGATGTGCTCCTCAGAGTACTGTGTGAGGCACTCAATAATTCATGTAAAATACGGTTTGCATCAGTGCAAGGTTATTGATGGTTTTGCCTGAGTGGAAGTTCAAATGGGCATCTGGGTAAGGTAAAGTGCTTTCAAAACAAATGTCAGTCAGAAACCTGGTCCACTTTACCATTCCTACAGAAATTATTAATGGCACAGATCAGAGTTTTTTCACCTAGGGACTATTGACATTTTGGGGTTGGAGAATTCTCTGCTGTGAAGACTGTCCTGTGCATTGCAAGGTATTTATCAGCATTCCTGGCCTTTCTTCACCAGATGTCAGTAGCATCTGCCCTCCAATTCTAAAAACCAAAAATGTCCTCAGGTACCCCTAGTTGAAAACACCTGCCATAGATAAATATTATTTCATCTTTTGTCATCACAAAAGGGACTTCTTCATTCTATGGTTAAGAAATTTAAAACATCTTAAATAACATGTATTACAAACTCCCAAAACAATGCCTTCCAAGTTCTACCCATGAGCAGATTTCATAAAATTCATGTTGCCTCTATAATACTTCTGTCATTCCATTGATCATTATCCCTTTTCTACTCTCTTTGCTACTCTGCCCTCTATTTTATTTTTCCTATTTACTCCTTCTTCCTCATTACATTTCCTGCCCTCCTTTCTGTTCTCTTGTTTGTATATAAAAAGTCATGGATCTTTTCTAACATAGTTAAATGTGATGTAATGACTTCTTAACTGGCATTGCTGTAGGTATTATGTTTTAGTATTCAAATTGGCGTTTTTGGAAACAGCAATATCTCCTGAATAACAGAACAAAGAATGACAGCCCAGGAACACTGGAGATGACAGAAGGGGAATCTGGCACAAACTAAACTCCCCCAGAATACAACGAAATCAGCATATCTGAAAAGGATTAAAAATAATAAGTTTCAGGACAATTTCAAATACTGTTTCACACTTTTGAATTAAAGATAATGGAGTGAAAAATGGAATAGCTACTCAAGGAGGTACCAAATTCTTCTGTTAGGCTTGCCACATTTTCTTTTGCAAAATAAGGTGTGTAAAGCAAGCATTTTTATAGGTTATCGGTAGCATTAATGTGAAAAGTATAAGCTTTATTGCTAACCATTTGAGATGCAAGGAAGCTCTCTCTGCCACAGAAATTGGATGACCATGTGGGCTGACAGCTCCCTTGTGTTATAAAATAATGCAAACAATATTTTTTCACCCCAAACAAAATTGGTTAAAATTACATTTTCCCAAGTCATATGGAAATGCACTAATTTGTAACTTTCTAAAGCCAACACATTTATGCTTCAGAGATACATAATTTAGTAACAAACAGCAGACTGAATTTTGATCAGGTTTTAAAAATGGGTACAATAGCCTTCTCAGACTTCAAATGAGCTTAGAAAACTCTCTTGGTATTCTCTCCCTCATGAAATTGTAAGGGTAACATTCCCTTGAAGTTTTTTTTAGCAATATGCAGTAAGAAAAAGTGAAAAGGTCTTGCGTATTTGTATAATGCATAAAGGCTCCAATGATTAAAACAGCCTTCAGACTTAATAGCAAGCATTTTACTTTAAAGGTAATCATTTGCCAAGAACCTGGAGGAAAACCACATTATTGTGCTTTTCTTTTTGGAATTGATGGCTACATTATATAAGGTAGGTAAGGTAAAGCATGATAACAAGCAGTTCTGATAGAAAAAACATTAATGGAACTTTCTTCTCCCTCATTTTTTTTAAGAAGAAAAAAGATCATCTGGATACTCAGAATTAAAACAAGATGACTATAGAATGTGCCAGTTTTCTAACAGCAAAAATATACATGTAGATCTTTACAGCAAGGGCAACACTGATACTTTTCTATCTACCTTCTAAATGATTTTATGGTTTATAAGCCAGTTGATAAGGCAAAGATCAACTATGCTACACTATATTATTATTAATGTGATTTAAATAATCTTGAGGATAAAGCTAGCTCTTGACAATATTACTGTAAGTGCCAGGAACTGTTTTTCTCTCTTCCTGTTCCTTATCATTTGTTCAGCTTTTAAAACATTTCAAATTGAAGGATGATGGCGAATTTGGCATGATTCATAATTTTAATTTTTTTTTTTGCATTATCATGACCCTTCTAGCTATTGAGGGCAAAATACTATTGGTCAAAAAGAGTAAATTCATATTCTAAGCCCCTGTATATTTTGTATTGAGTAGATTTATGTCTCAGTGACTTATTTCCTTAAAAATTAAAAATATATAAAATTGAACAAATCCTATGAAATAGTTTTTATTTTCATTAATGCTCAAGAATCAGCAGGATTTGTGCTGTTTCATTTAATTATTAACAGGTGACGAATAATTACAGGGATCCCACATGAATTGTCTTCCATGCTTTCTCCCTACTTCTCATTTGTAATGCATAAACCTATTTAATGACAGGATTGTTATATTGGTTAACTATAATTTTGATTCAGTAACTGTGCAGAAAATCTTATTTGCATATCTTTTCAAAAAGCTTATCTGAAGTTCAGAAATACTGGCTGAAGTTGATCAGACTCTTTTTGGAAAAAAAATGTACTATATAGGGCACATTAGGCTTGGAATATGTATTGTCACTATTGACATTTAAGTTGGATAACTACCCATTTGTGTAACCAACACATTTAAGTAGTGTATCTATTAGGAATAACCATACTTTATAGTAACTACTAAAGAAAAAAATAAGAACACCTTACATTGATGTCAATACTAAGATATAGATATAATATAGTAACATATATGTGTTTTTTCATGTAGCAGACATAGAACTTTCTTCATGTAGCAGACATAGAACTACATATTTGAAAGCATTCCAAATATAAATTTTTGAACTTATTGTTGGCAATTTAGAAAGTCTCTTTATAGAGATAATTTCCTTTGAAAATAAGTCTGTCAATCACAGTAAGTCTACAGATGTGGTAAAAAGCACGTTGAACATGGCCTAAGGGAGAAATAAATTTTGTGATGCACAAAAAAATTAAGAAGCAGTGCTCTTTTGAGGTTTACCTATAACAGCATCTCCAAATGTTATCAAAAATCTACCCTTCTTCACCATTGTTTTGTTTTGCTTTTTATCATTTTGGTTACATTCAAAGACTAGCTTCCTCTAGTTTTTTCAGCAAACAACTCAAAACTTGTATATGGTCACTATGGAAAACTTTTCTCAAAGTCCTGATATTTTTAATTGGTTCTGAACAAGCCATGTGCCAACCCATGACATTTGAAGGATGATACTTGAAATATGGAATGACAGAGCTCAGGAGTACAATTTTGGCAATGTCCAGAGACATTTTGGGTTGCTACAACTGAGAAGAAGTTTGCCACGTACCTCTAGTTGGTAAAAACCAAGGATGCTGTTAAGAATCTGCAGTGCATTAAACAGTCCCACATCTGGACAACACAGAATTATCCAGCCCAAAATATCAAAAGGGTGATTTGAGAAATCTTGCCCCAGATGTAGAATAAGATGCTGCTCATCCACCATGGCCATCTAAGAGATTGGGGTAAGAAAGATTTTTCCAAGAAGACCATGATGCTGCAATCAGAAGAAAGGGCAGGCCAGCTGGTTGCATAGTGGTTAAGGCAGCTAGATCCCATGTTGCCAGTTACGTGGTTTAGTCCTGGACCTGACGGCTTGAAAAACATGCCAGGAACATGTGCATGAGAGCCCAAAATAACTAAAGGAGAGTGGAGAAGAAGGGATTGTGGCTTGGTTATCATCTCTATGGGAGGATGCTTTCTCATTTCACTGAATGTGTCTCTCTGTCTCTCCCCATACAGAACACACCTAACAATAATAATAATAACAACAATAAAATATCAGTGAATGTTGAACAAATAACAACTCATGTCAATAGAGGAAGTAGTTTTGCATTTGATCTATGAATAGAAGAATTTTTAAAATATTAAAAAAATTAATGATACATTTTTACTGAAAATGCAATTGGCAAAGTTTATTTTTTCTTTATTTTTAAAATTTATATTTTGTCCTTGTTCTTGGTCCAGTTCTTTGGTATTACACAAATAATTCATTTTGCTAAACTGACTTGAGGAAGAAATTCTGCACTATTAACAAATTAGGTTGTAACCTAACTTTCATGTATCAGAAAATTATAAAGTATTTTCAGATTATCCTATTTATAGCTATTTTGTTAAGTCAGATATATTGGCAGATAATATTTTTATAATCCAAAGGGGGAAAATCCACTCATGTGTCTAATTCTTTTTGTCTTCTCCCTCCTTTCTTTGTAATTTGAGGATGACATGCTAATTTTTTTCTTATACAGATTAGATTAAACAATTTTCATAAAATAGGTTATTGTAGTTAATGAAAAATGAGAAGCTTTTATACCACTTTGGATTTATGTGTTTAAAAAAGCTTAGATAGTTTATTTTGTAATTATTCGTATTTGAAATATTCCCACTCAGATATTTCAAAATAAATGTTTTTCCCTTTCTTCAGATCCATTAATATCCACTAATAGTTATTTAAAATATTTTACTTAGTAAAAAAGAAAAAAAAAACACTAATGCTGAAGGCTGTTTCTACTGTTTCTACTGTGAGTGTGTGTGTATGTATGTATATGTGTGTGTACGTGTGTATATTTTCAAGAAACTGTTCATGAGGTTCTGGGTCAGGAAAGCTTTGATCCCAAAAATCAGGAACAAAAGCAGATAGAACACACCCTTCCAGAAGTAAATGCTAAATTACCTTGTGTTTTATGGTCAGATGTGTGTGTACATATATGCACGCACACATCTGACCATCAATCAGACCCTCAAGCTCGCCTGCAGGAAAGTTGAAAGAGTGCATCTCACAAGAGAGGAAAATGCATTTAAAATTACTGCAACCATAAAATAAACTGACATAACCCAAAGCAACCAATAATGGAGGGAAAAAAACCCTTCTGGGGCTTTGTCTCTCCTTCAGCAAAGATTCTGACTTTCTGTTTTTATTTCTTGTCAGTGATCCTGGGTATGTTTAAAATGACATAAAATGCATTCATTATGCCCCCAGATTCCAACGGCTGCAGTCTTTCTTGTACATTCCTCAAGAAAATGCAGACTTCTGGAATAGAGAGCAGATGTAGAAACGAAATGACAGCCCTTGTGGGATGTTTGGTGCCTTAAAAAAAAAAAAAGAAAGAAAATCTCAGAGCAATTTTCTCTATTGCATCATGCCTGAAAAGCAGCTTAATTCCTCTGTTATGATTAAAGTTGATTGATTGAATTGATCTGTGATGCATCCTGTTTCTGTAGTTTACAGAGATGCTCAGGAAGAGTAAGGAAGCTGTCTGAACAGGATCCAAGTGCTTAATATATGCTGAGGTCCCACTTAACATTTATTATCTGTTATCGAAGGTAGGAGAAAAGCATGTAAATTATATGGATGTCTCTGATTCAAGGAAAGGGAAAGATAAATACTTATGCAGACGCTCAGTGATTTTCATCAACCATTTTCTAAAACATACCCCATCTTTTTTTAGACTTATCAGTAACTTTGTAAGAAGCGTTTTTCATTGCTGGTAAGTTAACCTATTTTTACCTTACTGCTGCTTACACGAGTAACGAAATCCAAGAAAACCTTGAAGTCTGACTGGCAAGGTGGATTGATAAATGTACTTTACAAAAAAGTAGGACCTTAAGAAATCGAGCATACTTAAAAATAATTCTCTTCATGAATTTTGTTTTAAATGGATTTAAAAAAATTAGATAGAGGAAAATCATTAGCAGATATATTCCAAGATTTTGAGTGAATATACAAATGAGGGAGACAATGATTATCAGTATCTACTAAACATATCTACAGGATTTATGCAGGATCTGTCATTAAATAAATAATTTTTTTACAAAAACACAATTTTTAGTATATAGGAAGAAAGTGTTACATTAGAGCAAACTGAATTGGCAAACTATAGCTTAAATCTACTTAAAAGAGACACATTCCCCTTTCCACCGTGGTGATCCATTGCCAAATTTTTACTAACATTTTGTAATTATGCTGTTATTAATCACATGAGGATCTAAGGTAAAAATAGAATTAGTAATAAACTTGTATAAGACAGAAATTTTTCAAATTTTCTTCACTACTACAAGCTCTTTAGGGTGCTAGCTTTGTAGAGTCATATATCTACATAATTGCTTTTCCTTGTTCTCACAGAATAAAACACCTTTATTAAAGAAATATCCAAACCTCTAGGTTTTAGTCTCACAGCATCCTTATGAACCAGATATAGGTGTAATATAGTAATAATGCTAATTAAAGTAATTACAACAACTACAAAAAGAATAACCATACAACAGCTAACAACTGTGAGCTTTTTATGTGCCAATTATCAACTTAAGTCCATTATAATGGCTACCTTATTTAAGCTCATAACAACCTATCAAGCTGATACCATCCACATCTCATTTTATAGAAAGGAAGAGTAAGGCAAAAAAGGTTAATGAATTTCCTGAAATTTACAGAACTTTCTTCCTATGATCCCTACTCTCTGCCTCCTATGTTGGGTTCGAATTGGAACATTGCTTGACTTCCACAGTATGGGGAGTATCATATGGCCAAACAAACAAGAAACAACTCAGAAACTTAATTATTCTACAGTATTTTACATGGTCTGGGGGCCATATCTAAACATAAATTAATTCCAAATAGCCTTAACTTTTTATTTAAGAGTTTAGACCCTTCCAACAACTCCTTTCCCATTTTGTCCATTCTAACTCACATTCAAAACTCTCTGATTTAAAATTAAAATGATCTTGAACTTATGTGGCCACAATTTTTCTGAAAACTAGTACTATTAGTGGGAATAACAGCTCCAGTTAAATTTGAAATTGAGGAAAATAATGGAAACATTTTAATATGTCTCATGCAATATTTTCGAAATAGTAAACAATAAAATTATCTGTTTTTCTGACATTCAAGTTTAACAGGCTAATTTTAATTGCTATTTAATTCAAAATCTTTGTACATTTTTGCCATAGTGCATGTGCACACACCAGAAAGAGACAGAGAGAGACAGTGAGAAGAAAGTAAGAAATCACCCTCCAGAGGGGATGGCCACACTGCCGCCCCTCATCCTTCATTCTCCTCCTGAAATTTTGGGCACTATGCACATGCACTTGGTGTGATTTTCAAACCACCAGGTCCAAAACCTGAACCATAGTTGGCCATGTGGGAATCCAGGGCCTCCAACACCATGCCACTCACTGGCCCCTGTTATATTTTAAATGCTAATTTTAGCAACATTTTTTTTAATAGCATTACAAGTTTCCCTTTTAGAGATACAAAATTTTATTATCATTAATATACTGAATATGACATTAAACATTAATTTCTTTACATTAAACTTCTAAAATTGTATTTAAATACTGTAGATAATATACTCGGCCTACCTAATACAATATGAACCCTTCATTGCTATCCTCAATAATCCGTTTTCCTGTCTTCATGTTTCTATTTTTTCCCTTACCTCTTGAACTTACTGCTTCTTCTTTTCTTCACAATAAAATACTGCATTTCATCTCAGTTTATTTTGGGGTTCAACATTCTCAATTACCTTCCACAATAAGAATATGTTAACGTTTTATTTTTATGACACCTCTTAAAATTCCTCTGCTTTTCCAAGTATGACATAGTTTTTAAAATTTTCTCATTTTTTTTTATTGTGGTAAAAACATAACTTGAGATCTATCCTCATAACACATTTCAAGTTGCATAATACAGTATTGTTAAATATAGGGACGATTTTTACAGAAGATATCTAGGAATTTTTTTATCTTACATAACAGAAATTTCATGCTCATTAATTAGCATCGGTTATTCTCCCTCCCTCCAGACCCTGGCAGTGACCATTCTGTGCTCTGTTTCTGTGAGTGTGACTGTTTTAGATAGCTCCTACAAGTGGAATCAGGCCGTATATATTTTCCTGTGACTGACTTATTTCACTCAGCAAAATGGTCTCTAAGTTCAACATGTTGTTGCATATAACAGAATTTCCTTCTCTTCTAAGACTGAATAGTATTTTATTCTATGTATTTTTTGTGTACTATTTTATTGTATTTATTGTATATATATCCCACATTTTCTTTATCCATCCATGGCTATTTAGGTGGTTTCCATATCTTGGCTTTTATAAATAGTGATGCAATGAACATGAAAAAAAAAATATAAGGAAGACTTGGCCTCCTCTATTTTTTCCTTTTAGCCTATTACTGTCAAAGTCTGTCTGTTGTATCATGAAGAGTCACTGCTTTTATCTTGTAAATGTGCTTCCATGCCAGCATTCATATCAATGTTTTGCAGTTAAATCACATTTTTTAAAAACGAAGTGGCTCATCAAAGATAAAAATCACTGTATTCTCCTGTCTATATGATGGAAGTTACCAATAATCAACTACCATCACATTTTCCAAAAAGCTACATTGAGTTCCTTCTCCCATCATTGCCAGAAACAACTGTCATTCAAGTGTCCATACCCAAAATGTCATCCCATTGCTCTCCTTCAGTAGGAACAAGTTTTGGAAAGTACAACTCCTCTGGTTAGACTATCCAGTGGTCATTATTATGAAGGAATTTTGGGGATAAGTTTAAATAAGTGATCTGAACCTGTCCATTGAAGCATCTCACTGAGGAGATGATCACTGATTATGTTCTTCAAATGTATTGGACTGTTAGAATGCTTTTGGCTGTAAGTAAAAGAAAAAACAGATTCAATGGACTTAACCAATATGAAAATGTACGTATAATAAGAAATCAAGAGGTTGCTCCATGTAGCCTAGTGATTAAGGGAGCCAGATCACACACAATCACTGAGGTTTGAATCCTGTTTCAAGTGACTTGAAACACATGCTGAGCACAGATGTGTGCATGCCCTCAAATCCTGATAGGGCAGCAAAATTTGGAATGGATTGTGGCATGACCATTCTCCATTGATAGGTGCTTCTTTCCATCCCTCCCAGTGAGAGCATTTTCTCTTTGGCAATAAAAATAATTAGAAATCGATTTCATAGCTCTACTACATCACCAGTATTTTTTTCTTTTTCTTTTCTTTAACTCTCCCATATTCAAAATTTCATTTTTTTCAGCTTTGATTCCATAGTTGCAATCCTCTTAATCCTCCTCCAGCATTCCATTAAGAAAGAGCAGTATCTTTTATTTTTAATATCTCTTTCTTCTAATTATTTTAAATGAACTAGTAAAAATAGTATATATTTATGTTGTATAACATGGTACATGCATGGTATGTGTATATATACACTGAATAGCTAATCAAGCTATATCTCATACTTTATTTATTTAATTTGCTGTAGTCTATGTGTGGTCCCTGGAGAGAGGGAGAAAGAAAGAAAGTGATAAAGCACCTCTCAGGAGGGATGTCCACACTGCAATCCCTTGTCCTCCATTCTCTTCTTGGGATTCTGTGCACATACTCACACATGCCCAGTATGTTTCTCAAGGCACTGGGTCCCAGGACTTGAGTTGTCAAGTAGCCCATGTGGGATCCAGCTGCCTTAGCCACCATGCCGCCTGGCTAACCCCATATTTCTTTATTTTGAGAATGATTAAATATATTCTTTTAGCCATTTTTAAGTACATAATGTATTATGTCTTTTTATTTATTTATTTATTTTTGAGAGATTTTCACTATAGGGCGTGTGCGCTCGCCAGACAGAGAGAGACATAGAGACAGAAAGCGAGAAATCACCCCCCCGGGGGGATGGTCACGCCGCAATCCCTTCTCCTCCATTCTCCTCTCGGGATCCTCGGCACACACGCACATGTGCCCGGCGTGAGTTTTAAGCCACCGGGTCCGGGACGCGAACCGCAGTCGACTACGTGGGGGTCCAGCAACATAGCCATTACGCTAACTGCTGGTTCCCATGTCTTTTTATTTTTAAAAGCGAGAATGTATTTCTCAAAAGTGTCCCAGCAAGCACTCTTACTCTGTTATTAGTCAGAAATGGTCATAATCCTTGTGTAAGTACAAAATTTAAGGCAAATGGATTCTGTGGGCTAGTTTACATTAGGTCAGGAAAGGTGACAAAATATGTAGTGAACACTTTGGGGCAGTTACCTGGACATTAATACAAATGGGGGGGTTTGCAATCACTAGTGTTACTGTGGATGGTACTCGAGGATGCAGAACACAGTTTTAAACAAGAAAAACTTACTGGGAATGGTGAAACTATCTCAATAATTGCTTGGTTTCATATTATTTATCCTTAGAACACAGAAGGAAAATTTCCTCTAGCTTAGCCGTAAATTAAGTAGGATTTCTAACTAATTATTTTGGTCTTAAGAAATGCAGAAGTGGCAGCCGTTCTATGGCATTTTGCTTCTAGCAGAGCAGACTGTCACATGGTCAGCGAATGTCCCATTTATTAGATACTCTGAAGTATTCTCTGTCTCCAAAAAGTGAATTCACTGTCCAGGTGGCCTAAGGGCTATGGGCTAAATTCCAGCACTCCTGTTTTACAGAAAGTGAAACTCATACTGGTGCACAATTCTAAGTCAGGGCATTTTTTTGTTTGTTTGTTTCCAAAATCAGTGACAGACTTTATTAACATCAAATATAAGCTATTGTTGAGTTCCTAAAATATACAGTAATGAATCCAGTAGGTACTGTTGCATTGTCACAAGTACTTCTCTTAAAATAAACAATGGGTCATTGGTAATTTAAAACTATTTTAAATGAAAGAATTAGACCAGCATTATTATTATTATGTTTTGTTACACCTTGCCTGCCTCAGTGTTATTGGCAGTATTATGTAATTGAATTTCTACACCATCACTACATTCTATTTTTATTCTTTTAATGTGATTCTAGACTGTATACCTGTCTTTAGTAAACTGTAGAAAATTCTTTGCCTGAATCCCCTATAATTGTTTTATTGTCATTATTTTCATAGCTTGGTGAGCTGGAATAGTATCTAAGGTGACTTATAGTGCAGTAAATTTGAAACCCATGTGAAATCTATTTTTTTCTTTAATTTAATGACTTCATTTAATTCTATACCATTCTTTCTTCCTCTTTATGTTTATTTAGTGTATCTTTTTTTTTTTTTAGAGGTTTTTGCTATAGAGCGCGTGCACTCGCCAGACAGAGAGAAACAGAGAGACAGAAAGCCAGAAAACACCCCCTAGTGGGGATGGCCACACCACAATCCCTTTTCCTCCATTCTCCTCTTAGGATCTTGGGCACGCACGCACATGTGCCTGGCGTGAGTTTTAAGCCACCGGGTCCGGGACACTAACTGTGGTTGAATATGTGGAAGTTCAGCGACGTAGCCATTATGCTAACTGCTGGTCCCAAGATTTAGTGGGTCTTAAACACCAAAGACTTGACTCTTTTTTTTATGATAGCTTTAAGATATAATTCACATATTTCACATTTTATCTACTTAAAATCCACAGATAATATTTTTAGTATATTTATACAGTTGTGCAATATGAATCATGATAAATTTTAGGATATTTTTATTAAGGCTTCCTAAATCTTAAGCAAGGCTCTTTGGTACCCATTAGCAGTCACTTTCATTTGCCCTAACACCCTCAGATCAGGCAACCCCTGTTCTACTTCTGGCCTCTATAGTTTGGCCTATTCTGGATACTTCATATAAATGGAATCTTAAAACATGTGGTCTAAAGGCTGGCAGGTGTCCTACTGGTTAAGGGCGGTGGGCTCCCACACAGCTGTGGTTCGAGTCTCGTACCTGGCAATTTGCTTTTTCACTTTCCCCCTCTCTCACACTCTGTCCCTCTCTGGTCAAATTAAAATAAATGAATGAATGAATGAATGAATGAATGAATAAATAAATAAAGTTAAGTAAAATAATTCTTTAAAAAATGTGGTCTTTTGTGACTAGCTCTTTCCACTTGGTGTAATACTTTCAGAATTCTTTCATAACATGGCAGCGATTCATTCCTTTTTATTGCCAAATAATTTTCCACTGCATAGATTTGATATGACTCCTTTTGGCATATGCCTATTCAAAGTGATTTAATTATACTATAATATTAGGACAACGAAATACAATTTTAACATAAAGATTAGAAATTTAAAGAGGGACCAGCAGATGCTATAATCACTAGACTCCTACATAGTCAACTGTGATTTTAGTCCCAGACCTGGCGGCTTAAAACTCATGTTGGACATGTGTGTGCCCAAAATCCCAAGAAGAGAATGGAAAAGAGATTGCCATATGCCCATCCCCCCAAGGGGTGATTTCTCACTTTGTCTCTCTCTGTCTCTGCAGCAAGTACACATGTCCTATAGCAAGCGTTTCTCATAAAAACAAAAAAGAAAGAACTTTTAAAGCAGGTTGTACAATCTATTATAGATTGACATCTTCTTACCCCATGTATCTCCTCATTCCAAAATATTTAACTGAAAAATATGCTGGAAATAAGAAAACTATAAAGTTTTTGTTTTATTTATTAATTTTAAACATATGCTTCGTCACAGCATGCACACTAGAGAAAGAATGCAAGAAAGAGAGACTAGAATAGGGAGAGATAAGCACCCTCCACAGGGTCTGATCATGCCATACTCTCTCCAGTCCAGCTTCTTGGACCTGGGGCACACTGCACATAGCAGCATATTTTCTAGCTTACCAGTTAAGGGATTAGAACCATGGGCACCATATGAGATCAGTTTCTCTTGAACAGCACTGTACCACTGTACCATGGAGCCAGTTCAGAATTAATTTTTAATTTTCAATCTAAAACAGAATAAAAGAAGTATTATAAAAATCTGTTAAAACTTCAAACTGTAGAATATAATTTAGAGAAGCTTTAGGTAATAGACACACAGGTAGGTAGGCAGGTAGATATGTAGGTAGATAGAGAGAGACTATAGTAGAGAATTGCTCAGAATTGAAATATATAAATCCATAAATAAAAATGTACTTCAATAATCAAGCAGGAAAAATATACATAAGTGCAAAATAGAGGCTCAGTAAAAGCCGTTAAACCACAACCCATACAGTGTTAAATAACACAGACAAAATCAATTAGTGACACATATAATAATATATTTAAATAATAAAAATGATATTTTTTAAAAAGTTGCCCAGTCATATCATAGTATAGCATAATGTATACATTAAATTTCAGAGCATTAAAAATAAAACGTATTGGTACCAGCAGTGGAATGGTGGTTAAGGCTCTGGACTCCTACATGGCCAACCACTGTTTGAGTCCCAGATCTAGTGGCTTGAAAATCATGCTGAGCATAAGTGCATTCATGTCCAAAATCCCAGGAGGAGATTGAAGGAGATGGGATTATGGCATGGCCATCCCACCAGGCAAGGTGAGTTGTTACTTTCCCTCTCACTGTTTCTGTTTCTGTCAGGCCAGCATATGCACCCTATTGAAAAAAACTAAAGAAATACACATACACACACACACACACACACACACAAAATGTATTTCTTGTTAAATTGCAACATTATGGCATAAGGAATATGAACAACAAATTGTTAGCAGTGATTATTTCTGGGGAGAAATAGAGTAACAGGATTAAGGAAGAGTTCACAGAGGACTTTAACATCATCTGTAATAATTTTATACTTTAAAAATGCTGACAAAATATTAAATAATTTAAAATCTTAGTGCCTAAACATTGGTGTTCATCATTCCTTATTATTTTAACATCCAAAAATTTCATTATAAACAAGATCCTAGGAAAAGCACTGCATGTAGCTTAGATTGCTACGTACAAACAGTGGCATTTTAGAGCAGAGATTTAATTTCTCTGTGTCCCCGGTTTCTTACCTGCAAAATGATAATGTTACCTTTTTTAAAATAATTATTTTATTTCATTTTATTTATTATTATTTTTCAATTTGACCAGAGAGAGAGGGAAAGGGGGAGGAGAAGTGAGAAAGCCAACCATCAGGTCTGGGATTCAAACGCTATCTGCCATGTGGGAGTCCAGCACTTTAACCACCACATCACCTGCCAGCCCTGATCATCTTAACATACAGGACAACAACACTGTGCCCTAACACATAGTAATAAGTATAGAATAAATATTAGTCAACATTATGCTGTACCAAAATGACAATTATGCTCTTTTTTATGCATGATGTACAATGAGAAGCACAGCCAAGCAACAGGTAGGAAGGCCTTATCTAAAAATTAAGTGTTTTTGTTGGATGGGAAGACTCATTTGTAATTTATGGTTAAATAAAAACTAAGACAATAAAAATAATTGCCAAAGTGATACATAACTTTAGTACACTATATGAATAAACCCCTTTCTTTCCTTTTACTTTTTAAACAAAATAAAATGGAAAACTTACCCATTCATTCTAGATTGAGACTATACAAAAAGACTTCAAAAGTTTGTATAAAATGGAATTTGTGTAGGAGTTCATTTTGGTTTAAAAAGGTATTGAAGTCTTTGCATAATTTTTTCATAATATACATTTTTCCATCAAGTTTTCGAAGACCCCTCATATTTTCTCTGACATATACAATGTAAAGAGAAAAGATGTCAAATACCTATCACAAATATCTACTATGTTTATTGCATATGTCATTTATTCTTAGTTTTGTTAAATAATTGTCTCTCCCCATGGGACTGATATTTCACAAATGACTTAAAACATGAAATCCTACAGCATTTATTCATTGTGAACAAATGCCTACTTATGAATTCTTGTCTCAGAAGCTAATTTAATTGGTGCATTCCAACTACTATTGCTTATTTCACACTTCAGTAGGTAAAGATGCATTAATAATCGAAGTTTCAAACTGTAATTAACATTAGCTTTAGGCTCCTGACAATGAAATGATTACATTTTAATATATGGGTTGATAAACAAAGTTAATCTAACATATGAATAAACAGCAAAAATAACTTACATTTACTCTTTCTCTGCAAATTGATACATGTATTTGTGTGTTATCTAAAGCATGGGAAATAACTGAACGTCAAAGAAAAAATGCATGACTGTCAATACAACACCTAAAGCCAATCAATTTAATACACCAAACTGAGACATTTTAACAAAAACAGTATTTTTTAGTAAAAATTAAGAGATCTTTTTAGCCTTGCTTGATTTCCTTATTACTTACTTACAATTTTATATCCCATTTTACTACTTTTACTTGAATTGATTACTTTATAAAAATGTTTGAGGACTTTTTATTCTAACATGTTGTTCTTAATTATATCAGACTGTGTTATCTAAATTCATTTGCCCAGTAGTATATTACTTTATATGGGTAAAGATCATATTTGTGATATAACTTCAAATGCAAAAAACATTTTCTTGATTTGATCCTTTATTCAGTGACATTTTCTGGACTTTTCTAGTATAATTATAAATGACAGTTTTTAGAAAGGTGCAACTCTAACTAACTGAAGTTGTTAATTGTGGTACTTTAACATTCTAAAACACTTCACATGTTCAGGTGCACAAGAGTAGGAAAAAAAAACATAACTCTTTTTTTCAGATGGGATTGATTGCTCAGAACTCTTAAATATATGGGTTATTCAGATACGTCCAAATGTGCACACTTTATGATAATCAAACACCAAATGTCCTTTGAACAAAACTCACAGAAACAGAATATGGATTAAATTTTCTTGTCTAATTCCAGATGTCAAACTCCAAAGGTAAGAAAAAAAGCGTTTTACTTATAAAATCATCTTTTAACCATTATGAAAATAAGTTTAAAGTAACTACAGTTTTTAATACTTGTGTTCCTTGCCTTCTGGAGATGGCTATATTACTATATTGAATTGGGACTTAAAAAAGAGACAATTGAGACACTCTCAGAAACTCAATGAGGACTTTAACAAAAGTTATTTTACTTAATCCTCTTAATAAATTTGTAAAATAAATAATATTCATTTCATTTTCCTATCCTGCACCAAAAACAGTTTCAGAAAAGTTAATTGATTTGCCCAATATAAAATACCATTATATATCTAACTTTATTTTCCCATTGTGAATCAAGTGTTATTTATATTATACACCACAGGTTTTCAGTTGCTAACAGAAATTATACACAGTAGATTAAAAATACATTATACATGTTCATCAATAATGAACTCTTCTAAATCCTTTACATGGATAATTATAGTTTTCAAATGAAGAATCTGAAGTCCAGAGAAGTTAAATCCAGATTTCACAACCGGAGAAGAATACTTCTAGATTGATGGCCTGGTGTTTGGCTCCAGGCATTTTTTTATTTACCACATTTTAATACTTCTACCTATAAAGAATTTGGAGCAGGTATACATCTAACTTTTCTTTAAATATATTTAAATAGAATATTATAATGTCTAAAATCATAGTTGAGGGCAGAATAAGTTTCCCTTCTTTATCCTATGATAATAAATGTACACTGGAGACAACTGACATAATTTCTTCCTCTAAATCTTCCTTCTTTTAGTAGTTATGATGATTGCACAATATCAATATTTCAGTATTATACTCCTTCAGATTTATTATTCGTTAAGTGTCAGATTAATCT
The DNA here is from genome assembly GCF_000334495.1 of Tupaia belangeri chinensis. NCBI lineage: Eukaryota > Metazoa > Chordata > Mammalia > Scandentia > Tupaiidae > Tupaia > Tupaia belangeri. The sequence goes on from NW_006160032.1 coordinate 2,077,411, forward strand.
CTTGTGTTAACTTTTAACATAATCTGACCAGATGGCATTAAGAATACATTAATTAAATTAGAAGTAATAATAAAGATACAACTTTTTTTTAATCCCCAGGAAGGCTTAACATTTCATTGCCTTTCTTCTATTTGTGTTCAATAATCTCAAATGTCATGAATAATTGCATGTCATTAGTTAAAAATTAAAAAAAAAAACTCTATTGAGATAGAAAGTTTACCAGATGCTATTATAATCACTGTTTCTTGCAGTTCAAATTTTAGGCAATTGTTTGAAGACAAATTAAAAGAAAATGGACATTTGTTTTATTGAAGCTACTTGTTACATGCTGTATTTGTGTTCAGATAGCTAGTATTATGGGCCACCTGTTTTTCCTCAATCTTCATATATGATAACTAGCAATAATTTTAAGCAAAATCAATCCTAGTTATTTTATCTTAACGACTAACCAGAAACATTTGAAACATTTCACTAGACTGTGGCATAAAAATGTGATGTCCTGTTACAGTATACATATTCTTTAACAGCCTTAATAATACACTAATTTCATAAACAAAATAACTCATGTGACATTCCCACCTTAATGTCTAGGCTTCCAGACTGGCATAATAAGTTGAGTTGCCAAGGGCGATTTCTGCAAACTTGTTACAGTGATCCTTACACTTTATAGTTTCTCAGACTCACCTGCAGATGGTGTTAAAAAATAAAGGTTCTCACACCTTACTCCCAGAAATTTCAAATTAATAAGACCAAGATAGGGCTCAGGGGCATTTTCAACAAGCACCCGCTTAGCTTGCCTTAGTGCTTTTTCTAAGGCAGGTAATACACAATGCTCATTTTCAGAAAAACTACGATGGATTAGGGAGATAGCTGTGCATCAGAATGACACAGGGAGTGATTTGAGCATTCACACAGCCAAGCACATGGATCCCTGCATAGATTCTGCGTCAGATTTCTGCAGCACATCTCTGAATAAGAACCACTGGTCCATGCAATTGAAATCATGCGTGACCAACCTCAGAGAGACAAACCTTTTCTCCTTTCTTTCTTGTTAAGCTTTCTTTCTCTTACTTTTATTATCTTTTTTTTTCTCTTGAACTGTCATGTTTTATGGTGCTTCGTTCATGTTTTTTGTTTGTTTCTTTTGTTTTTATTTTGGGGGAGTCTTTTTGAGTGAGTCCCTATAGAACACACTAGCATCCCAATGTTTATCTAAACAGTTGTGTAGCAGTTGATGGTAGAACTGACAGTATCTTGAATGCTACTTTTTGAGATTTGTCACAATACCTATAGAAGACAAGTGGCCTTTTGTCTGTCATTAATTCAGAAAGAACAGCCAGTACAGTATTAATATTCAGGATAGCCGATTTGTGGAATGAATTTTTCAGGCAGCAAATATTATAACAAAATTATGAATCCAATCTCCAACTCCTACCCGCCCTACCAGTGAAACTACAATATGAATGGAAAAGGGCACCTATTCTCATTACGATCTTTAGACTGTCATCATTGGGGCTAATTCTAATGTCACACTATGGATGATGAGTAGTTGAAATCCAATTTGAATGCATAATACCACATTTAATTTACACTACCACCTGTCAATAGGAAATAGATGGAGGCATATCTTTTGAGATATCCATAGGGAATATTCAACTATAATTAACCTTCCTATTTTTGTTAAATCTTTGTCCTGAAATGAATTGTTTGTGCCATTTCTTATTCTTGTAGCAATCTGTCACTAGAAAGAATTTGAATTTTAATCTAATATTCTCTGGAAAATACAATAGAGAATGTTTCTTTTAATCTCCTCAGTACTATTGGTTGTCTATTTCATTTCTTTTCCATAGGTTAATTATGACTAAGGTTGTAATCTTACTGCAAGTATAGAATACTTTGGCAGACTGTGGAAAATGACTTTCCACAAACCATATTGAGTACAATATATGGCAAATGGGAATATGATTTTTCTAACCAAATATTGGTGAAGGGAAAAAGAATTTAGTTCAAATAATGCAGTTGATAGCAGACACATTCATGCTATTATCTGGATAATTCGTGAAACTACTTGTAAAGAATAATTAACTGTTGTATATAAGCTGAAAACCATAAACAGACAGTTTTGACCATATTTCTAAATCTAAAAATGATGAGAAAATAGCTTTTGAAAAATGTCAGGTACTCTAAGAATGTATCTTCTTTTGAGTCAATTTATTGACAACCAAAATGTTACCCATTTTCCTTTACTCTCTTTTCCAACACAACTTGTAGAGTTAATTAAGCCTACAGCTCTTTATTTAATTCACATATTTAAGAGACATAAAAGTACATTATGACTCTTCATTTACAAGGGAACAAGACCAGAAAAAGCAGAGGTTTCACTTGTATCTGAAGAGAGACTATCTTCACAAGTCCAGTGAAGACAATTGATCCCCAACTTTACTCAGGGAATAAAGAACCAAGCACCAAAATACAGTTGGTGCTATATATATTTTAAAATAAAATGAGTTAATATTTTAAAAAATCACTATTTTCTAGCATATTGTATGCAAACAACAAATATTAGCACAGCTCCATGTATTTATTTTTTTGAATATGTTTGATAAGGTGGTGATTTAAAATGTTAATTTAACTCTGGGGAAAATACGATCAGCATAAACAAAGACAACCAATGGTCTTTGTTTCATATAACAAGAGTATTGTCATAATTTTATTGCCATTTGCTTTGGATGTCTACTTGTCAAAATTAATTTGAAGGGTGTAGTATTTTTATAGAAATAAATAACTGACATTTGATACACAAATGCTAAAGTATTTCCAGTGAACATAGAAATTTTTTGTACATAAAGGAATAGGGATAGCAAAGTGTATGATTTGAGTATATTTTGGGTGCCAGCCAGCTTGCCTGTGGATGAAAGGGTCATCATTTACAGGTGCCCCAGTTTATCTGCAAAATGCAGAAAAAAACCTTTTTTATTCTTAAATTTGTTATGAGGATTACATGAGCCATATTTGCAAAGCACTTAAAAGCAGTGATGAGCACATTGCAAGTGTTACATTGGTAATATTGGAAAGAATACTTTTACCTTTGTGTTTTCTTTTTCTTCAACTGAATCAGAAATAGTCTTCTACTCCCTAATACAAACACATCCATCCCTTCTTATTTAAAGAGCAAAAATCATCACTTGATTCTATTTCAGAAAATAACAAAGGAGCAGTTAATATTACTGATGTCATTTCTCATTTAATCTTTGTAAAAATTCTAGAACACATATATATTATTATCTCATTTTATAGATAAGGAATGAGTGACTGATGGGATAAGTATTTTTATTTTCCATGTTTCTGTAAATGCCTAGTAATCTTGAACAAGCAAGACCATATGAAAAAAAACATTTCATTTTTGTTTTTCTTTTTGTCAGAGGCTACAATGCGCTCACCAGAGTAAAACAGAGACAGAGAGAGGGAGAGGAAGAAATCACTCCTTATGGGGAATGGTTATACCACAATCGCTTCTCTCCTCCATTTCTCCTTCCTGTTGGAATTTTGTGTACACACATACACTGTTCTGTTTCTCAAGTTATTGGGCTGGGAATTCCAACTGGGTGGCTGGCCATGTAAGCACTAGCCCACAAGGTATCCCGTATCATCTGTTGTTTGAAAGGAAGAGATAAGAAAGTCCATATTCTAATTAAGGGTTGATTTTGTATGGTTTCACCTTTGTCCCTGAAACTGCATTATTATGATTACATGTGAACTTCCATGCCCGGATTTAGAGAATTAAGGTCACAAAGGGTAGCTTAAGTACCCTAATACAAGTAAATTCACCTGATGCATCTTGTACAATGGCGGGTATGACTTCACCCCATTACCTGCAACGGCTGTGGCAGCTCATGCAATCTGTTTCAATGTTCCTATTCTGCTGGAAGCTCAAATTACAACTCCTACATTATATTCACATAGTGAGTGTGAAATATAAGGTCTTTTAGAAGTTAAATATGTATATTAAATCAATATAAGCCACACCTATAGAAATTTTCCACTGATAACAATCAAAGGTGATAAATATGAAAGATGCCTTGGGTTTCCTGAGATCTTTTAACCACTTGTAAGAATATAAGTGGTTGTTTATTTACTTATTTTTAATCCTGGGAAGCGGTTTGAATTTTTCCATTTACATCCTTGTATATCACATTTTTGGCACATATCTTAACCGTCCTTTTTCTAACATTGCTCTTCTTTAAGGGAGCATGTGATTTTCATGTTGAGTAGCTAGTGTATGTACCAGTACTACCTACAGAGAACTTAGGACAGAGACAAGCTACACATGCAAAGCATCAGACCCTTCAGTTCCTAAGGTGGTTCCTATTTATTGAAGCTAACTTGTTTCTGTTTTTCTCTATATATTATTGAATGTGCCACCAAAGAAAAAAAAAGAAGGTACCTTGCTGTTTACTTTCTTTTTTTTTTCTTTTCTAATGACTGGTCAGAACTTTGGCTTTTTTATCAGAAATAAATAACAAATAGAAATTAGAGCAAATGTTTTAGAATGAAGTAAGTTAGCATTATGAGAAAATTAAGCCTATTCTACACATAGATTGCAAATTTGGACCAATTTTTTTAGAAGCTAGTAAAACTATACCTTAAGAGCCAGCAGGTGGCATAGTGGTTAAGGCATTAGACTCCCACTTGGTAAACCACCATTCACATTCCATACTCAGCAGCTTGAAACTCAACACCAGAGGTATGTAGTGTGTGCCTGAAATCCTAAAAAGAGAATGGAGGAGAAGGGATTGCACATGGCCATCCTCCTGGTGGTTGATTTCTTACTCTCTGTTTCTCTCTGTCTTGGGTGAGCGCACACACCCTATAGCAAAAGTTTCTCTCTCAAAAAAAAAGTATATATACCTTTATATTTATTTTATACATGTGACATTCATTTAAAGAATAGATGATTAATCATAATGAAGGACATGATTACAAATTCAAATTAAAGTTCTTAACATTTATATGTTATGATCATTTTTATAAGTATTATCAACTTCCTTTTCAGGCAATGAACATTTATCATTCATAGTATGATTGTATAAATACAGTATTTATGAAAAATAAATAAATACAATATATAATTGTTAGGACATTAGTGTGTATCTACATATAATATGTATATATATACTATGTAATTTTAGACATGTATGTAGTATATCCATTTAAACAAATGTACTTTATTTTAGAGAAATTTTTGCTATAAGTCTTGTGTACTCACTAGAGAGACAGAGAGAGACAGAGAGAAAGAAAGCTAAAAGTCGCACCCCCCCAGGAGGATGTCACGCCCCAATCCCTTCTCCTTCATTCTTTTCTCAGGATTTTAGGCATGCATGCACACACGCCTGGCATGAGTTTTAAGCTGCGGGGACCAGGACTAAAACTGTGGTTGACAACATGGGAGTCAGCAACACACCCATTACACCATCTTCTGGTCCCAAGTATACATAATTTATATAAAAAGCTCACCTTTTGACAATTGTAGGATTTATCTGTTACCGTTGTTAGAGAGGTTCTGTCATTGTGATACCTTTTACTTTTCACTTTTTACTTTGATTATAAAGGTCAGTTAATTTTTATTAGTTCTGAACTATTTCATAATTATAAACAAATTTAACATAAGTTTTTGTTGTCATTTTTAAGTGAATGAGAGATGGAGACAGAGCATGAGGAATACAGATTTCTGGCATGGTCTTGCCATGTCGTCATCTTTCCTGCCCAGCCTCCCAGTTAACTAAGATTACAGGGCTGCTTTGCCATGCCCAGCCTGTTCATATTGGCCCAGAAACCAAACCCTGCCTTTTATGGGGCCCCAGCCTTACTTGGTGGTGCCCTTCTGCTGTGCCACAGTAGCCGGGCCTCAGGTCAGCTTTTAATAGAAGCTCTTTAAGGTCTTAAGTACTTGAAAATTATTTTGTGATCTTTTCTTACAATTCAATGAAGGTTCCAAATGAACATTTTATTTAGTATATCCAGCATAATTTTGTTAAATTCTATAACTGGGAAATCAAAAGGAAAGATTCCTAAAGTACGATGTGGTAATTATGAAAAGAAATTACTCTCAATACTGCAGAATTCAATAATGTCCTAGTCACTTCAGTACTGCTTCAGGGTAAAGGCTGATCACTGGCAAAAGCAGTTTCTGTGTTTCAGAAAGCTTTCTTATAAATCTAATCTATTAATCAGTGAACCCCAATGATAAGAAATAAAGGGGCACTTCTGCTGGAGGGCTATACATAGTCTCATTTAACTTCAAACCTAATTTGACATTCTATTTCCAAAACGAAACGTTGATTATCAAACCTGTCTCCCCCACCAGATACTTTATCTTAGAAAATGGTACCATTTGCCCAGTTGCTTAATGAAACAGTGTAAATTATACATGAATACTCTCTCACACTATCTGTATGTGCTACAGATTATTTTATTATAATACACAGTGTAGGCCATCCGACATGACATAATGTAGTTCAAGTCCCAAACCTGGCAATGTGTGTGCGTGCCCAAAATCCCAGGAGAAGAATGGCAAAGAAGGGATTGTAGTGTTTCCATCCAACATGGGATGTGATTTCTTACTTTCTCTGTCTCTGTCTCTCCAGCAAGCATACACACCCTATGGCAAAACCTAATATAAAACTTTTGTAAAGGTAGATCTTACTATTTTTTTGAAGGTAGATCTTATTATTTGTCACCATATCTACAAATATAGCACTAGTACAACCCACCATCATCTCCTTTAGGAAAAATGGCAAGGAGATACAAATAAACTTTCCCTATTTTTAGCTTAAATCCCTAATACCTATTTTTCATAGAACAGTTAGAATGAGACTCAATGATTATTAAATCAGGCCCAGTTCTGTGAGATAGCAGTAATGCCCTGCCCCAAAGAAACCAGTTCATATGGCCACCATGACAATTTTTAGAAATCATGGTCTTTTTTACTCATGACCTTCCTAATAGCTCTTTATTAGAATTAAGTCTAGATTTCTTATTATAACCCAAAAGGTCCTATATTATATAGGTCCTCTAGCTCTCTGGACACTTTTTAGCTTGTGTTTTACACTCCAACTACCTTTTAAGTTCATTCTCGTCTCAGAAACTTTGCAGCATCCTTCTCCACTGCCTGGAATGATATCCCCTGTCATCTTTGCATGGCTTACTCCTTTAGTACATCAAGTTTCTGCTCAGAAATCTCTTGAACAGAGGAACTTCCCCTGTTCACCTTCCCAAAGTTTAGCAATATACAAGCTTTCAGAGGAGAGGGAGCTTTTACCAGTTCCTATATAAAATACCATGATGACTGATTTCAAGCCACCAATAGTTCAAACAGCTGCTTACAAAATTCCTGAATATGTTACAGTCAGCTCACTTGAGCCAGTTCAAGACAGCTCCAGCCTATCACTGAATCTGAAATAGCCAACTTCACCATTCCAGTCTATCCTCATTCTTTATCTTACTTCATATCTCTCTTATTTTTATTGCCCGAAGTTATCCATCATTTAACTATTATCTGCTTCTGAAGGATGTAAATCCCACTAGATAAGAAAGTCTGTCGGGCTTATTTGCAGTTATATCCTTAACATCCAGAACAATTTCTGCATCATGGTTGATACTTTATAATCAAGTGCTAAACAAATAAATAAAGGAGGGGCCAGCAGGTGGCATGGTGGTTAAGGTGCTGGAATTCCCACATGGCTGACCATATAGCACCTTTATGAATCCCAGACCTGAGGGCTTGCTTTCTCTCTCTCTGCATTTTTCTGGTAAAACTCATGTGTAAATTAAATAAATAAATAAATTCTTTAAAGTAAATAAATGAATCAAACCTGTAGATTATCCTCAGTTCCCTGAAGAAAGCTGTAGACTGGAGTTCGTACTTTAGGATTCTTCTTAGCAATGCCTCCTTTTTGTGCCCTCAAAGGGGAAAAAAAATGAAAAACTATAGTTGATGGTTTAAGAGAGCAGATGAGGAAAGTTCTAATCCTCTATCTAGATCTCAAATAAATTCATCTGAAAGCTCTTCATAATGTAGATAAAAATCTGCCTGACTTTATTAAAAAAAAAATTACATGGTTGCAATGCTAACATGTCTTGGTATTTAGATTTTATGATTGAACCCAGCTTTTTATAACTTGAAGTCTACCAGTAGTTCACCCTTGCTCAATTAAATTTGATGATAATTAGTTTATTTCTTCCATAATTATCCTCAATGTAATAGTTACATAGAAAGAGAATCTTCTTAACAAAATAAAGAACATTTTGAAATCATTTTCTGCAAAGCCAACCCCAGTTTGACAATAAGTTTTATTGCCTTTGAATACCTTCTCCCGTAATAAAGCCAATTGGATTTTCCATTATTGCAAACTACTCACATAATACCAGCAGGGTAAAATGGTGATTCTGAAGCGAGAGTAAATAATCAGTGACTCAATGTCCCCATTTAAGTAAAAAAGTTAAACAATTATGTTTCCTTGCCTCCCTCCTGAGGCCAGCGAATGATCTATTTGATATATTTGGACATACTCGTAGGTAAATAAAAAAATCCTCAGAGTATCTGAGATATCCAACCTCGTTTCATTAAGCACCTCCTGTTCAAGTGAGTGTTTTGGCTATTTCCTCTTCCTTCATGATCTGCCAGCTTTGAGACCTGCAGAATTCTGTTCTCAAATGTGCTCTTAGTGACAGGAAAACCTACAACTGTATGGTATATGCTCATCCTGCCTCAAGACGATTGACCTTTCCAGGGTATTAGAAACTTCGCTAGTTCTTCGTTATGCTAGATATTTAGCGATTAGCAAGGGTATTAAACTATTACCCAGATTCTTTTCTTCTCACTGCCTAAAGAAATAAAGTTGCACAAAAGTTTATTCTCAAGAACATGATATGACAGAGTTTTCCTTGGTCCCAATTTTCTGCTGCATTAATAGCATCTTTATTAATTTGCTACCAGAAGTGTAAATCCTTTTATCAGCCACTGAAACTGTGGATTGTTTAAAAATACGATTGATCATTGAGAGTTTCATTTTATGAGAAATGACCATCATGTTCAATTTGTTCATTTTAGAAATTATTGTAGTATGCCCACCCTGTACCCCAATTATGTACTGACATGTTAGTAGCCACATTTTGCGCCTACAGTGATTCACAGAAAACCACAAGATAAATCTCTCCATATTTATATCTGCCAAGAAGAGTATTCTGTTTATAAGATCTCATCATGGAAACTCAGGGTAAATCCAGCTTCAAACAGAGGATAAGGTTTGCTTCACTACAGGGATTCAGAAGCTGCTACTTCCACATTTACACAAAATAAACTACAGGAAAGTCAGAATTGCAATCCAAGCAGTGACCTCTATCTGAGCCCCCATAAACCAGATAATTCACCTCTGCCCCAAGCAGACTGCAGACTTTGGAGATGCGTGATGCTGACTGCATGCAGATCTTCTCAGCAAATCTACTCCTAGCTATGACTCTCTTCCCTGGAAAGATAAATGCTCAGTGGAAATATAAACAAACCCATCTTGGATTTCCTGAAAGATCAGTTTGCTTTATAGAATTATCTGCTCACATGACAGCTTAAAAATGTTGGTGTTCAAATTAAGGTTTCCGTGCTAGAGGTGGCAAGCTGATATGCATATCTCATCTGAAGGTATTATGGTAGTTTATTTTTTTCCTCCTGAAGAGCTGAAACATATTTACTGTGTCAAAATATTTCTAATCAATAGATACTATTTTAATTGTATGGTGTACTAACAGAGATAATTGCTTCCAAGCAACATTTGGATAAGTCAGTAGTAGAATTATGAACAGGACGATGGTTTTAAAATCTGTTTACAAAGTATGCATACCCCTTTTTCAGTATATGCGTAATCTAGCCAAATAGAAGTGATTATATTTTAGCACTGTGCCAGTAATTCTCGTTCATAAAAGTATTTCCTTATTTCTGGTAAGTAGTCTAATTTACCAGATTAATTGTTTATAAACATAGAGGTTGTTCCCTTTCTCTAAGGAAGATGGTTAAAATCACTTAGATTCATAGTCTATGGACATATGTGATGTAACTTATATGCAAAGGGGAGATTACCTAGACTGTAAATTCTCCAAGGACGATAATCATGTCTTCTTCATAATATGTATAAAATGTCTTCCTCTCTGTTTTTCTACCTACTGGGCACAATATAACAAAAGAACGCATGCTCAAGGAAAAATTGAAAAATGAATGGATGGTTATGATTTATTGTGGACTGCATTCTGAAATTTGCATTTCATTTGCATGTGATGTGACTACAAAGATACCGCCAATTCAGAAGTCATACAAAATGAGTAAATACTAGTTGATAAAGTGGACAAGTCCTTCACAAATTAAGTGAAACTGTTACTAAGTCCAGATGAGAAAACATTGAATACACATGTGTATAGCAAAAGCCAATTGGAACTTGAGTATCTTACAAGCTTGCCCAGTGTGGTCAAAACAGACCTTCAGTCCAAAATGACCAATGCCAGATCTAGTTAGCTTTAAATAGATCATACCTCCCCATAATGTGAAAACAAAAATCTCACTGGTAGACTTAATGCCACTTGAACATTATCTAGTTGGTCCCATAGAATGGAATATTGGTTTAAAGGATATAAACATATTTATTTAATAGAAAGATTATTGATATTTTTCCAATAACAACATTAACATGGCACTTGTTAAGTTATAGCACTAAGCTAAAAGGCCATGGGTCTGAATAATTTTTAATTTGACATTGGAAATTATGTAGACCAGTTTTTTTTTCCCCAAGAGGTATTCATCAGAGACAGAGAGACAAAGAGAGATAGGAAGAAGCACACACTATGGAGAATGGTCATACCACAATTCCTTCTCTTCTATCTCTTTCTCCCTTTCAGATTTGAGCACACACACACATGTGCCTGGCATGTTTTTCAAGTTGCCAGATACAGAACTCCAACTGCACAGTCAGCCACATGGGATCCAGTGTCTCTACTACCAACCCATTGGCCCTATGCAGACCAATTTTTTTGGGTCCAAATGTAGAAACATTTTAAGGTAACAGTCTTTGTCCCAAGAATGAAATATTGGATGTACTCCCTTGAGGCACTTACATGGCCTATGGAAAATAAATGCTTATATTTGTGAAGGGAAGAAAATATAATATTAAGTAGATATTTGAGGTTCACAAATATTAAGAATTCTTAAAAATAAGCACACCAATATTTTTCTATAGGTCTTCCTAACTATTTATATAAAATTGGATGAGCAAGTGCACACACCTTATGGCAAAAACCTAAACAAGATTTCAAAATCAGAAACAAGCACAAGTGTTACATTGATCATTCAAGGTAGTGGATAATCTGCAAAGTTTGTTATTCTTTCTGTCAGATGAAATCTTGACAAATTAATATACTCTTTTTGTAAAACAAACTGTACTGAAAAATTGAAGTAATTATATAGATCAGTGGTTGAGGGAGAAAGAGAAAACTGGAGAAGTTAGAGATACATCAGTACCAGAATGACCAGTGGAAATTTTCCAAATGATTTATATTTCCGGGCATTTCTCCCTTTAGATTTTCACTCAAAAAACTTTGGGTGGGTGTAAATAGAGAGAGTTTTGAAAAAATTATTCTGAAATATCCCTTCCCCTTCAACTTAAGCAGTAATCATTGATCTAAATGATGATGATGATGGTAACAAAAACAGTAATGGAATAAGGAAATGTGATTGATACTAATAAATTCTGCTTTTATTTATTCATATAAGTCGTTTAATAGCACTTTGCCAACTACTGCATTGTAAATGATGTTTCAAGGCGTAAAACTAGGACTTTGGCAAAAACGGAGATATGTAGAATAAACTACCATCTTTAATTTAGTTTAGTACATTAAAGAAAATTAACCAGTTTCTATTTCACGTTTCTTGTCAGAGCCTTTAGTATATAAATTTATATTGTATTTTTTTTCCAGACACAGCAATAGGAACAAAATTATTTGACCAGAACATATTTCTTATCTACTCATATTCTCACCATTATTGTTGTTCAGAATAATGTAAATTGGGATAGCTTTGGACACACATTCGACACTTTATATAATTTAAATAGTCTCAGAATATGTATACTTTGTAAGTACTACTTATATACCATACTTATACTTTTAAGTACGTAATATTTCCATAAGTGTGTACTTCTATCCAGGTGTACAGTCTTTTGCTTTCCAGAGTGTGAAAATAATGCTAATAAGTTATACTTATCTAGCATAGGCAGTTTTTTAATCCTTCTTAGGTGGTTGCTTTCTGTTTAAGGTAAAAGATCTAATGTTTGAATGGAAAATGCAGATGTACATTTAGAAGTATTTTTGAAGTAGTTTGGACAAAAAGAGGAGAGAGAAGGGCAAAGAACAAAATGGTGATTGTAGCAGAAATGGGCAATTACTAAATTATTGTGAATTACCAGCCATGATTTGAGTTGGCGCCTCTGAAGCTTAGAGCCAAATTATGTAAACCTGTCTCTGGCCACAAGTTAAGACTATATTAAATATTTACCTCACTAATTTGCTCCAGCTTTATCTGAATAGCTATATCTTTATCTGAATCGGTTCACATTTATGACTTAGAGATGGAGAAGGGGAAGTGTAGGAACTAAGTGGAAAGCTAGGCTAAGACACAAATGAGAAGATGAGTGAGAAGCCAGAATTAGCAGGAACGTCGCTTTGGGTACAAAATAGCGATCGCGTGTGAGTGTGGAGAATGTCTCAATGCCTAACCAGCAAATGAGATCAGACTGGAACAAGAGGAAGTAGAAACAGCAATATAACAACTCTCTCCTCTCTTTTGGAATTCTTTTAAACATCTCGTCAATAAACACAATTTAGCAAATGTAATTATGTGTGGATTTTGGAGAAAGGGACCACCAAAATGTTAAGGATAAAGCATTTAGCATTTGGGTTTACTCCAAGGAATGCTGAAAATGTATAAAATGAACTCTATCTTGGGAATATTCTTTAAATATTATTTTATTAATTAATGGGAAATATATATAATATTTTAGAAATATATATGTCAAAATAATATTTCAAAAATACATTTCAGCCCCTTTGTTAAAATAATGATTCCACTTTTATGAAATAAGTATGTTAATGAAGGTAGTGTTTCTCATTAAATGAATTAGCAGTGAACCAAGTATAAGGCAGGACACAGTAAAGAGAAGGGAGAAAGCATTTTTGAAGAAGCAGCTTTGGAATGTGTGTAGGCCAGGAAGTCTCACTCTGTCACTTGATTTTTTTTTTTTTTAATTTTTTAGGTTTTTGCCATTGGGTACATGTGCTTGCCAGAGAAAGACAAATGGAGGGAAAAAGAGGAATTATCCCCGTCTCCGGAGGGGGATGACCACACAGAAATCCCTTGTTCCCCATTCTCCTCTTGGGATTTGCATGCACACAAGCCTGGTGTAATTTTCTTTTCTTTTCTTTTTTTTTTTTTTTTTTGAGATATTTTTGCTATAAGGCATGTGTGTATTCACCCAAGAGACAAAGACAGACAGAGACAGAAAGTGAGAAAACCCCCAGGAGGGATAATGACACTACAACCACAATCCCTTCTCCATTTTCCTCTTGGGACTTTGAGCACACATGCACACACAACTGGCATGAGTTTCAAGCCACCAGGTCCTGAACTTGAACCACAGTTGGCCATGTGGGAGTCCAGCATCTCAACTACTATGCCACCTATTGGTCTCATCATTTTTGAACCAACAAGTCTGTGATTTTCAAGCCACCAAGTCCAAACGCAAACTGCGGTTAACCATGTCCAAGTATAACTTCCTAACCACCATAGCACCTGCTAGTCTTTAATCTCTTCATCTATAAAATGGAAATAACAATAGCCTCAAGTTTGTAGGGTTCATAGGAAGATTAAATGTGTAATACCTATAAAGTCCTTGCAATAATTCCTAGCTTATAGAAAGAGCTGAATAAATATTAGTTGCTATTAATGTTATTGTTGTTCTTATAACTATTCTGATATGGGTGACAGATAATTACAGACTAATATACAAACAACATAATTTCAAAAATGGATAAGAGCCGTGACAAATTACAGCAGAACAGAAAAGAAAGTAGATGGGTGTTGGGGTTACTTTGGTGAGAGTTGATCAGGGACGTCTGTAAGGTGGATGACATTTGAGTGGAGATCTGAGTGATGAGAAGGAGACAGACTTGTGAAGATGAAAAAATACCATCATAGAGATAGGACCACAGTACAAGACTAGCAGTTGAAGGGAGTGTAGTGTGATCATGAGACAGAAAGAAAGAACATCCAAAATGCAAGGGCAAAAGTAAAGGCATGATCAAGAAATGGGTATCTTTATACCCACATCCAAAATTGGGAAGGGTATAGGCAGAACTTTTTTTAATACACATGATAATGAAATTTGCCTAATATTACATAACAATACTCAATATAGATTTATGTACCCATAGAGCAAAATTTAAACAGAATGAAAAAATAGATATTACTCTCAATTTGTTTACTATTTTCAAATTTAAGTGGCATTAATTTGCACTTGTATATATTTGGTAGAGTTATTTAATGTAATTTCAACAGTGATTGAAATATGGAAGAGTTTGAGACCAGCAGGTGTAGTGGTGAAGGTGCTGGACTCCCACATAGCTGATCATGGTTTAAGTCCTAGACCCTGTACCTAGTGGCTTAAAAATCACACTGAGGAGACCAGCAGATGGTATAATGGTTAAGTCGCTGTATGCCCACATGGTTGACAACAGTTTGAGTCCTAGACCTGATGGTTCAAAATTCATGCTGGGCACATTTGAGTGCATGCCCAAAGTCCTGAGAGGAGAATGGAGGAGAAGGGATTGCGGCATGGTCATCCTCCCTGAGGGGTGATTTCTTGCTTTCTGTCTCTCTGGGGAATGCACATGCCCTATAGCAAAAATTTCTCAAAAAAAAAAAACAAAATCACACTGAGTACACGAGCTTGGGTGCCCAAAATCCCAAAAGGAGAATAGAGGAGAAGAAGGGATTGAGATGTGGCCATCCTCCCTCAGAGGTGATTTCTCACTTTCCCTCTGTCTCTCTTTGTTGAGAGTATGTGCCCTATAGCAAAAACTTTAGAAAAATATATGGGAGAGTTTTAGGGACAGGCATAGCACAGTGGTAATATAACTGGGCCCATGTGGGAAGGGCTCATATCCTGGGGCCTCCCTGTACACACTAAGCTATGCGCAGGCACATGCACTCATGGCTTGAAGGCTCTGAGGCTCAAGATGAATTCTGATGTGAGATTGATCATGCCTCTCTTTCTCAGAAGAAAGAAAGAAAGAACTAAAACCTATAAAAGAATTTTAAAGGAGCATGTTAGCTCCCCATCCTAGTGTAGAGAATATCATCTTAATTTGATCATAATTTTGGTGAAAAGGGCCCTGTGAAGTTAGTCAAGTTATATGGGATTAAAGCAGTTTGTGTACTAGTCATTAGTTAATCCACGTTAGAAGCTCATCATTTGTTTTATTAGACAAGTGAATAAGATATTTCACCGTCTACTATGTTCCAGATAAACTCAGCCTGAATTTGTGCTTATACAGTGCAAAGTTCTGTCGATCTCTGCAGATCCAAATATTTTAGGGCCATGTACACAGCAAAGAAAATTCCTGTGTGTGTGTGTGTATGTGTGTGTTTAATCTATTTTGGGATTTAATTCACTGAGAGTTTCTCTGTTCATCAAGTTAATTATTTTACAATATGTGGATATAACTAATTTAGAGAAATTCATACTGAAGAGTCAATACATAATAAATAAGCCATGACTTTTTTAATATTTGGGAAATGTGACTATGGCAATAATGAATATACTCATCTGTAGGGTAGTTTAAGAAATTTATCCCACAATGAGCAGCTTGTAATTACTTAGAAATACAAATGTTAAGTCAGAATAAAAATGTTTCAGTAGTTTAATTTGGAAATGCATATGTGTAGGTTCTTTCTTGTTTTTATAAATAACTAGCTGTTGTGATGGTTTCAAGACACAGTTGTATAATAATTGCATGTCTATCATGATTGAAAGCATAAGTAAAACAAAATCTATGCAAGCAGGGGCAACCCCCTCCCCCAAAGAATAATTGCGTACTCTGTCATGTCTGATTGCTTAAGCAGCTCAAGAGGCAAGAACAAAAATAAATAGGCTCCACAAATCGCTTAAAGTCAGAAAAATCTGAAATCAAACAAGGACAAATAAATACTGCTAGAATACTTATATTTTTCATAAATTAGAAAGAATAAACAATTCATAAATGTGTGCTTTACCTATTAACTAGTGTTAAAATTGACACCTTACCAAAATCTTAAAAAGTTACCCATCAATAACACTTATCAAGCATTTCAGTGTAAGTTTGCACTACAAAGAATTTTAGAAATTAATTCTTGGAGCAAGAAGGTGGCAAAGTGATAAAATATGACACTCTGCAAGGCAATCCCAGAAGGAAAGGTTCCCAGTTCAAATCTAGAGACCTATGTGAGCACACTGAGCCCATGCTTGCCCCTGACTAGGTGATGGTTGAAGGCTGGGAGTGGACTGTGGCTTCAGAATTCTGTTGGGTATTGTCTAGTTCTTTCTCTTTGCCTCTCTTGCTCCTAGAAGAAACAATTAAATAAACATAAAAAATAAACCAGTAAATTTAAGGAATAATGTCTGACTTCAAGAAGTTTATAGCTAATTTAAAATGCTATTTTAGCCTTCTGTATTACATGAATGCTTTTTAAATAAACAGAGCATGACATAGGTTCACTAAAAATAATTATCATTGCTGAGTGCTTAAAATTATAGCAACAGGTGGTTTAGAAATGCAAGGGAAACAGTTCATATATGTATATCTATAGAGACAAAAGTTTATGCTATCAGAACATTACTGGTATTGGGACCAGCAGTTAGCGTAATGGCTATGTCACTGGACTCCCACATAGTCAACCACGGTTTAAGTCCTGGACCCAGTGGCTTAAACTCATGCCGGGCGTGTGTGCGTGTGTGCCCAAGATCCTGAGAGGAGAATGGAAGAGAAGGGATTGTGGTGTGGCCATGTCCCCTGGGGGTGATTTCTTGCTTTCTGTCTCTCTGTCTCTTCCTGTCTTTCTGGTGAGCACATGCATGCACCCTATAGCAAAAACCTCTCAAAAAAAAAAAAAAAAAGAAAAAAAGAAAAAAAAGAACATTACTGATATTTCTATTATATTTTGAGAAAAAAACAAACTTAAAATGTGGTATTTGGACTCTATTAAAATGATCTCTCTTCTTTTTTGATGATTAAAGAAATGCAGGATTTAAATTTACTCTTTTTAGTTTTTAAAGCCACATAAAGAAACTCCTTTAATAATTACCCAAGCCATTTTAATTTTATAAAACAATGTTGATGTTTCCTAATAAGAAAAATTATGTTTTTGGAATCAGAAAAGAAAGTTATTTGGCTGAGTTTCTTTCCTTATACAAATTTGCCATGGTGAGAGGCCAGCCCTGTAGCACAGTGGCTATGCACAGTGCCTACTGCTAGAATCCCGACTCTGGGGCTGGAACACACCACACCAAGTGCATGTGTGTGTGCATGCCCTCAAATCTTGAAAGGGTGGAGAAATGCAGGGAAAAGGATGGTAGTGTGCCACACCCTAGTGGAGTTACATTCGCTCTCTTTCTCTCTCTCTCTTTGGTGAGCATATGTGCCTTCTTATTAAAATAGGAAGGAAGGAAGGGGGAGAGGGAGTGACAAAGAGGAAGAGAAGAACCTGCCATATGTAAAAAGGTTCTGACTTTGTACCCCAGCAGTAGAACCTGCATAAAAGCATGTTACACAAAGAAATGTGTAACCTTGAGTGAAGTAGAGTCAATTGACAAGTGTCCCTTTGTACTTTCCTCCTCCTTTACTAAAACAGAATCTGCCGCCTAACAGTGAATGCCTACAGGTGTGGAGCATTGGTTGTACAATGGTGCGGAGCCAGTTTTTAGTGCACACCCGGACAAGATAATGAGTCTAAGACCCAACTCCTGATTTAAAACAATGTATAAAATATTAGTAGGGGGTTGGCCGGTGACATGGTGGTTGAGGCAGTGGATTCCAATGTGGCTGAATGCAATTTTGAGTCCCGGACCAGGTGGCTTGCTTTCTCACTTTCTCTCTCTGGTGAGTGTATGTGCGCTATAGCAAATTTTTTAAAAAGAAGAAGAAATAAAATTAAATGAATAACTCTAATTTTTTTTTAAGTAGTAGGAAGAAAGAGAACGTTGACTTAAAACTCAGACACCCATATGTAGAATCAGAAAATGTAAATGTACCCTGATTGAGAGCTGAAAGTACAAGAATGGAGCTGAATAGAGGTCTTCAGAGAACTTCTGGACACATCTAGATTTGAGTTGCCTTTTAAAACAAGAAGCCACTCATTCACAGTGATTTTTGAGGTTCATTGTAGTTCAGGCCATGGGGAAACTTCAAAGACATATCTGTAGCAGTGGGGCAAGCAGTTTGCATAAGAGATTGCAATTTGATCAGAGTTGTTACTAGGAAGGATTGTGAAGAAAAGAAACATGAATCACTTTAGAGAAGTCTGAGAGTATGAATAATTGTCACAACAGCAAATTTAGTTCCATGACACGTGGAACATGTTCATATGTATTGTCTAACTTGATTCCCACAAAGCCTTCTGAGACAGAAATATGACTACCATTTCATCTTATAGATGAAAGCACTAACATTTGTTCCTATTCTCTAAAATGAAAATAAAATAGTACCTATCTCCCTGGGCTGCTGTAAAATTTAAATTAGATTATGCATGTAAACAACTTATCAGAGTGCTTGGCACATTTCAGATGTTCAATGAACATTTCTGATATTAAAAAGAAAAAAAATAAGAGAAAGTTAAAGATATTACCCCATGGATACAAAACTGAAAAGTAATAATAAGATTGTATTAAAGCTTTCTGATACCACACAGATTTTATTTTCTTATATACTGTGCTGCTATTTTTATATGGAAGATGCCAAATTTAGGAAATAAGCTTCCATTACAGCTAAAATGAATTTCTCAATTTCTAAGTTTGATTAAAAGAAAATAAAACATTCTTAATTTTTCTTTATCTCCTGTTAATATTTACCATGAGATTCAAATCAATCTAAAGAAGAAAAATATCATGTTTGTGAACTCCAGATCAATTCAGTCTATTCAGTTTGCTTAGCCAAGATGGAACTGTTTCTTCTCCCTTTTAATCCAGTTTAATCTGAGATCTGGGAGTATTTTCTACTGTAATCACAACTGTGTGAAGGAGGTACTTGGTTGTGGTGGTACTAATATGTTTGTGTCATTTCCTCTGAGCATTCTGTATCCCTAATTGATGGACAGTCTACAGTGGAGACATGTCATACCAGTTACTGACCCGTGGGACCCCTCCAGAGCTACAACCTCTTTTTGGCTATTGCTAAGCCTTTCTTAAGAAATCATGAGAACCTCTGAATGTTCTAGTACACACTGTCTGGGAGACAGAGGCATTCTTTTTTTTTTTTTTTTAAGAGAGATTTTTTGCTAAAGAGAGAAAGTGAGAAATCACTCCCTTCCGCCCAGGGAAGATAGCCATGCCACAAACCCTTCTTGTCCATTCTCCTCTCAGGATTTCAGATGCACCTGTACACATGTCTGTGGTGTTTCAAGATGCTGTGTCTGGGATTTGAGCTATAGTTAGCTATGTGAAAGTCCAGCACCTTAATCACAATGCCACCTATGATTTGTTTTTTTGTTTTTTTTTTGGGGGGGGGGTTTGCAAAGATACCAGAACAATTTAAAAAAGAAAGAAAAGATTTTTCAATAATCATGATAGGCCTAGATACATGTATGAAACACAAATAACTTAAAATCCCCTTTCACTTTATAAGCCAGAATTAATTTGAGATGTATTATAGGTTGAACAGAAAAGCTCCTAGAAAAAAATATTGGTGACTATTTTTCAGTCTCTGGAATTGGCAAAACTTCTTAAATTACACACAAAAGCACTAATCAAATAATACATAGATTTTTTTCAAAATTTAAATAATTTGCTCGTAACAAAACCAATAAGACAATTAAAAGATAAGCCATATAGTGTTGAAAAGATTGGACACCATAGATACCTGAGGAAATGTTGTTTCCTTGACATATAGTAAAGTTCACAATCAAATAATGAAAAGACAAAAACAAATTTTGAAAAGTTAATTTACACAAATGGAAATGCACATATGACAAGATTCTAAATAGTCTTCCTCAGTGAAATGCAAAGTAAAATCACAATAAGATACTGTTAAAAACAGAGTAGATAAATTATTTTTATTTATTTATTTTTTGAGAGTTTTTTGCTATAGGGCATGTGTGCTCTCCAGAAAGAGAGAGACAGAGAGACAGAAAGCAAGAAATCACCCCGCTTCTCCTCCATTCTCCCCGCTGCACTCGCTTCCCCTCCATTCTCCTCTCTCAGGATCTTGGGCATGCACGCACATGCACCCGGCGTGAGATTAAGCCACCGGGTCCAGGACTCAAACCGCCATTGACTACATGGGAGTCCAGTGACATAGCCATTACATCAACTGCTGGTCTCCAGAGTAGATAAATTATAAAGACTGATTTCACTAAATGAAGTTGGGGCAGCTGGAATTCTGATACAATATGAATGTGTGTGTAACAGAAAAAAACTACCTTGTAAAATAGCTTATAAGTTTCTTTTTAAATTATATTTATTATTACTCTTATTATGTTTTAATTCACCAGAGACAGAGAAAGAGAAGGAAAATGAAAATGCTTAATGGTCCAGGACTCGAACCATAGTTGAGCATATGGGAGTCCAGCTCCCTAACCGCCACACCACCTACTGGTCCAATGAGTTTCTTAGTATAGTTAAACTTACATCTCTACTATGATATATCAATTTTTACTCCAAGATTTATCCAAAATAAAAGAAAATAAATGTTTTCAAAAATTCTCATACAAGAATGCTTAAGGAAGGTTTGTTCCTAAGGGCCAAAATTTTAGTAAAGCAAATATTTACAATAAGAGAATGAGTAATAAAAAATGTGATACATTCATACATTAGAGCAGTACTCAACAATAAACTACAAATACAGCATGATTATATCACAGAAATATTATACTGAGTCTAAGTTGGATATTAAATAGTATGATTTGAGGGCTAGCAGGTGGCATAGTGCTTAAGGCATTGGACTCCTACATGGCCTACCACAGTTTGAGTCCTGGACCAGCCATTTGACACTCAGACTGAGCATGTGTGCATGTATGCCCAAAATCCCAAGAGGAACATAGAGGAGAAAAGGAGAGCAATGTGACTATGCCCCCTGGAGGGAGTGATTTCTCACTTTCTTTTTGTCTGTCTCTCTCTGTTTCTCTGGCAAGGGCATGCAACTTATAGCAAAAAATCTCTCTTAAAAATAAATAAACAAACAAGCACACACACACACTATGATTTCATTACATAAAGTTCAAAAGTATAAAGACTAATCTCTATTTTGATGACAACAATAATGGTGCTTTTTCTGAGTGTCACAAACATACAATAGATTGTAAACAGAAGAAGAAAATTTTCTTGGGGCAATGTGAATTGTCTGTTTTTATTAGATGTAGGACAATGGTATATATAAAACTCTTCAAATTCTACACTTAATATTTACATTTCATTATATAAATATGAAAATGTAGAATTTATTTTTTTTAATTAAAAATGCTTTGAAAAATGAAGTTTGTGAGTCTGGATAGCTATAATATCTATTCAGTAAGTTTGGCAATGTATTCAGTGACTTATTTAGGTACCGCATTTGTAGCTAACTATGGTGAATTTTTCTTGGCAATTATACCCAAAGTTGATCTATGGTTTTAGAGGCAGCACCCATAAGAGGTAAGTTGGACTTTTTTCACGTAACACAAAGAATAGAAAGAGTCAATGGTTGGAGTCTGTGGTTCTCTTTCTCTCTCTCTCCCCCTCTCTCTTTGTCTCATAAAGAAAAAGAAATAAAAAAAATATACTTTATGAATTCAAATATTCTGTGACCTAAAGCCAGTGTCTTCCTTTCCACCTTATCTTGCCCATCCTTTATCATAATTTATCTTGCTCATGTTTTTGTCTTTGCCTGAATTCTTTATTTTAGGCATTTTTAACTTTTTAATGAAGTGAGAGAAAAAAGGGATTATACAATTTTAGTTTTAATAGTTCATGAGTAAAAAAATATTTCCCTTCTCCCCTTATGCAAATATCTTGTAGGAAGACTGACATTGTCCTGTACAGGGTGACATAACCATCTTAAAATTAATAAATATGGGGCCAGTAAGTGATGTGGTAGTTCTGGTACTAGATCCCATACAGCTGACTCTGTGGCCTAGACTGGACCTGGTGGCCTGAACAATACACCAAGCATGCATGTATACATGACCAAAATCCTGAGAGGAGAATGGAGGAGAAAGGATTGAGGTGTGGCCATCCCTTCCAGGGGGTTATTTCTCACTTTTCTTCTCTCTGTGTCCCTCTCTGGTGAGTGCGAATGTCCTAAAATCTATTACAATAAATAAATAAATATGGCCATATAGGTAAAGTACTATGATTGTTACATGTTAACCACATGAAGGAGAGACTGTGACTTCAGAAGAGGAGGTGGAATGAGAGCTGGGATACTGACGAAGCGTGACTGTCAGTTGCTCCAGAACCACATACATTAAGGGAAAGGCAGTTCACCAAGTCCTTGAAGGAGCTGTCGTCAAAATAATTTAACAGTGAATGTTAGATTTAAGGAATGCAGGGATAGCGGATCTAGAGAACAGCTACTACCTCTAATCAATGTTGAGGTCAAGCCACTGAGGAAGGAACTAACTTGGAAAAGGCCACTGCTCTTTCCAAAGCTGAGATTCAGCTTTGTTGCAAAGGGTTTGACTTTGGCTGACCCTTGTAGATAACAGAAATGTTTGTTATGGTGTTATGGGCTAGGGCTTATAGGAAGAAACTATACACAGGTGTGCTTGAGATATTTTGGATATGTTGGAGTCATTAACATTAAAGCTTCCTGCCAGGCTGCTGGTGAAACTAACTGGACTGCTGAGTATATGCACTGGAAAACTTCCCAGCAGGATGCTGGAGAATCTTACTGGAATCTGTGCACCACCATAGTCTCCTGCACAACTCCACCCATGGTCAAGAAAAAAGCACTTAGGTATAAGAAAACACAGACCAGGAAGAGAAGCTCCTTCATTTTTGTGCTTTTGCAGTGTTTTCTTCTGTTGAACATCATGAAAGATGATAAAGAACAAATGTTTCAGGGTCTGGCTTCAGTTGCATGAAGCAGAGCAGAGAAGAGTAGATTTGGAACTACGAGACATTACGTTGATAACTGACACATGTCGTTTTTGCTTGATCTGTTCTCTTCTTCTGGTCAAGCAACATGAAAAGGTGAATCATCCCTGGAAAATGATGGACTGATTTTCTATGAGTCCACACTATTACAGACCCAAAATACTCAAAATGCTCAAATTACATGAAATGCCATCATTATTGCTACTCCTACTTCTAATATTAACAACTACCTTTTTAAATGCCTGCCTAAATTTGGGCCAAATGTTTTACATCCACTACATTGTTTTGTCTTCAAACTAGTCTATAAGCTGGTATATTTATTAATCCCATATCAATAATTAATGAGTTGAGATATGAAGAGTCTGAGGTTGGGGAGTAAAAGACCAAGACTGTTCATTTCTGCATATCGTCTGTATAGGTATCTACCCATGAGCATACCTAGCTCTGGATTCTGAAAAATAGAACATGATGAACTAACTGTTAAAACCATTGCATGCTGACTTTTCAGAAAAGTCAAAAAAATATAATTTTTATATGAATTTCCTATTTTTAGAAAACATTGGTGAGGCCAGCAGATGGCATAGTGGTTAC
Organism: Tupaia belangeri chinensis; assembly: GCF_000334495.1. Lineage (NCBI taxonomy): Eukaryota > Metazoa > Chordata > Mammalia > Scandentia > Tupaiidae > Tupaia > Tupaia belangeri. The sequence continues at coordinate 2,101,413 of NW_006160032.1, forward strand.
ATTGCTGGGCTCCCACATGGCCAACCACAGTTTGAGTCCCAGACCCAGTGGCTTGAAACTCATGTCGAGTGCATGTGTGTGTGTGTGTGTGTGTGTGTACCCAAGATCCTGGGAGGAGAATGGAGGAGAGGGGAATGTGTCATGGCCATCTCCCATGGGGGCTGATTTCTCACTTTTCCATTCACTGTCTCTGTCTCAGTCTGTCTCTGGCAAGCTCACACACCATAAGGCAAAAACCTCTTTAAAACTTGGCAACTAATTAAAACACTTTTAAAAGACACTAAGTGGTAGGAGTCAAAGGTGGCATGGTGGTTAAGGCACTGGACTCTCAAGTGGTCAACTGCAGTTTGAGTTGGAGTTCTGGACCTAGCAGCTTGCTTTCTCATTTTGTCTCTTTCTCTCTGTCTCTGGTCAAATTAAAAAAAATAATAATAGCAACACATAAAATTTAATAAATAATTTTTAAGGGGGGGAGGAAGATACTATATGGATCAAATAAGACCTTATGACAAGCTCATGTGGTCCACCCACTTGATATCTCGCTCCTGTAGTTATCTCACAGTAGAAACCAACCTGTTATTAGGATCAGGACAAGGACTATTCAGAACCTGAAGTTGGAGACTCCCCCCCTTCTTGATAATGATTGAATGGGCATTACCAGGGTTTGCATCTGGACTACTGCCTTGAGCTCTTCCATCTATTTAAAGTACCTTTTTCTTTTTCTTTTTCTTTTTCTTTTTCTTTTTTTTTTTCCTTTTCTGCTATAGAGCACAGGTGTTCATCAGTGAGGGATGAAGAGACAGAGGAAGGGAGAAAGCACTCCCCAATGGGGTGCTGCTAGACCATAATCCCTTCTCCTCCATTTCTCTGTCCTGTCAGGATTTGGGGCATACATACACACGTACCTGGCATGGTTTTCAACCCATTGCAGCCACAATTCGAACCATGTGGTCAGCGATATGTGATTCAGTTTCCTTAACCACTGTGTCATGGGATAGGACCAAGAAACATATTCATTTGCTCTGATAGTCCATCCCTCAGGATACTAAGGACTCTTGCTATCCTAGCAACAACTTGATCTTATGGTGATTTTTCAAAAACTATGGATGATTTTATATTTTATTTTTTTAGTTTAGCTTAACCATTTTTTATTATGAAAAATGTTAACTAGAAGATGCTAAAAGGCTACATAAATCTGTATTTACTTGTTAAGTAGCTTCAAAATTACAAAGATTCTTGTCACAGTAACTTCATGTATTATCTTTACTCACTTTGAAGTATTTCAAAATAAATTCCAGACATCGTGACATCTAAATCTGACATATTTCAATATATATCTCTAAGAAATAAGAATTTTTCTTATAAAATTTATTGCCCTGTTACCATTGGTTAATCTTTCAAAGTTAACAATATTTCATTCATCCCAGAATGTCCCATGTTCTGTGTTTTTCCTCTTTCGTTTCCTTGTGGTGTTATATCCTGTGCCCTTTTTCTCTCATATTTCTTGTTAATGGGTGTTAGCTCTGAAAGCTTTGCTAGGAGCAGGTTTAAGTGTGAAGACCTACAGGAGGCAGTGGGTGTCATTTGGTTTTTGAAAGCCATCCGATTGCTCTCATCTCCTGCTTTGTAGCAGGTTCAGGCTATTCCCCCAATTACCAACAACTTCCTTCATTTCTATAATCATCAGTCATTCAGCTTTTCCAAAGTCCCCTTCTAGGACTTACTGTCATCCTGAAATTTTTAAAAATACGTCTTTCTCCCTACCCAAATAATAAGTGTCTTAAGAGTAGACATAACACATGAATAAAGCAAGAAGTGAATACAATGTGAAGAATCTACACCCCTCAAAACAAATAGGTAGGGGCTGACAGCAGGACACAGTGCTGACACACTATTCTGGGATGCCAAATTCACAGGGGAATGTCCCAGGTATGAATTCAAGGGCTCCTCGTACATGCCCCATGTGCATGGCTAAAATGGGGTGGATTGTGGAATAAAAACTCTATTGGAAGTATCTCTTTCTCTCTCTCTCTGTCTCCCTCTCTCAAAGAATAAACAAAATTAAAAACAAACAAATAAATAAAAGAATTACCTGCATTCCATCTCCTTTATCTATAGTCATTTCTACTTTCACATTTACTAACACCCAGGAAAAGACTGTCACAGGATCCTTCACTTTTCCTGCCTTTATTTTCCCTCCCATTTAAAGACAGCCTGTTTAAAAAGTCCAGGAACTTGATTCTGAATATTTGTGTAGGTGGGCTGATAGGAGCAGGCAAATACTGTTCCTCAGTAGTTTATAGTGAGGCTGGTGACTGGTATCTGTCAACTCCTGTGGAGGAGGGCTTTTCCTACAATCTCTTCTGAGACCACCTTGTTTCTCTGACTTTATTTTGGTTGAGAGAACATTCTTCTTATCTTCACTAAAAGTTGTTTTATAATAATATTCTGCCATTGACTGACAAAGAACATCATGTATTTCCTTTTCTCACTTAGTCTTAAGATTTTCCCTAGGTAAAGTTAGTCTTAGCTCATCCCTTCATATATGCTGTTCCAAAGAAATCAAAAACAAGTATAATTTCATGTTCAACCTAAGAATTAGATTACAACTGCTTTAGGGACTGAGTTGTAGATAATTATCACAAGTAGATAAATATACAGTCATACCCATAGTAAAGACACAGGTACATTCTGAGAAATGTCTGGTAGGCAATTTCTTCCTTGTACACAAACACTATAGAATGTTCTTACACTAACCTAGATAGTATAGCTTACTGCATGCTCAGGTTCTAGGGCATGACCTCTTCCTCCCATACTATAAATCTCTACAGCATGTTATTGAACTGAATCCTATAGACAATTGTGCACATCGGTAAGCATCTGTATATTTTAAAATGTCAAAACATAGGAAAAATACAATAAAAATACAATATATTAAAACGGTACACCCCTATAGGGCACTTATCATGAATAGAACTTACAGGACAGGAAGTTGTTCTGGATGAATCAGTGTGGGAGTGCTGAGTGAGTGAAGGTCTAAGACATCACTATAAGCAACTGCAGACTTTATAAATATGGTACACTTGGGTTACACTATAAATTTATTTTAAAATGTATTTAATTTTTTTCTTTTTTCAGTAGTAAAATAACCTTTGCTTACTACAAATTTTTACTTGATAAAGTTTACTTGATAAAAGTTTTTATTTTGTTTGTTTTCAGTTCTTTTGAAATAACACTTAGCTTAAAACACACTTAGCTTAAAACACAAACACTTTGTGTAGCTTTACAAAAATTATTTTCTTTCTTTCTAACCTTATTCTAGTGTTCTTTTCCATGTTTTGAAACTATGTTTTATACTTTAAACATTTATTTTTGTTAAAAACTAACACACAAATACACGCATTAGCCAAGTCCCTAAGCAGTGGATTTTGATAGTGAGGGGCCCTGATGAACAAAATAAACATAAAACTAAATAATGCACAAGAAAAAGTGACACAATTGAGGTACAAGGTAAATAGGAGATGTATGTGGGTGCTGCCAGCTTAACAAGGTATACCGTTTTGTTGTTTGTTTTTTGGTTTTTGGAGAGGTTTTTGCTATAGGGCGCATGCACTTACCAGAAAGACAGAGAGAGGCAGAGAGACAGAAAGTGAGAAATCATCCCCCAGAGGGATCTTGGGCATATACACGCATTAGCCAAGTCCCTAAGCAGTGGATTTTGATAGTGAGGGGCCCTGATGAACAAAATAAACATAAAACTAAATAATGCACAAGAAAAAGTGACACAATTGAGGTACAAGGTAAATAGGAGATGTATGTGGGTGCTGCCAGCTTAACAAGGTATACCGTTTTGTTGTTTGTTTTTTTGGTTTTTGGAGAGGTTTTTGCTATAGGGCGCATGCACTTACCAGAAAGACAGAGAGAGGCAGAGAGACAGAAAGTGAGAAATCATCCCCCAGAGGGATCTTGGGCATGCATGCACATATATTAGCAGTCTTAAATAAGAACTTGTGTAGTTATTTGCAACAGAATCATACTTACATGTGATCAAAACTAACTAAGCAAATACTTTAGGTATTTATTCTATACCTATATATTATGAACATGTTCTTTCTAGTTGGGATAGTTCAATGAAATCATCTCTCTATCCTTCTGTCTTCAACCCCTTATAAAGAATGATCATCACAGTTATTATTTAAGGACTTGTCCTTATGTCTGAAGAGTCACTCTTATTCTTTTAGGTTAATCTTATTAAAATGTTACTACATTAAAGGCTAAAACATTTTTAGCAACTTTTCTTTGTATAAAAAAATAAAAAGCTTTTCTTCGAGCATGTATGAGTTAACAACAACCAAAAAAAAGTGATTCATCGTCTTAGCAGACCTTGAGATTTTATAGAAAAGGAGGGCTTCAATATATGTGAGAAATTAAATCACAGAAAGGGAGACAGATCTGTATTACTAGAAATAAAATAGAACAGTGTTTTGCATATAAAAGTCTGAATAAAAGATGAGTGAACTGTTGATTGAATTTTACCAAATTATATTCATTCTCTATGCAAGTAATTCTTAATTGAAAAAGTAGGCTAGAAGGCCCTTATAAGAATAATAGCTTTTGAGGGATTTTTTATAGTCATAATGCAGACTATGTGTAATTCAAATTTTTCTATTTTTCAGTACTAGATATATAAATATTACTACATGTTTAGGGTCAAAACTATTTTTGGGAAAAACATTTTTCTTCTTACAAAAGAACCTTACAGAAGCCTGACACTCATAAGTTCTAGTAATTTGCTTCAAATTCTTCATTTAGGACAAACTAAATCCTAAACTGTCTTTTGTCTATCACTAGTTAAGACAATTAGCAACAATTTAGGGTAATGAAATTAGACAGTACTTAGGATAAATGGATGTCTTTGGTTTGCATGACAAGCTGTGACTCTGTGATGAGTGTGAAAGTTCATGTGCCAGACAGAGGGAATCTCACCTTGATTTCTTTTCCCTTTTTTGAAGTCTATCCCAGACCAGTTCAACTGTTAAATTTCAATTAAACTAAATTTGGTCAGAAAAAAAAGGTTGGAAATGTAAGTATATTTCTTTTATCTAGCCTGAGCTGTTGGCAAAGCAAACTGGCTTTTCCATACTTGGCATTTATTAATAATATTTTGAATACCATTGCGCTTTTTAAGCTGAGTGTGGTGGAATTCTCTTGTGGGATTATTAAATGAGTCGATTTGCATTCTAATGAGAACAAATGTTTGGGATTGCATTGTTAAAATGCTAAAACGGTGTGTGTATAATTATTTTGCAGCTTAGATTCGCAGAACTCATTTCCCCAAACTCCTTTTTTTAAATAACTAAAGAGTCAGAGCCTACTGACGGCTGGAGGGGAGGTGATTAGGGTAATTTAAACTGTTCACAAATGACTTTGCCATGGAATGAAAGCATTTCTTTGGCTTTGCCCGGCTCCTTTCATTATCTTTAAGCGGCCGCAGTGTTGAGTCCCATAAGAAGTCTCACCAAGCTCTCTTTCCTTGTACAGTTTCTCATTTGTATTGATTAATCATTTTGTAATTCCATTCTAGGTTGACTTGCTCATCTTTAAGGCATTTGCTGCTTTTCCTTTGCTTGTCTATCCTGTAACCGTTATGTTGTCTGTTCTAATACCTTAGCTTTATCACTGCAAGTCAAGCTTTAAAACATTAATCCCTTCATGCTTTAATTTCATATTCTATTACCAGAATGAATGCAAATACTGTTTCCTTTTTCTCCTTTTTAATCATCTTTACTACAGCTTTTGCATATGGGCCAATAGTAAAGTAAGCTTTTATTATTTAGAATGCAGCTTTTTCTTTTAATAGTTTTCAAATTCTGTTGACAAAATATAAAAGTTTACTGAAATTATCTGTAGCCTTAAGACTTAATTTATTGTTGCCAATGTGCAATAAAGTATATATGTAGTAAGTGAAGTATTAAGAAACTGATGTTAACAGAAGAAATGTTTTATTAATCAGTTTTCAAGTATTTTGATCGATAGTCTTGATTTGAGTTCATTTTAATAGCAAAGTTTTGGAAAGGTGAGCATTTTAGATCACTTGCCTCATAGAGCTCGGAATTGTGAAACTAGAGGGATATAGTCGATCTTACTCCTTTTTATTTTGGTAAATAAATAATTATGAATCCCAGAAAAAATAATGTTTTTTTTTTCCCATGGAGAAAAATGAATTCCTTCACACATGTTCGTTTCAAAAATAAATAAAGCAGAGTCTTTTTATAAAGTTATACTGTGATGGCCAATGCTCTATTAGGCTAAATGATACCTTCTGTCCATTGCATAAAGTATATATTTACACACATATATACATAAGGCAAATATAATATGGAAATACTGAGAACATTGCTTTGAAAAATGCAGAGTGTGAAAAGCATGCAGTAAAACATAATTTTATGAGAATTACTAGTTAATACAATGGACACAGGTGGCTTCAATTAAAATGAATGTTAAAATGTGCTAATATTCAAATATAAAGAAAATACCAATGTATCAATGTGCTGATGGTTAGTCATTCCTTGCTTGAGACATTAATCAAAACCTCATGATGATTGGTGTCAAGGTATCTTATAATATAAAAAATATAATTTGTGTTTAAAGTTAATCATAAGAACTTGAAATTTTTATGAATAGAGCATTTTAAAATACTAGTAGATTAACAAAAATGGGAGATCAAAATTTTTTTCACAACCTCAATTTAGCTCTTGTTAGAACTTTACACTGAGAGGACATGCAGGAGTATTTGATAGCAGCAGGTAGTCAGAAACACGACATAGTCCAGTTTAAATAGAGCAGTGGAATTTTTCTAACACAAATAGATTTAAAAGACCAGAGGTAGGATGAGTTTAAATTTATGCATAATGGTTTGATATAAGTTAGCGATCTAATACTAAAATAGCTTTCTTGGATCATGTGTTTTTCTAAAGGACTGTTTTTTTTTTTTTTAAAAGTAACTATTGAAAAAAATGGATGTTAGCAAAAAGCCTAGGTTAGTGATCTAATCATCTAGGTTAGTGATCTAATTCTAAAATAGCTTTCTTGGATCATGGGTTTTTCTAAAGGATAACTATTTAAAACAAAGGTAACCATTAAAAAACAAACAAACAAACAAACAAACAAAATGCATGTTAGCAAAAAGCCTACAAATATCCACTATATAGAATTATCATCGAAAGTTTCCAGGTGTAATATACTGTACTCTGAATTTTCATACAGATGATAGATACAGAACTGTGGGCTCTATTCACTCATTTTATCTATTTCTCCCTCTTTTTATCTCTCTCTCTGTTTTTTCTCATGTGCTATCTTCCTGGGATTCATAGGATGCATGAAAGAAAGGGCACCTGATAAAATGAATTCAAGTGCATTAAATTATTCTATATTCACTTTATTTTCAGGCTTGAGAGTCATTGCAGATATATGCATCACAAACAATACCTCTTCTTATGTACAGTAAAATTACAAACTTTGTTCCGTACAACTTTGAATCCTTTAATCTTCCTGTGGATGAATAGTTCTCTCCTTCTGCCCCCCAAAGCCTTAGTCTGTCATGACCTTTCATACCTGTTTTGTCTTTAGAAACAGCTTTGTAAATGTCACAAGCTTAGAATTCTTTTTCGAGGCTTTGAATCTCAGTTCTATAACCACTGAGTAATCAAATTCAGGTTGGTTGTGGTTCATGATATTTATTGACTGCTAGTTTGGCTTTAGGACCCTAATGCCATAGGTTGAAGTGCCATATTGTCCTATCATCAAAAAAAGTCAAAGACCATGGGTGTTGTTAATTTTTTTTTCTATAAATGTTTTAATTTCTTGAATAAGCCACAGCCTTAACAGCATTTAACTTTTTTCTTTTCTTCTGTTGCTATGCAAGAGAATCAGAAGAAACACTGACTTTGACTAATTTGCACCATGATAATATGCAAAAGATTGAACTCAGAAATGGTGACCAACACAGATTTTTAGATGAAATTAGCAAGAGGGGATAAACAGGTACACACGCACATATGCCACCATTAGAAAGCTCTGAGCTTGCAGAGATCATGCACAATGACAAAAATGAAAATTGAAGGACTATTGACTGTAAAAATGCAATATTATGAATGATAATCAGATTTCAGAAAGGCTTAGAGAAATTATCATCCTTGAGAGCATTAACCTAATTTTGGAAATACAATGAGTAAGATCAAATCCTTAATAGTACTGATAAGGCAGATGATTGCATGAAATGAACAGCAAGTCTCATGGTGAGAAATTTTACTCAACAGCAAGAACCTGTTTATACTGGGCAATAAACATGATTATACTAGAGTAAACACTATTGTTGTTGATTAAGCAGCTCAGCCATTGTATAAATGCAGTGAAATGTGCTGCCCTGAACCTGTTTTGTGCGTGCTTTTTAATTGAGCAGGTGTGCTGTTCAAAACAATGTTCATTCAGTGAATTTCAATGTGTGTGCATGTGTGTGTGTGCATGTGTGTCCAAATTCGTATTTCAGGTTTACCAAATGGCTCTCAATATTTTCATGTTTAAATATAAACTCCCTGGCAAACATGCAAATCCTATGGTATTTAGATGGAAGCTACCTTTCTGTTATTTTTGCATCTAAGGGAAAAAAAAAGGGAAAAAGAAATCGAGGAACAACTTTGCCTTAAAAATTTCATATTTTTTCTTGGCTTTTTTGGCTTAAAAAAAGTTGTAATTTTGCCAAAGCAGTGCTAATCAATTTACAAATATATTGAAGTGAATTCAGAACCCTGACAAGATTGATTTTCAAGGGGTATTAATCTTGACAAAGCTTATTCCTCTAGTTGTAATAAATCCAATTATTCAAAAGAATATTTATTGTGATTTTTCTCTTTTTAAAAAATTTCTCTTTGCTTCTTTCTCTCTAGGATTAAGATACTTGGTAACACTATAAAGGTATTTAGCTAGCTTCAAAAATTTCCTACCCATTTGTAAGACATAGAAAAATAAACTTCAGTGTAGACAAGTAAATTAATATACTTAGGAAAAATTAATTCCAAGTGGTTTTATAAGTTACTGGACTAAAAACTACACATTAAGAACTATAAAAGGATTTTTAAAAGCCATTGTGAACTACTGGCAAATGTACTACTTTAGTCAGAGGCCAGAAAAATTAAGGAGGCTATTGAATGCTATACACAAATATCAAAACCACACATTCTTTGCATTGTTTTTATGCTTTCCAAACTAGAGAATGCTTTTACATACATTCTTATGCTCACAAAAATCTTTCTGTGGTAAGAAATTTATGAACACTTGTCTTCATTTCATAGAAATAGATACAAAGATATAAAGGACAGGTGGGAACAAAATGGTGACACTGCTGGACCTACGGGGGGAAGGTCCTGGGTTTACATCTGGGACCTCCCTAGACATGCCAGGTGCATGCTTGTGTGCCCATCTGGACTGGTTGAGAGCAGGGCCAGCTGAGACTGGGAGTGGACCACTGAGTGAAGACATTGTCAGGAATATCTCTCTCTCATTTTCTCTCTCTCTCTGTCTCATGGAAGAAATAGATTTTTTTAAAGATAAAAATTAAACTTACCCATAAACAAAGGTATAATGAGATTACATTATTACCTGAAGTTACATTGGTTGTCACAGGTAAATTCAAGACTTGAATTCATGTGTATCTGTGATATTTTTATCATACTAAACTGCTTCCCAGATAATTACAATCATGGCAAATCACATTAAATGCCCAGTAGACATAAATAAAGTATACAAAATACAATGAAAAGATCTAGCTATTAAACCAGGGGGTGTCGTAAATGTCTAGTGTCATGTATGAATCAACGGAAAAAATGTACATTAAACACTGAGTTAGGTGTATGGTGCAAATAAATAAATAAATAATTAAGAACATAGTCTTTGTCCTTAGATAACTCACATTATTAAGGAATAATAATCATGCACAATAGGAAAACAAATGGAAGAGACTTGGATTTGGATTGAAACCAGGACCAGTGGAGGCAAAAACTGATTTGCAATGCGTAGAGTCAGCTGTTCAATACAGTAGTTATAGGTCACATGTTGTTACTGAGCACTTTAAATGTGGCTAGTGCAAATTTAGAAATATTATAAGCACTAAATACATCGGAGATTTTGAAAATGCAGTATGGAAAATAAATAATAAAATAACTTAATAATTTCAAATTGATGCACATTAAAATAATAATTTGGATATATTGGTTTTAATAAAATAAAACATTAAACAAATTTTCACTACTTTAAACTCTTTCGGGATCAGGGAATGGAGCAGTGGCAATACAAGTGGGCTTCCATGAGGAATATCCTGGTTTCTCATTCCAAGAATCCTCTGAGTATGCCTGGCTGGTGTCCTATGATTCAGGCTGGCTGAGATTGAGGATCAGTTGTAGTATAAAGACCCCATCGGGAATGCCTGTCTCTCTGTCTCTGTCTTTCTGTCGCCCTCTGTCTCTTTTTCATGAAATAAATAATTTAAAAAAGAAAACACATAACTGTTTTTGACATGGCTACTAGAGAATCTGAAATGACATATGCACTTTACATTATTATAACTTCATTGAACAAGGGCAGATGGAGTGTGTGAGAATCCCAGGGCTGCTGTGAGGGGAGAGCAGATACGGGAAAGGGAGACAGCAAGGAGTCAACAGAATAGGAGTCTTTCCAGTGAGACTTTCTACAGATCTAGATCTTCAATTCAGACTACTAGCCACAAAACCTTTTTTCTAAAAGAGAAAAAAAGTTCTCCCATCTAGGTACTCCTGTGACTCCATAGAAAAGATAGCACATATCTGGTTCCTAAGAAAGGGTGAGGAATCGATGTAAATTCTACATATAATTAGCAAAATCTGTCCGTAAGTGAAAGTTTAGATGGACTGACTACTTCAAGTCGAATTAGAGGAAAGATATATAAATTTGTGTTCAATTTGAAAAAAAATACATTTAAGATAGATTTGGGAAGGTCTACAATGTAAGATAATGAATTTAGATGAGAAAGATAGGATGGCATGCTGGTAATGTTAAAATAATAATGACCAAAATAATAGTTTTGTTACATATATATATATAAATAAGTTTACTATATAGACCTGTTCTGTGATTTCTGGACTAACTTGATAGAAATAACAATAATAGATAATTTTTTAAAAAATAGCAAAAACCATCTAGTCTGCTGATACTACATCGATTTTTAGGTAATTATAAAAGGATTACACTTAGAATGGGCATTTGCTACCAGTTTCTCATATTTCTTTGTCTTTTTTTTTTAAGACAAGGCCTCTCTATGTCACAATCATCCCGTCTTAGCCTTCTGTGTAGCTGGAACCACAGGGGCATGACACCACACTGCTTTTAAGGTTGGCTGGGGATCAAACCTGGTTCTCCCTGTGTGGCCTCATACTGCCACGTGGCCGTGTCTATGTGGCACCCTACAGTGACTGGGCTTCCTCATCCTTAATCGTCCCTAAATCTTGTTGAAACTTTCCTTTACTTCTATACTCAGCTAAAATCTGGCTTCCTAAGCAGCCACTAAGCCCCTAGATGAAAATTCTTGGACCTGCAGGGCCAATGAAAAGCAAGAGTCTAACTGCACCCATGCAGATAGAATTTCCTTTCCTCTATATCCAGTGCGAAGTTATGGTTCTCCCTACAATGACTCTCCCAGTGAGTTCCCTCATAGTGAACAAACACCTTGGCCTGTCACCATGAAGGTGGTGTCACCTGGGGAAGCAGTAAGCATGGCAGTAATGCAATTCATGCTTTTCCTCCACTCACTCCCCCCACCCTAGGCTTATACCTTTCAGGTAAATTATCGACACTTTCATTTTGCATTAGCATGTTTTTTTTTTTTTTTTTTTTTTTAGGTTTTCACTATAGGGCACTCACCAGACAGACAGACAGAGACATAGAGACAGAAAACGAGAAATCACCCCCCAGAGGGGATGATCACACCGCAATCTCTTCTCCATTCTCCTCTCGGGATCTTGGGCATGCACGCACACGCTCCTGGCGTGAGTTTTAAGCCACCGGGTCCAGGACACGAACCGCGTTCGACTACGTGGGAGTCCAGCAACATAGCCATTACACTAACTGCTGGTTCCCTGTTTTTATTTTTTTGGAGAACTCTTGTGAAGTGAAATGGGATATTGACAAATGTCATTAAGTCAAAAGAAACATAGAAGCACTAACATTTTGTAAGTACTTTCTATGTTCCAAGTATGTTTATGTATAATATGTAAACTACCTGTAGTAATCCATCACAGCAACTCTATGACATCCATATTGAAGATAGAAGGATTCAGAAAGTATAAATATCTCTTTCAAGATTAACTGGATAATGTGAAAGATAATGAAAGCTCAGAGACTTTGGATAAGTTGTTCTTAAGGTACTAGAAGAGAAGGGATAAAGACTCAGAAATATAAAATCACCAGTTTGATCCAAACACTTGATCCATGGAATGAGGACAGAAAAGGATTTCAAAGCTCAACATGACTCATTCCAAAGATTACTATCTCATCGGTGTTGTTTTTGCTTTCTCTCCAGTACAAAGAAGGATGAAAGAAAGAATAGTTTTAAATTTACTTAATCTTTCATGCACAAGAGAGACAGGGTGGTAGGGTAAGACAGAATCCCCCACAGAGTCTTGATTGCAAACTAACCCCTAGCCTCAGCCAGCCCAGGATCATGGGCACACACATGTATTCAGGGAGGCCCCTCAACTTTAATGTGACCCTTGTCATGTGGGACTGCCTGGCAGAGCATCACATTCTCCTACTGCACCACCCTCTGACTCCAATTGAGGAAATCTTAACAAGGGATATTAAGATGATTAAAGTGTCTAAATAGGGCATCAGCTGGTGACGTGTTGGTTAAGGAGATAGATCACTCCCAGTGTGTGCCTGTGTGCCCAAAATCCTGAGAGGAAAACATAGGAGAAAAGATGGCTCTGTGGCCCTGTCCCCTGGCAGGGTAATTTCTCACTTTCACTCTCCCTCTGTCTCTCTGTCCCTCTTTGGCAAGTGGCAAGTGCGTGTGTGCTATTGGAAGAATCTAAAATGGGAAGCGGGGGGAGGAATGCCTAAATAGGAAGAATAATCATTTAAAGAGACAAAGAAGTTTTCAAATAGTTGCAATGTTTTCTTATAGGAAAAAGAAAGATATTGTAGATTTGGTTTGTGTAACTCTAATACTCAAAGAGTGAAATATCCAAAACTCACATTTTAACACAAGGGAAAACTTCTGAAAATTGGAATTACATAAAAATGTCAAAGGCTGGTGATTGTTTTTATTGTTGGTGGTAGAAAGCAGAGATCAAACTGGATCTGAAAAATTTTAGAAAGACCATGGTAAGGAGAGTGTTGAACTAAATTATTATTTTTTTCCTTAGTAATCCTTTCTAATGCAGAAATTAAATAATTTTCTGTTTTTTAAAAAATCTGACTAATATTTGAATGCACTAAAAATTGAAAATCAAGACATTATAAATAGCTACCACGAATAGATACTATGACCCTTTGCCCCTAAATTTCGGCTAGGCGAAGATTCCCTTTTAATCATGCAAATTAATACTGGAAAATAGGCATCTCATTCACAGTGTCATGAGTTTTTAACCTTAAACTAATACAGTGCCTACATCATTGTATAACTATTTTGGAAAGTATTAATTCTTCATTTTATAAAAATAATTGTACAAAGGTCAAGGAAAGGTTTTCATGCTTGATAAAGATTGTATTGGTGTCAAATTTAACTTAATACAGTTTCCCTGAGTACCAAGGGAATACAGTTACCAAGAGTATTAACTATAAAACTTCAGTGACAAGTGGAACATACATGAGCCTTTGAGTAGGCGGTAAGATTACCCAGAGAGTAAATATAGCTTTTGAGATCAGATTATATTAAGATATCTTATTTTTTAAATACTATCTTCAAATGTAGAGTATCAATCTATTTTTATCATAATAAAATCATTTATAATCATGAATATCAATAAATCTTTGGAATAAACCTCCACTCTGAGATCAGTTAGGATCTGTTTAATAATAAATATTTCTTATGTCCCATAAAAATGTAAAATTTTGTAAAGTGAGCTATTTTCAAAGAAGCACAACTCATACAAAGAGAAAGCCCAGAACACTCATCCAGTAGAAGAAAAAGAGTCAGAATTGAAAATATCTTCTTATCACAAAAATGGGAATTGATTTGGCTGAATTTTTCTCTTTTTACATTTTAAGGAAAAAAGCAAACCAACACATCTATAAAAGTTCTAGATATTTGTACACATTAGGATGACTTTGGAAGCAGCCTTTTAAATTCACAAAGATCTCACTGACTGCCTACTGCATATGTTTTAAGCTTTCAGTTTAATCATTGTTCTTTAATGTCTCTGAAAAAGAAGTAAAAACAATCAACCTCACCCTACAAACTGTAGCCCAAATGATTTATGTACATAAGGAAAGGGTCACTTTTTTTTTTAAAATGAAGAGTACTGTTTGTTTTAACTAAATGAATCTTTTTTTAAAGAATTTTTTAATTTAACTTTAGTTTTTGTTTATTTATCTACTTATTTTATTTTGAACAGAGAGAGACAGAGTGAGAGAGAGGGAAAGTGAGAAACAAGCCACCAGGTGTGGGACTCAAACCATGGTCGGCCATGTGGGAGTCTAGCTCCCTGAACTACCATGCCATCTACTTCCCCCACTAGATGAATCTTTAGATGTGTCTCTTCCATCTCTCTCTATCAAGCTTTTATTATTGATTATTACTTGTTTGAATTAATAATCCTCAAGTTTTATTACTGATTATTACTTCCTTGAACTAAGAATACCCGTTTCTCTAAGTAAGTTATTGCTGTGACTCTTTTATTATCTCCCTGTCACACCTGAATCATTCCAGTTGGTGATCTTGTTTGGAATAAGGCAGTATTGCTATGCAAGCCAGGTAACACATGTCACTCACTGAAGAAAGTTTCTGAGTAGTTATCTGTCTCATGGTGATCTCTTTGTTCAGAGATTGACCTAAGAAATATAATAGAGACAGCTATCAGCTGATGAATAGTTCTCCATAGTGAGTTATCTTGTTTTACAGTCAAGTTTTATAAAATACAGACCTCAAGTCACAAATGTTTTTATAATATAGGCACTTTCTCAGCAGAATGTGGACAACAGAGAAATTCTTTCATATTCATTTTTTCTCAAAAAATTCATAAGTAAGACATGACTTTTCCTACAATGACATAATGGTCTATTTGAAATAAATTTAAAGTGTTAGTATTCAAAGACCATGAGAATGGATGCTTCCATTTAGTCCCAGAGCACATATTTACTGTTCTAGGAGAGAACAGAAGAGCTGAACACAAATGGGTATATTGGTTTACATATAGTTTATTACTATATATTATATAGTAATATAATCATAGTAAAATCTCAGAAACCCACTAAAAATTTTATTTTATCTAACTTATGAAAGAGCTTTTCCTTTTGAGTAATTAACAATATTATTAAGAAAGTGGCAGTAATTTGAAAATATTAATATGGTGACCCCTATGGTAGGCAGCATTTAGTTTCTGGATCTGGCCTCCTCTCTATACTGCCCACCCTTCACCAGGTACCTGTGCACATTACCTTCTACATCCAAAGGGACTTTGCAGACAAAATGAACATTATATACCATAACATATAATAGAAAGACAGTTCTGTGTTTCCACTTGGGCCAGTAAGCATGTGTGCAGTAAGGGAGAAGAGTCAGAAAGAATGTGTGTTAAAGAAATGTGGTATGAGGAGGACTCAACTTGCTGTTATTGGCTAGGAGATAGAGCTAGGAGGCCATGAGGCAAGGAATGTGGGAGTCCTCCAAAATTGGGCGAGGCTCTTAGCTGACATCCCGCTCAGAGCTGGGACTACAACTGCAGGGAACTGAATTCTGCAGAGAGCTTAAATGAACAAGGAAATGGATTTTCCCCCAGAGCCTCCAGATAGGAAGGTGGCCCTGCCAACACCTTGACTTATGAAGCTAAGTACAAACCCAGATTAGCCTACTGGACTTCTAACATATGCAAACTATAAAATAATAAACAGGGATTATTTAAAGCTATTGGTACTAATTTGTTAAGGAAACACAAAAATCTAATATACTCCCCTTAGTTTTAGGTAGTCATATCACTAACCCTAAACATAAACTGTGTTATTAGTTTGTGTTTGTGTGTGTGTGTGTGTACTGGAATTTTCAGTGTACTCAGATGTTGTAATCCCTATTTCTTGAGTGTGTACCTAAGATTGGAAAACAAATTTATCTGATTTTTTTTTTTTACAATTTGAATTACACTTAGAAATTTATCCTATATACAAATTTATGTGGGGACACATGGTGGCATAGCTGTCATATGGTGCTCTGTAATGGTAGACCTACATGGGAAAGTCCCAGGTTCTCCCTGTATGTATCAGATACATGTGTGTGCATGCTAGATACATGTGTGATCTGGGCTGGCTGAGACTGGGTATAGATTGTGGCATGAAGATGTTGGGAGTACCCATCTCTCTCTTTCTCATGAAAGAAATATACTTAAAAAAAAACTTACACTATCTGTATTAATAGAAGAATAAGATTGAAAAATGATCTTTATTATAGCCTGACATCACAGCTCATGATCCTTAAAAAATTAAGTAGAGGGACCATCAGGGGTAGTGTAGTGGTTAATACACTAGAATCCCACATGGTCAACTGCAATTTGAGTCTTGGACTCAGCAGCTTGAGCTTATGTACATGCATGCCCAAAATTCCAAGAGGAGGATGGAGGAGAAGGGATTGTGGTGTGGCCATCCCCCAATGGGGTGATTTTTCACTTTCTGTCTCTCGGTCTCTGTCTCTCAAGCAAGTGCATGCACCTTTATAGCAGAAAAGTCTCTCAATAAAAGAAAGTAACTTCCCAAAATTGTTCAAATTCTATTTCACGTTAGCAGATTAATAGCAAAATAAATCTTATTTCCTTTAATTCAGACTTCTGCATATATTTACTTTGATATTACTTTTAGGGCAGTGGGATGTGTTGTGGAAATTTGTAGTGGCACATACAAATTTATAGACCCATTAGAATTTACTAATCTTGGGCCAGCAGGTGGCGTGGTGGTTATGGTGCTGGATTCTCACATGATCAAGCATAGTTTGAGTTCCAGACATGGTTTGCTTTCTCATTTTCCCTCTCTCTCTGGTCAAATTAAAAATAATAATAAAAATAATAAATAAAATTAAACAAATAATTATTGAAAAAAAAGTATTCACAATATTCTATTTGTCAACCACATCAGCAGAAAATTATCATTAGCAGTATCAGTATTGTTATCTCTCTCTTTCTCATGAAAGAAATATACTTAAAAAAAAAACTTACACTATCTGTATTAATAGAAGAATAAGATTGAAAAATGATCTTTATTATAGCCTGACATCACAGCTCATGATCCTTAAAAAATTAAGTAGAGGGACCATCAGGGGTAGTGTAGTGGTTAATACACTAGAATCCCACATGGTCAACTGCAATTTGAGTCTTGGACTCAGCAGCTTGAGCTTATGTACATGCATGCCCAAAATTCCAAGAGGAGGATGGAGGAGAAGGGATTGTGGTGTGGCCATCCCCCAATGGGGTGATTTTTCACTTTCTGTCTCTCGGTCTCTGTCTCTCAAGCAAGTGCATGCACCTTTATAGCAGAAAAGTCTCTCAATAAAAGAAAGTAACTTCCCAAAATTGTTCAAATTCTATTTCACGTTAGCAGATTAATAGCAAAATAAATCTTATTTCCTTTAATTCAGACTTCTGCATATATTTACTTTGATATTACTTTTAGGGCAGTGGGATGTGTTGTGGAAATTTGTAGTGGCACATACAAATTTATAGACCCATTAGAATTTACTAATCTTGGGCCAGCAGGTGGCGTGGTGGTTATGGTGCTGGATTCTCACATGATCAAGCATAGTTTGAGTTCCAGACATGGTTTGCTTTCTCATTTTCCCTCTCTCTCTGGTCAAATTAAAAATAATAATAAAAATAATAAATAAAATTAAACAAATAATTATTGAAAAAAAAGTATTCACAATATTCTATTTGTCAACCACATCAGCAGAAAATTATCATTAGCAGTATCAGTATTGTTAAGGCAAAGTGTTATAGTTAGCTTTGCCAAAATTGTATATGGGTGTCTTTGACATATATTTTCCATTCCAAGTCTTTGGATTTGAAAGGAAAGAAGTAAAATTACATTTGTTATTAAGTTGTGTGTCTTTCTTTGTTTAACTCTATAGCTATGAGCAGAAATCCTACGAAATATCCTTTTCTACGTATCCCAGTAAGTTGCCTGAGAGTTTTCATGACTCTAAGGAGGAAAGCAAGGTATTTCCTTCTCGCCAACTGTGTGACCCTGGGAGTTGGTTTTAAGAAGATCTCATTGTGCATAGCTTGATGTCTCTGCTGCCCTGATAACTCACCAAGAGTTTGAGATTTGATAATTCAGCCTGACTAGACTTTAATCCATCATATTATTACATAAAACATTTTATAAGGTACACATTTGAGTAATGTACCAACACAATCAAGATTAAAAACAAAGAAAGAAACAAACAGGGTAAGTAAAGCATAGGGGGAAAATAACACATTTTTTTCCTTCCCCTACTCTGTAAATAGTGAGTTGGCTCAGATAGCATCCTCATTAGTAAACTATCAAAATACAATGGGTTATAATGAGAGAAGTTGGCAGCTTCATATCACAAAATAGCTTGGGGGTGTGTATTCTTTTGGTGAAGGAGTGTATTTCTTATAGGAAAAAAAATATTTAAGCTTATCAAGTTAAAATCTCAGTGACAAACCAGTGCTAACTAGCACATGTCTGCATGTCACCAGAGGTGGCTGTGCCTGACATTTCCTGGAGGACAGCCTATAGTTAAGTAGTATTGAAAGGCACCACAGGCATTACAGCAAATGTATAGGGGACAATGAACAACAATGGGCCAAAATCAAGCTATTTGATCTAATGGCTGATGCTGTGTGCAGAGTATTATACTTGTGCCATTCATATCGCTATGGCTAAGGTGGTGTCAGTGTTTTCATAATAGAGCTACTATTTTAGAGGTTTATAACCTGGCAATAAAAATTGGCTTCCGGCAAAAACTTGACATACAAGACAAGACCTCAGCAAGAAAGTGATTTTTGAGTAACCAGATTTTGTTGCAGGGGTGCAGGGGGAACAAATGTGGAATATGTTTTGTTGTTTCATATGTCCACTTAAGTTTATGAGACTCCAAAATACAGCTCAGATTTGGGAAATGTCATTTGATAAGTTATTAGACAACAAGGAGGAATCAAACTTGTGAAAGGCTGGCCAAACAATACTTATTTTTATGGGCTTAACTCAGAAGATTTTTATCTTTCAAAATATTCTTTCTAGGCTTTTCAAACTGGAAATATTTGTAATGACCTACAATTCTATATTTTGATATATAGAAAGGCATAGTTGCGTGAAGATCAAAGAGTTAAAAGGAATTTACTTTTAGAAGATTATATATTGTGTTATGCTGCTTGCTTTTTTTCAGTTAAACTCCTTAATAACAACAAATTCATTAATCCTATTATTAAATGTCATAGACTCATTGCATCTGAATATTGGAAGGAATTCAATTTGCATGAAGAACAGTAAGATATATCACTCTTACCTTCATCATCTCCTGAGCTATTCTTTCCATCTTCACTGTCTGTCCTGTGGTGCACAAGAATTTTGGATGTGCTAACCTAACCTCCATTAATTGATTTCTTGAATCTTTGTGTGTTACCATAGAGATATGTGTACAAAGAATAAATAGGGTTAAAATGAGCGAAATTTACAAACATACATTCCATTGCCACCTAAAAAATTGATGATTCTTTTAGAACTAAAATTTGGAGAACTTTATTTTAAACATGTATAGCAATTATCAGGGTTATCAAGTTACAGCAAAAATTGAGTTGCACAGTAGTAAAGAAGAGAAAGTTGTCAAAAGATATGGAAAAAGGGAATAATCCCAGACAGCAGATGGCATGGTGGTTGGGGTAGCTGGATCCCACATGGCTGACTGTGTGGTTCAAGTCCTAGACCCTACAGCCTCAAAAACACACCAGGTATGTGTGCATGTGTGTCCAGGATCACAGGATAAGAATGGAAGAGAAGAGACTGCAACATGGCTATCCCTCCTGAGGGGGGTGATTTCTCATTTTCCCTCTCTCTGTTTCTCTCCAAGTGCATGTGCCCTATAGTAAACTTTTTTTGAAAAGGAGGGGGTATAATGCCAAAAGAGAAGAGAGACAGAAATATTAGCAGAGCAGCAATTCCCCACTATCCCACTGTAGGTGTAGATGGTGAGATTGATAGGTAACATTATTAATAATTATTAATATGTGAGAAATAAATATTATATCTGTTTCATAGCCATGATAGGGCAGCTATTGATAAACAATTATAGTGTTCTTACAAACAGTAAAATTGCATACTTCTTCTTAGACAATGGCTGTCAAGCTTCAAAATAATATATATAGTAGCAACAGTATGTCAAGTTTAAGGGGTACTGCCGTGTTGAAACACCTAGGTATTTCCCAAAGGGAATGAAGGTGCTGGAACAGCCTTCAGAAAGCCAGAGCCCAGATGTTATAGTCAGACAAATGAAAGTTAGCTTTCAACCTTTGTAAAGTACATTTTCTCTGTTGTATGATTTGGTGTCATTGTTGATACTTTGGCTCAATTGGGCTTAAATAATGGACATTTATTATTCCAGCTTATGTTAATATCAAATAGAAAAATAATAAAATCTTTCAAAAGCAGGATTGAAGAATTGAGATGGAATTGACTAGAAAAAAAAATTAATTTGATTTTCTTTCATATTTATCCAGAGTTATAACAAAGGCTTAACTAAATTAAAGAAAGCACATTTGTAAATTATTTTCATGAAAGAGGCAGAATCTTCTCTGAGGGTACAGAAATTTTTCTTTTCATTAATGAGAGCCATATCTTACCTGACTTTAAACTTTTCCAATTGTGTAAGTCTTTCAATGTGACTCTTTGTTTAATGCTGGATCTCACATCAAAGACTTGACAAGTGGAGAGGTGAGTTATCTGGAGCAAAAAAATTAAGCTTGTCAGAAGCAGTCCTCCTACACAGAATTAAGATAAGATGATCTCAAATTCTTAAGTTCTCAAGATAATAGTTCTAAAGAGATATTTTTATCCATACCACCAATACTGAATAGATTGTGAAAAAAAAATCATTTTTGCCTTCCATGTTTTAGAATTTCTATTTTAACAGAGATTCTGATTTTTTTCCTTATCTTTTCCTATAGAAAACTATGCACAGTTATTGGAGTATAGGAGGCTATGGGGGATTTTTTTTTTTCTTTTTAAACCATCATTTAGCAGTTCTCAGAAAGTGAATGATACATTAAATAGAGATTAAGGGACCAGGGGACGGGGGGCTTGTTTAAAATTTATTAAGCTGCACATGGAAATGTGCAATTCAAAAGGTGCAAAGAGAGTAAAAGGTTCTCTCCAAGTTTCTGAGATGAGAAAGAAACTACTCAAACCCGCAGTAGTGAACCATATTGAAGCTGGAAGATGCAGAATCAATAACTGCCCTAAAATCTGAATTCTCAAATGTTGACATAAAAACTTGAGCAGAAAAATAGGTACTGTGCATAGCAGAAAACAAACTGGGCTCTCTGTGTGAAGGATGACACCATAAAGGAATTGTCTTTTCTATGAAAAAAAAAATTAAAAAAACCTCTACTATTCTTGGAGTTGTGCGTCTGGCACAGAAGTCAGTCACCCATCCTAGGTCTTTGGTAGTGGACTGTGACTGAACCTCAAGCCTGCCAGTGAACATCGTGAATAAAAACTGGTCATGTACTAGAGAAACCCTTATAATCCAGTCATGGCAAATATAAAACCATCCCAATAAAGAAGCCTCCATAATCCTTGGCAGAGAAGGGAAAATGTCTGAAGCCCAGTCACTATATTACAGATTTAAAAGAATTTGGGAGTGTGGAAAGTGGCACAGGGTGATCTCCGAGGCAGACCCACATGGGCAGGTTGCTAGTCTGTGTCCAGAGACCTCTGTGAGTACTACAGGCACTTGTGGGCCCCTGGGACCCGTAGTGGCAGCTCGGGGTGGGGTCATGACATTTGGACCGCATTGAGGGTGCTGTATCTCTGTCTCTTTCTGACTGTTTCTCTCTCACTCTCTCACTTATGAAATAACTTGGCTTTTTTTTTTTTTTAATTTGGAAGACTATTCTATAAGCAATTGATCTATATGATATGTCTTTATTTTTCCTCCTCTCAGATCCTATTCCTCTTACCCAAACCCTGTGAGTATAAATATTAAGAAGGCTGGCATTGGTTCTGGAAGTAATGAATAGCTGCCTTACATGTGCTAGAGATGTTGATCCAAAATAGCCATATAGGAGCCAGCAGGTGGCATGGACCCCCACATGGCTGACCACGGTTCAAGTCCCAAACCTAGCAGCTTGAAAATCACCCTGGTGCATCTGTGTATGTCCAAAATCCCAGAAGGAGAGTGGAGGAGAAGGGATTGTGATGTGGCCATTCCCCCTGGAGATGAATTTTCATTTTCCCTCTCACTTTCTCTGTGGTGTGGCCATTCTCCCTGAGGGCTGATTTCTCACTATCTCTCTCTCCCTGATAAATGCATATGTCCTATGGCAAAAACCTTAAAAAAGCTGTCATATATAGTAAAGGTAGTACAAAATTAAATAATGCATCAATTTATTTTAAAATAACAAATGACCAAGTTTACTTGGGAAAAATTAGATGAACTGTCTAGTTCTATAACTATAAAATGTATTGAATTTATAATTAACAGCCTTAAGCATACAAATATGTGAACAAAATAATTTATTTTTTAAATAATTTTTATTAAAAGGAACCTACAGGTTTAAATAGATTCACTAGTAGAGCACTCCAAACATTTTTTTTAAAGATAATTTTGCTATAGCCTGTGTGACATCACCAGAGACACAGAGAGAGAGAGACAGAAAGCAAGTAATCACCCCCCACCCCCCAGGGGCAATGGCCATGCCACAATCCCTTTTCCATTCTCCTCTCAGGATTTTGAGCATGCACACACATGTGCTTGGCATGAGGGTTTTTTTTTCCTTTCAATAATTATCTTATTTAACTTTATTTAATTTTGACAAGAAAAGGACAGAACCAGAGAGAGAGAAAGTGAGAAAGCAAATCACCAGGTCTGCAACTCAAACCACAGTTGGCCAGACCAGGAGGCTTAAAATTTACTCCGATGCATGTGTACGTGTGTCCAAAATCCCAAGGGAAGTGATGGAGAAAAGATTACGGTGTGACCATGCCCCCAGGTGTGTGTGTGTGTGTGTGTGTGTGTGTGTGTGTGTGATTTCATGCTTTCTGTTTCTCCAGCAAGTGCACACACCCTATAGCAAAAGTCTCTCCTTTAAAAAGAAAAAAGAAAAAAAAAACTGAAACAAATGTGCCAAAGAATGAAAAGTTGGCTTACTATTGAAAATCTATGCAATTTTAACTAAAAGAAAAAAAAATCAATGTGATCATTTGGAAAGAAGCACAGAGAGCATTGGGAAAATTTCAATGTTCACTGTTAATTAAAAACAAAACAAAACAATAAAACTGATTAAGAGTCTAAACAAACGAAAAAGAGAAGGGCGATTATTCAACCAAAGCAAAGGCATAAATGAAGGGTGCTCACTCACTTTCTCTTGCTCTCTCTTTCTCTCTCTAGAGAACACATGCACCCTCTAGCAAAATTTTAAAAAAAGAATGTCTATGAAAAATCTATAGTTAAAATCATAATTAATAATGGAAAACTGAGTATTTTTCTCTAAAATCAGCAATAAGTAATATGTTCTATTCTCATCATGTCTAGTCAACATGGCTTTAAATAGTATTTCCTATGAAGTCATCAATACAGATCAATAAAAGACACCCAAATTAAAAAGGAAGAATTAACTGTCCTTTATTGAAGATTACTTGATCATCCATGCAAGTAAATCTTACAGAAGGTAACAAAATAGCTTCCACTACTACTTAGTGAGTTTAGTAAGGCTGTAGAATCCATCAATATATTAAAATCAATGAAATTTCTGTGTACTAGACCAGTGGTCATTAACCCCTGGGCCAGGAAACGGTGCCGGTTTGTGGCCTGTCGGGCACCTGGCTGAGCATGGGGGGTGGGCAGTGGAAGGCCAAGTGGGCAGTGGAAGAGCAAGTGAGACTTCATCTGTGTTTGCAGCCACTCCCCATAACGCACATTGTTGCCTGGGCCCTGCCTCCAGTCAGATGAGTAGTAGTATTGAATTCTCAGAGAAGCATGAAACTTACTGCTATGTGACTGTTCCATTGTATACTGTAATGTGGTGGTGGCAGAAATGATGTGCTCAGTGGATGTGGTGTGCTTGGGTCATCCTTGGACCAAGACCCCCATTTCTGTGGAGGGATTGTCTTCCATGAGGCAAGCCTCAGGCACTAGAAATATTGGGGACCAGTATTCGAGATACAAACAATAGAAAATTAAAATTTTAAAAAGTATTTGAAAATATAATTAAATATAATAAACATTTAGAAATAATTTTGGGGGGAAATGTGCAAAACCTATGTACCTAAAACCAAAAATCTGATAAAGAAATTTTTTAAAAGACTAAATAAAAGATAATTATGAATCAATAGACTCTATATTATTAAGATTAACTTATGGATTTATCCCCCCACAATCAAAATCCCAATAGTTTGTTTCTGTACCCTCTGGCAAATTAAAAGACATCATCAACGAAAACATGAGATTAATTAAATAAATTTAAAAATGTTCACACATTGGAATAGGATAATGCTATCATAAAACATATCTAAAGAGAGGGAAATGCTAGTAGCATATTTATGTTTTACAAAAACAGGACACTATTTGGTATTGTTACCAAATATTAATATTTTTCGGGACCAGCAGTTGGTATGATGGCTATGTTGCTGGACTCCCATGTAGTTGAGCACAGTTTGTGTTCCAGACCCGGTGGCTTAAACTCATACCAGGTGTGTGTTTGTGTGTGTGTGCACCCAAGATCCCGAGAAGAGAATGGAAGAGAAGGGATTGTGGCCTGGCCATCCCACCACCCCCCCGGGGGGTGATTTCTCGCTTTCTGTTTCTATGTCTCTCTCTTGTCTGTCTGGCAAGTGCATGAGCCCTATAGCAAAAACCTCTCCAATAAATAAATAAATAGATAGATAGATAGATAGGTAGGTAGGTAGATAAATAAATAAATAAATAAATATTTTTCAATAATTATCAGGGATGCTTGCACTTGCCAAAGACAGAGACTGAGAGAAAGAAAGGGAGAGAAAGAAAGCACCCACCAATGAGGCATGGTCGTGACACAAGCCCTTTTCAATTTTCCATCCTTCTGGGATTTACGGCATGTACACATAGGTGTCCATTGTGTTTTCAAAGCATCCACGGCAGGAATTCAAACCAGTCAGCCACATGGGGTTTAGCTCCCTTAAGTAGACCACAGGGTCAGCCCACCAAATATAACTTTAACTGTACACAGAGATAGGGTAAAAACTTTATTAACAAAATGTTAATAATGATAGTTTTCCCCTAATACTGTGATTAGAGTAATATTCACGTTTTAAATTCTTACATATTTTTCAGGATTAGCAGGTGGAGTAGTGGCTAAGGCGCTGGGCACTCCCACATGGCTGATCACGGTTTGAGTCCTGGACCTAGTGGCTTGCATTTTCACTTTCTTTCTCTCTCTCTCTCTCTCTCTCTCTCTCTGTGTGTGTGTGTGTGTGTGTTTGTGTGTGTGTCTGGTCAAATTAAAAAATAAAATGAATAAAGTTAAAATGAATATTAAAAAATTCTTATGCATTTTTCACATATTTCAAGGAAGTC
Organism: Tupaia belangeri chinensis; assembly: GCF_000334495.1. Classification (NCBI taxonomy): domain Eukaryota; kingdom Metazoa; phylum Chordata; class Mammalia; order Scandentia; family Tupaiidae; genus Tupaia; species Tupaia belangeri. The sequence goes on from NW_006160032.1 coordinate 2,127,430, forward strand.
TTTGGGTTACATTTTTAATAAGTGAAAGAAAAGTAAATATGGGGAACTAACACAATAAAGGCTTTGGAGGTTAACAAGTATTAGGTTGTGATAGTTCTTTGATTCTATAAGCAACAAAGAGTAATTAAAAGGGTCGAAGAAGAGAATTATTCTTTCATACCTCCTAGATTATTTCTAATGTGCTCTTATTTGCACACATATGTGATTCTCTTTAAGGTGAAAATAAGTTTGTTGAGTATTGGGACTTTCTCATATACCTTTCTACACATAGAAACTTACGTGGAGTCAGTGGCAAGTACATTTGAAAATTTGTGTATAAAACATATGTGAACTCTGCAGGGAAGGCACAGTAGGTGGTGTGATGGTTAAGGCACGGGGATCCCACATTCTCAACCATGGTTCCAGTCCCACACCTGGCATATTGAAAATCACACTAGGCATGTGTGAGTGCATGCCCCAAATCCTGAGAGGAGAGTGGTGGAGAAGGGATTGTTGTGTAGCCATCCCCACAACAGGATTATTTCTCAGTTTCTCTCTCTCTCTCTCTCTCTCTCTCTCTCTCTCTCTGTCAAGATAATGTACACAGGGAACCAGCAGGTGGTGTGGTGGTTAAGGCACTGGACACTCCCACATGACTGACCATGGTTTACATCCCAGATCTGGTGGCTTGCTTTCTCACTTTCCCTCTCTCTCTCTCTCAGCATGTGTCTCTGGTCAAATTAAAATAAATGAACAAATACATAAAATTAAATTAAAAATAATTCTTTTTAAAAACAATAATGCATGCAGCCAATGGCAAAAAAAAATTTAAAGAAAAAAACATGTAAGAACTCTGAGGAAAAATGACCATATATCTACATTTTACAAGTACTGCCCATCCTGATACTTGTGACAATGTGTAATAGAATTACCAGAAGAGTAAACTTGAGCGAATTATCATGAAACTAATGAAGCTAATAATTTCCGATTATATTAGTTTGAAATGATTTTAATAAACTTTGTAATTAGTAAGGGTTTTTTACTTATATCAGTCATTCAGAATGAATATATGATCATAAAGCATGTGACAAGAGACATGTGTAAAACTGGTATTAATAGGATAGGAAGGTCAATGAGAAAATGAAATAATACCTAGAAGTGTGTGAGACCAAAATAATAATAATAAAACAAATCTCTTAAACGTGCACTAGGTGATATCTAAGAAAATTACACAATTTTTCATGAATGTGAGTGAAAAACAATGGGAAGCATAGAGAAAATAAGAGAAGGAGAAGGATATACAATATAAGAGAATCAGGCTGTCTGAACTGAGTAGAGTGTAGAGTTTCCTAAATGACTTGTTTTTCCCTAGGAAGTCAAATATTATAATTGTAGACTTCCAACCATAAGCTTAGAATATTGCAGTGATTTACTTCATCACATCATGCGCATTAGGTTTGAAATGCACAATCTCAGCAAATAATCAAAAATCATCCTCAGCATTCCTGTGCTGTGTGGTCGGATGACTGAAGTTAAATGTCATGGGAGATAGCGAGATGCTACAGTTTAGCATATTCATCAGTATCTAATGAGGGTCTTAAGAGGAGGCAGAAAGTACTCAAGTTAATTTGCAAGTTTTCTATTTGTATTACAGACTAAGAAAGTGACAAATATGCATAGCTATCTTAAACATAGGAAGAGTGACTCATTATAAAATAATTTAAGTTATTTACCCATAAACTAAAAACAAAATAATTATGTGTGCATATGTAATTTTTTTTCTGTCAGTTGTACCCAAATTATTTAAATTAGAAATAAGTATTGAAAATGTAAAAGTATCACATAGTGTTCCACAATATTGTTGATTCTCTGCTCTTTTATGGCATTTGATGTCCATTCTTTAAAAACATTTATGGTGCACTGATGGCGTATGCAGAATTTGATTAGATTCTGTGAGTAAAGAAAACCAAGAAATTTAAGACCTGTGTTAAGTCAGGTTTCTTAGAAACAAAACTGACTGTAATTGAATAAGAAAGTGCTCCTTAGGTAAATCCAATCCTGCAAGCAGAAAAGTAAAGCTGGTTGAGGTAGAGGAGGGAATGGAGGACCCAACAAGAATGTGGTCTTAGGAAAAGTGCAATCTAGGCCTGATTCATAGGTGTGGGCAGTAGGACGTGAACTGACCTGCAGAGTTGCCCTACAGACAAAGAGGCTGACTCTTTATTCCCCATTCCAGTCAGTCATTGGCTATAGGACACCTTTGACTTGGCTGAACTTCCTCAGTGTTTCCATCAAGTCTAAGGATATTCTCCAGAGGATGAGACAGCTGTGATCCATGAGCAGCCAAGAGCACACAGCCTGAAAGAGGGAATGGGACCTGCAGTATCTACTGTAAAGCATTTCCTCTCTTCCCTTTGACCTTTTACTTCCCTTCTACTATCTAAACCATACACTTTATTTTTAAAAGTATGCCGTCATTTATGTATCTCTCACCCCACTTCTCTGTTGCTCAGTGTTATCCCCTGTACCTGAGTTCTTCACTTCCATTGGTGACACTATTTCTAATGGGATTGCTGATTTCAGTCAGTGTAACTCAGCCTAGTTGTTGACCTCCCTAGTCAAGCCTGCCCATAACTTCTCAAATTCTTTTTTTTTAATTTATTTATTTATTTTCTTTTTCTTATTTCATTTTCTTTTATTTCATTCAATCACAATATTTGGTTTACAAAATGGATATTTCAACAGGTGAATGGAATATTTCTCCCTAGTACAGTTGATAAAACTATCTTCAACAGATAATACCACATATCTTTGTCCCATTAATGCTTTGCCTCCCTATTTTTCTTCTAAATATCCTTCCTCAGACCCTCCTCTTTCACACACACTGTATCTGGTATTTACATCTATATACTGTGTTTCAATATCCTTTAGTCACAGTTTACCAGACTCTCAAGAACTGAATCTCTCAAATATTTCTGATGCTCTTTCCTGTCTTATCACCACCCAAATACACCCATTAAAGTCCATTCACAGAAGCCTATTTGCTGATTTTCAAAGATACCGAGAATGCTCCTGATCAGGTTTGTCGCAATTGCTGGGTACACCTCCTACCTGTTCTTTCCACTCCTGTAAGGGTTTGCTCATGTGCCTCCTGGAGGACTATAATCAAAGCCATTTTGTCAGCCAGGCTTTTCTGATTACACAGTCTAAAATAGCTCACCACCTAAAATATTGCATATTTTTGTATTGTTTGATTGGTTGAATAGCTGTCTAATCAAACTAGAAAGCAAAGAGACCTATATAAGCAAGGACACAGTTTAGGTGTTTGCCACTAGTTCCTTAAACCTAGAATAATGTCAAGACTATTCTATTCATAGATACTCAATGACTTTTTGATAAATGAATGAATAGATGATGAAGGACCAAAACACAAAAAAGAGAGAGAAAGAGAGAGTACTCTGCCTGCAATTGTCAGAGAAAGCCATACTCGAATGACTTTTGTGCAGAGACTTACCCGGTAAGTTAAAGATTTATAGGCAGCAAAGTAGACATGAACTTTCCAGGCAGAGAAATGAGCCAGTATCTCCGAAGAAAGAAAAGCACAATGTCTCTGCAATTCTCTGTCCATGTTCTGCATTGTGGGCAGCCCATCAATAATTCCAGTAGCGTTTTCTCCATTATGTTGCCTCTCGGATCTGTTTTCTACTTTTCATTATAGGGAAGCTAACTGAGTATTTCCACTTACATAATCTGTTGTCACCTTAGAATGATTTTCTTTTTATTTATTACATTCTTTGTGGTTAAGGTATTAAAATGACCAGAAACACTTCATTATCCCATTAATTTATTGCTTTTATCGATTCTTTCCTTGAACTAGTCTTTCTTTATTCTCCCCATATCCACTGCCATATCCACATCCTAATATGTCATATTTGCTTACTAACTACTATCTCTGACTCTAAACTCTTTGTATTCCACTTAATCCTGTACAACATTGCCAGATAAATAACTCTAAATTACGCTGTTAGCATGTCTCTCAACAAACTCCTGTGATTGTCAACAATGGTTAGTATCAAACAGTTAGTCAAAGCCATCCAGGACTTGGCAACTACCAATTTTCCATGTCGTACTATTTCTGTTCCTTTTTGACTTTGCTCACATTTTTCCCAATTGTACTTGTCTACAGTTGCACTTTTGCTCAAAGTTACCCCCATACTAAAAAGGCATCCCATTTCTAAATCATGCATTTGGTCTATCCTTTGAAATCTAGCTCAGACCTGTCTTCTTACAACTGCTATGGTCAGCATACTGAAAAGCACTTCCAAATATTTTTGCAATAAATTATATCATGTATATTTAAGACATACAATATGGTTGTAAATACATCTGTGCTCCCACATTTACTGCAGTATTAGCTGCAATACTGATATATAAAAACAACCTAAGTGTCCGTGAATAGACAAATGGATAAGTATTTCAAAATTCCTAAAAATCACATTTCTGTGATTTACTTAAATAGTAGTCTTTTATTTCCATTTAATGTAGTCTCCTTTATACTGAAATGTTATTTAAATGTATCTTCACCTAGCACTTTACCCTTTTAACTTTTGATACCTTAAAGAAGAGTTTAAGCTCTTTTGGGGGTAGAAATAAAAATGATAGTGTAGGAATCTACTGCTTAGCATTTCCTTGCCCCAATTTGTCTTGTAAAATATTGTCAAGTTAAACTCCCTAAATAGCTTCTACCACCGACAAGAATAACCCAGAACAATTCATAAGATTGAACTTCAGTAAATATATGTTACCCTTCTGCCTAGAAATTTGTTTACCACTTTTTGGGGTTGTTTGTTTTGTTTTGCCTAAAAAACGCTCATCTAGCCTTTAAGATTCATTCAGCAATGAAGTCACTAAAATTTACACCTATCTAAACTTTCTAGGTAGTTTTTGTTTCTACTTACTTTTTTTTTTTTTGAGAGAGAGAGACTTTTGCTATAAGGCACGTACACTCATAGGAGAGACAAAGAGACAGAAAGCAAGAGATGTCCCCACAGGGGGTATGGCCATGCTGCAATCCCTGCAATCCCTTCTCCTCCATTCTCCTTTTGGGATTTTGGGCACACACACACACATGCCTGGCATGAGTTTCAAGCCTCCAGGTCTGGGACTTGAAGCATAGTCAACCATGTGGGCATCTATCAATGTAACCATTATACCATCTGCTGCATTATTATTTTTACTTACTCTTTGTTGTCTCAGCATCAAAGACTTCTCCTTTTGTTGCTGTTTTTTAATATTCTGCTGGAGATTCTGATCTGCCGAAATTAAGAACCCAGACATCCAAATCAGACCTGGAGTAAAACTCAGGTCCCCTCTTCTTACCTTGGTAACTGAGCAAGCAGCTGCCATAGCAAGCAGCATAAACTTGTATGATCATAAAACAATGAAATGTGATCATATTTTGTGCCCTCTTCATTTACGAAAAATAGCTTAAGAGTGGACAAAACCAAAATGTCTCTCTCTTTTTTTTTCATCCTATTGACTCACTACATTAAAGTGGATAGATCCAGAGATTTTTTTTTTCTTCTTTTGTCACAAGTTTAAAGGGTACATGTAGCCATACATAAGCTTTGAAAGGAAATGGATAGAGAGGGTGTTGCAGATTAGTATAGCTATCCTAATTAATTCTTTAGGGAAAACACTTTCCCTTTTGATTTACATAATTTTATCCTGATTAATTTTCAAAGCTATTCTCTTGTTCTCATACATTCTTATCAGATAGAAATGCATAGTCGTTTTTCTTTGCCTTTGGAGAGGTCTACATGCTAACTTGTTTTGTTACAAAACTTTCCTAGCAAAAAAAATAATAATAATAACATTGAATTACATACTCAAATTTAGCATTAGAAGCAGTAAACTTGTAAGTTTCCTGCAATTAAACATTTATTCTCCTAGAATATGCCAACAGAAATAATGTTATTGCATTTTATTTTATGTCATATGATCTCTTCATTTTTTGAGGAATAAACTGCCGACCTCTCCTATCCTACTTAATACTCATTTCTTCCAAACATGTAGAGCTCTAAAAATATTAACAATGTAGCAAATACCATTAACCAAATAAAAAACTACTTCTTTCAGCAGTTTTGTTTCAGAGACTTTATTGTTTTTGACAGTTGGAATGCTTCTTTTAATAACAAAAACCCTGACTCGAAATGACTTAAATAATAAGGAATGTGCATTATTTGGCATAATAAGAAGTCTTGCCTCATGAAGAGTGCCTAGGTTTGTTGATTTATTGGTACAACGATGTAATAAATTTTCCTTATTCTTTTTATTTCTGGTCTTCCGCCATCATAAATATTTACTTTATTCAAAATAGATGCAATATTTCTAGGTATCAAATCTGGAAGAAAGTAACAAGAGGAAGCAAAGAGATCATTTAATTCCATCTTGCTCCTAAGAAATAGGTCAATTCCCAAAGATCACTGAGCAAACCTGTTCCCTCTCAACAAAGATTAAATAGTTTATTTGATTCTATCCCCTTTTCTGGTCCAATTCAGTTCACATCTGGAACTCAAACAGGTGACATTCCAAGGACTGACTTCTTAGTCATAAAACCTGCGCAATATCACAGTGCCCAGGCTTTGACCAGCACTATTCTTAGATTAATGGTCTCCTAGCACCATCTTGAAATTCTGAATAATTTGTTTGTCTGCTTGTTTGTACTGTAGAAAGAATTTTGCTATTGGGCATGTATGCTCTCCAGACAGAGAGTCAGAAAGTGAGAGACCACCCCACGAGGAGGAAGGCTACACTGGAGGAGGAAGGCTACACTGGAGGAGGAAGGCTACACTGTAATTCCTTCGCCTCCATTTTCCTTTCAGGACTTTAGGCACACATGCATGTATGCCTGGTGTAAGTTTTAAGTTACCAGGTCCAGGACTCCAACTGGAGTCAACTTCCTGGGAGTCCAGCAATGTAACCATTATGCCGTCTGCTAGTCTCCTGAATATATATATTTAAAGTGGCCTGCATTTTTATTTTGTACTGGACCTAAGAAAATAATGTAGAAGACTCTACATATTCTTCTAAGATACTTATTTATGTGGGTCAGGGATAATTCTTAACTAGAACTTGTGAGTCTACTAGTAAGAAACAAGGGAGGACAGTATGCCATCTAGCCAACCCACTGTGCCTATATTCATTATTTGAGTTTAGAACTGATTTGACTCCATTCTAAATCACTAAGGGCTATAATAGCTATTGAAATGACTAGTTCTATAAACACTAGGAAGTCATTCCTTGAGTAAAGAAGCCAATGAGTATAAACTGGAAATCACTGGTATAATGGGGATTTTAAAGGGAAATGACTAAACATTAAAATAATTCCTTCATCTATTACTGTTCTTTAATAACACTGAAAAATCATGTATTTGTCCTACCAAACTGATTCTCTTTCACTTCCTCACACATACACACATTCTAAAGGTTTTTAGTGGCTTCTCCATGATGTGAGAGAAAAGCAGAAAGTCCTTCAAGGACATGGCAAGACCCAGCATGATCTGGCCTCTGCTTACCTCTCCTACGTTATGTAACCCTTTTTCTACTTCAGTTTCAGAGCTCTGATCTCCTGGGCCATTCAATTTCCTTAGAGCTCATGTTGTCTAAAACCCAGGAACTTTTCGTTGTGCTATTCTGTTTCCTTTTTCCTCCCCTTTCCTCCATTGTAGTAAACATAACCTCATACTTAAGATCAAATTTGGAGTAATTTCCTTAAAAAAAAAATCTTTCTGTACCCAACATTGGATCCAGTTGTTTTGTTATTGGAGCATATATTCCTTATATTCTACATTATATTCCTTCAAAACTATTACCTAAGTTTTTTTATGGACACTTTTATCAGTGTTTACAATTCAGCCTACACCAGGAGAATCAAGGCTAGCAATCTAAAAATCAGCTTCATAAGGCTTTTTCAAAGTCTGGTTCACATTCATTATAACCACTGAAGAGTAATATGCAAAGATTGGATTGGGAACATATCTTTACCTAAAGATTTTGCTGTGTAGAAGATGGAGGTTAGGTCAACTAAGCTTCATAATTCTATTTCATTGGTTTGCCTATTATTTCACTCAACCTACAATTTTTGAAGTCATCTGCTCTGCAACTTGAATCTACATAATCTGTTTTGATTTAAACAAGAAAGCAAAAAACAATAGAGCCCTCTCATTTAGTCACAAGTTTACCTATTTTTTGGTTAAATCATTTCTAATATATTTGAGGATTCTTTTCAAACTGTACACTTTAACTTGTCTACTTCATTGAGTGCTTCTCAGTCATTTTGTTGCTTTTTTTGAAGCTTCTTTTATTGCTCACCAAACTCCATTGTTGAAGTACTTACAGATGAGCTTGAGGTGCTTTCTAATGAAGTCTAGGGGACAGGTTTCCATTTCTGTCTTGGATTATTGTCCTTTATTAAAGACATTAGAGACAATATTGAATTTATATTTTCATTAGGCTTTTTTCTAAGTATTAACTATATGGTTGGTAACCTGACTGCTACTTAAAGATTTGGAGTTAAAAAGAGCTGCAGTTTTAAAAATGTACTCTGTGTGTGTGTGTGTTTACATGTGTGTTTGTATCTCTGCATGTGTGTATACCTATATGGATACACACATACATATTAATTTATATGCTAGCACACATATTGATAACTTTATATATATATATATGTACATATATATATATATATATATGTATGTATGTATTTCACAACCTGACAATCATACTGAATCCATTCATTCATTTTTGTGATATTTATTGAGTGCTTACTGTATTCGAGGCATTCATCTCAACATTAGAGATATAGTAGCAAGCCAAAAGAGTGGTGCTATCATATAACTTAATTCTAGTAATAATGAGAGAAATATTACAAATAAATAAAACAATATGTTCACATAACAGCACTATGAAGATAAAAAATTTGGTTATTTTGTGGACAATTATTGACATAGAGAAGAGAGTTGCTATTTTATAAAAAGGGATACAAAAAGTTTCATCTGAAAATATGATATTTAAGATGTGATCAAAATATTAGAAGGAACAAGCAATTTGAAGATTTCAGGAAAAAAAAAGCAATTTGGCTGAAAGTAAACTTAATTCAGCCATGAGGCATGAATTGAGTCCACCTTTCCTTACATTGCCAGAAACTTTAATTGGTTGGAACATATTTTTAAGTCCAATAAACTTTGATGTTGACTATTTTCATTTTCTGCTTTGTGACTGCATGAAAAGGGAACACCTGGCTATTACTCACAGAAGCACAGGACTCTGCATTCTTTCCAGCTGCAAAGCCTGTCTTGGCCACCTTTGATTGACCATGCCCTCTTGGACACACTACCTAACGTCTTTAATGCTTGTTTAATTTTAATGTCTAAAAAAGAACAATGGTGCCCGCCCTGTTTTCTTACCAGAGGGTAAGGTTGTAAAAGAAATTGGGCAGGTTCACACTTAGAATCAGATTTCTAACTCAGTATGTGTGAAAGTTCGGGCCAGTTACATAGTATTTCTGAATCTCAGTTTTTGATCTGTAAATTATGGAATAATAAAAACCACCTCAGAGCTGTTGTGAGAATTAAAGAAGATAATTTATGTAGAACACCTGGCACACAGTAAGTACCCTCAATAAATTAGGTATTATTACTATTATTTTAATCAGAAAAGGTAGTGACCATGAAAGTTTTCCAAAACTGGGAAAAAAAAACTCTAAACCAGAGGATATAATTATATGTTTAGTAAGTATGCAGGGAATAATTACAGAGTAGCAACTATAAGCATTTTGTGAAGAAATCGTCTCATTTTTTTTTCTTAATTTGTTACCTATTTTGAGTAGAGAATTAGGCTGTTTTAGAACCATTATATTCTACCACAGTTCATTACTTCCTTCAAAATTTTTTGTGCAGAAGTATCAGTTTGACTTGAGACGGTAGACGTGTAATAAGTCAGTATATTTATTATCTCCAGGGAGGTAAGTATTCCTTGTTCTTTTACAGAGGAATGAATGTTTTCCTTTGACACTCTAGTCTTAAGGAGACAAAGAAGTATTCCACTCCTCATGCACTAGGTACAAGGTGAATGAAGATAAATGGAGACAGTTTTAGACACTCAGAGGAATAACTACAGTCAGAATAAAAGGGTCACTTCCATTTCTAAGCTTAAGAAAGCTAGCAAGGCCACAATGAATAATTATATACTAAACGAAATGTGCAATTATTAATGGGACTGTCTCACTTGTAGCAATTTAATTGTCTACCAGAAGACTATCCAAAGGTACTACATTATATTCTCTAGTCTTTTACTTCTTTGCCTACTGAAGCTTTTATAATGATTTACATTAGTAATAGGCTTTCTCCAGTTCACTTAATTTAATCATTCTCAATTTATTCTTCTTTTGATGGAAAGCAATTAAAGAGAGTGTAGAGCCCCCCAAATCAGAGCCCTAATGTCTCTTGGTGCAGGTATGTGGTAATGTATGCTTCTCAGTTTTGCAATTGCACCAGAATTTCTGTCCACGAAATGAGAACCCCATGTTACTACCCTATTGTAAGGCATGAAAGCCATCCTATACTGCAACTTGGAAAACACCAGTGACAAGAATAAAAATGCTAGCTAATGCTCACACTGTGCTCGCCTCTCTATGAGGATCTTCTCACTTAGTCTTCCTTTGTAAACAACGAGTAATGAATGTGCACGATTCTGATTTTCTAATGGGGAAACTGACCCAGAAAAGTAAGATGATCTTTCTTTGGCAATATAGCCAGGAGGAATAAACCAAACTCAGACCGTCTAGCTTTAGAAACTATGCTTTCAATCACTATTGATCAGTGTAAATTAAATTATGGTTCTCTCCCATATGCAACCTCCCAAAAGTATCCCACCCCAATTTACACTTGCTGTTACCAATGCCAGAATTAGAAAGATTTTCTCTGACCACCCCATGCAAAACAACAGCACCTGTCTCTCTCTCTTTCTCCCCCTTCCTTCCTCTCTCCTTTCTTTTCCTTCCTTGCTCTTTCTTTCATTTCCTCACGAGCAACGGAGATAGAGAGCCAGGCAGCCCCTGGGTCTTCACATTGTGATCCACCAGAGTCCGAGCCAGCCCCTGAGCATGGGTATGCACCTGCTCACATTGTTCAGGAAAGTCTTCGTGTCTGGAACCTTCCCATTTTGGCGAGCCTTGCAGAGTATTTTTCTCACTGTATCCCAGATCACCCACTCTATCATTTAGCCTGCTTCCTTTGTCTTCACAATTCTCATTATCTGACTTTATATATTATCTGTTTTGTAAATACTTCCTTCGCTGAACCAAACAAACTTTAAACACAGAGAATTTGTTGTTTTATTTGGTTTTGTGGCCAGACACTGTAGAAACTCAATAAATATATTTATTAAAAGGATGTTGAAAAACATACTAAAATAATAAACAATGACTGTCAGTGTTAAGCATAGTGTCTGGCCAGGGAAAGTGTTTAATAAAGTTGATTGGTATATTTTATACTAAAAATATCTAATAATAATTAAAATTATCAAAAGTAACGAGAGGAAATAGAGTAGAGGATGATGAAAAACAGTGAATTATCCTAAAGAGCTGAGGTTAAGCCAATAATTGAGATAATTTTGTTAAAAAATAAAAATATCTCATGAGTTTTCTGGAAAAAAAATCCAAGTTGAATTTATTTTTCAAAAAATCATTGTCAATTAATAATTGCTTCCAAATACTCATTGTAAACTCTAGGCATAGACAGAAAGCACATACACAGGATCTTCAAAAAATTCTTTGAAAATGAATACCATGATAAACTATACATGGATTTCAAAAATATTGCAGCAAAATAAACTTGTACTTCAGTTTCATTTCTCCATGAACTTTTTGAGTATCCTCAGTAGCTTCCTCTTAATCCATGGTTTTGCTTTCCTCTGTTTCACTTTCTTGTGATTAAAAGCTATCTGAAAATTTTTAAATATGCTATTCTGACATAGAAAGCATGTTCTTCATAGTGGACATGAATGAACATAATGTCTGGCCGATACACTTCCTTCTTCTATGGAACAGCAGAAGTCTAATGGAAAATACCAGAAATGACTTACACGATTCAAATTGCACATTCTGAGTAGTACAATAAAATCTTGCATTGTTTTGCTTTGTCCCACTTGAGACAGGAATTATTCACTTGTCTAGTGTATCCATCCTGTGTACTCTGGTGGCCTGTTTGTCAGTTAATAGCAACTCAATTATCAGATTGAGAAAACATAGAATATAGGGTTTAGTGCTGTAATGGTTTGAGCATCTTCTGGTGTCTCACATAGAAAAGAGGACTATTGTAACATTCTTTTTCCAAGGAATACGATAGGGATAGCTTTTAAATTTGACATACATTAGCCCAAATATGGCATATGCTATATTTTGAAGTATATATACATTAAAATCGGATAGTTGTATGAAATACAATAATATAAACTAGAATATAAAATCATTTATATATGTTGGTGATATATTTTATTTAGCAGAGTAGAACTGTGCTTAACACTCCTATATTCTTGACAACTGATTGATCAACCGTAACAAAGAAAAGACAACTTTACCAAAGTACCAAAAATGATGCTCACTTTTGGCATTTTATGATAACTACACTTGTTTTTCACTTCGTATGTTCCTTTTTAAAGACTTTTTGCTAAACCTCATGCCTATTGGTCATCTAAAGTTTTGCATAGGTGTCCTTCAGAGGGTACAATATCAAACTAGTCAATTGCCTGAATCATAGAAATATCACTTTCTATTTTCTCAATTCAGAAATATGGGTATATTATCTAGAGAGAGAGAGATGTCTCTAATACTTCAAATTGAGAAAAAATAATTATATACTTCTCAGCTCTGGGGATACAGAAGTGGGCAAAGCCAACCAAGTCCTTTCTGTCATATAGAGCACATTGTTTGTAGTGGATGTGAATGAACATGGCAGGCTGGCTGATACACCTTCTTCTATGGGAACAGAAGTTGCCAGGAGCCAGATTTCAGCTGAATTACCCTAATTCTTCCTTTAATTATGGATCTTTCGATGGATTTCAAAATTAATCCCTGAATTTATGTGTGTGTGTGTGTGTGTGTGTGTGTGTGTATTCTAGAACTAAGCTAGAATTCTCCTCCTGTCCTCTCTGATGGTAATAGCAAATGAATGTGAAGTTTACCAGCTGCTGGCAGCCACATTTCCTTTTGCATGAATAAAGTCAGATCACAATGCAGGAGAAAAAAAAAAATCACTGAGGTAATCCAGCAGCACCAATACCCCCAGTCAGCTGAATTTGAACCCTGGATACTTTCCTGCCCTTTTAGTGGTTTTGCTAAATGAGATCCTCTAGTACTTCCTCACCAACATCCCCCTTCTTGCCTAAGTTAGCTTGAATTATATTTCTATTATTTACAACCAAAATAAGTTGGAACTATTATTATTAGACTTACTATGTATCTGTTCATATCCAAATGTACAATGACGATTGTGAATATCATCAAGAAAGAAATCTGAAGTAGAAAGAAATAAAGCCATTGTATTTTACCAAATACAGGAATTATGCATAGCCTTGATCAAAAGACATTTAAGCTATCAGCTACCAAAATAAATGATAAAAGTGAAGAATAAATGTGTATATGAAATGAAAAGAAATGCATAAGACCCTTCAAGTAAAAAAAGATTAAGATTGAGATGAAAGATAATTAACATTTTTAAATGTTTAAAAGGAAGATCTAGATTTCCAATTGTACATTTAGTACATGGAGGGTAAAAACTTAAAACAGGCACATGAAGAAAAAAATTAAGACTGTGTTCATTATGTATTATAACAAGCTGAGTAAAGTGCATAAGGTATGTTGTCAAGAAGACACATATATGCTTAGTAATTCGTGATATAGTGAGAGAGATTTGTATCAATGTGGTGGGGTAGAACTGATGCAGTGAGAGGATAATAAAGACAAATTAGAATTAAATGCCAGAGTAGCACAGAAATAGGACCAAGAATTAAATTTGTATGGACTAAAATAATCTGGTGTGACTTAAGTAGATAAAGATGGACTTGAATGCCAGATAATATTTGGAGAGGTAGAGGGCAAAATATAAGTCATTTAAGATGAATGGAAGAATGATGTACATGGAGATTATCTGAAGACTAAACTGGCTAGTGAGAATGTTACTGGTAGCAAGTAATGAAGTCCTCCTCTAGTCATGACATTTTCTCTTCTCTCCTCTGTGGTCATAGTCACTGTTCACTATTCCCCACTTCTTTCCTTATAATTATTTTTCTTCCCCACTCAAGCCTCTCTACTAAACTTTCTTATTCTATGCTTACTAATGACTTTCTAACTGCCCAACCCAGTGACTTTTCATATCTTTCTTTGATGCTTCAGTTGGTCTTTGCAGATGGACAAAATCTACCCACTGAGGTAGAATATAGACTTTTAAAAGTGCAAAGAAATGTCCTTTAAGGAAATTACACGTATTCTTCACATCAGAAGCTTTTTGCCTCTTAGATCTTCTATTCTCTTGAGTATGAATCTAAAATGACTCACTGTTGAACTGCCTTGTTTGCCTTGCTAGATCTTGCTCTTTCTTGATTGCTTCTGTGGTACTATTAGGGCAGCTTTACAGAAACTAGTTCTACTGAGAAGAAAAGGTGAGCGAAGGAAAGCTTTATATAGGAGAGAAAACTTCCCTTAACCTACCTTTCCGTTCCAATGGAATCAGTCAATGCCTAGCAGAAGCATACTCAGTCTAGGCACTTAGCCTGGTACTCCAATCATAATTGCTCTCAGTATTTTCCATTAGACGGAGTAACTGGAGGGCAACTAAGTTCATTCATCTTTAAAATCTCAATGACTACAGGCTACTTGCCACAGTGTTAAGTCTTCAGTAAATTTTGACCAAGTTGAACAGAGTTGTACCATTGCTACCATTACTACTGTAGCATTCTGAGCAACTCACTATTATAATATCTAATACATTCTCTTATAATGTATTTTCTGTGAATATATCAAAACAAAGTTATGCATTTTATTAATGCTTTTAAAATAATCTAGTATAAAACATGTATTTTAAATATTTATGCATGAATGAATGAAATAAGTAGACAAATAAATAAATGTTAAATATGATGAAATGAAATCAGAATGATTATTAAGGCTTAGAGCTTGGAGACATGAAATATATCTTTGAAAATATTCAGTTAGTAATAAATGGGAAATCCAAATGGACAGAGAATCTAGCCCAGAATCATTTGTAATCTATCCAATTCAGCTTTATTTGTGTTCTAGCCCATGTGGTTCAGTCACATCATAAAATAATTTGTCTTTATATCTGAACTTATGTGATTCATCCTCCTGAAATAGCACTACTTTTTATCTCTTACTTTCGCAAAGTCCTGTTTGTTCTTTAAGAACCTATGTAGATCTCATATCCTGCCCAATCAATTCCCAGTTCTGCCCAATGGTGTGCATCTGAATTAATATCTCCTGCTTTTGTACTATCTCATCTTTTAGCTAAATCTCCATAGTAACTTAATACAGTCTACCCTGTACTATATTCATTTATACATATCATGTTTATTTGCTATCACTAGCAGTAAATTTTGAGCACTTGGAAAACAGGGATAAGTTTCTAATTCTATTTATAATTCTTAACTTTCATACAAAAAGGGACATCATATATGTATATCCTATGTTCTATCTTAATTTGATTAGAAATATAATACTAGAGATTATTTTAAAAGTTCAACATTGTGCACACATTTAAACAATATATGTCTATTTCTGATTATACATTAGAATAATAGGTACAGTAGCTATATATGTTTGGAAACAATCACAATTTGAAAATGGCCTTAGTATGATAGAAGTACTTATATTGCACCCAACTTAGTAATTATGTTGGAGGGATCAACAGTAGTAACATAGGCAATACAACTTTTACATTATGCTCATTTTTAAGGCATATAGAGTTAAGCATTTTTTCCCTTTAGCTTAATGTGTCAATCCTGTATGCACTTATGTTGCTGACCAGAAACTCAGAGAAATGTAAGGTTTGGAAATGTCATCATTCATGGGGTTTGCATAAATTACTTTCTAGGTTTGTTTTTTTCTTCTTTGTTCCCAAATGGTTTATCAAGCTTGGGAGAAAATATTATGCATAATTGCTCCACCTTAGATTGCAATATACTATACCAAACTAATCATAGATATTTATAGTCTGCATAAACCCTGTTTGCCCATCCATGGCAAGCATTTAATAAAGCTAGTTCATCTGGAAAGGAAGTTAAATTAAATAATCCAAAATGAATGTGATGCATATTCACAAAAATGTGGAGTTTAGATTGAGCTAACAAAAAGGAAGTCAGGCCCCAGCAAAGACAGACAAGCTAGAATTCAGTCTTTCTCTCTGTGTGAACATTAGGTCTTCACCCAATCTTTTGTGTCCATTCTTTTTAGACCCTACATTTTGGCTCATTATTAGTAAATTATCTAAAATCCGATGTGTCTCTATTATATAATATAATAATATACACAGATATACACACACACACACACACACACACACATTTTCCTCCAGCTACTGTATAAAACCCAAAAACAACATAAGAAGATTCCAATGAAATTGTCAAGTTAGGTTTTACTTTTTCAATATGAGGGGAAAATTAATGTAAATGTCCAACAAAGCAGAGCTAAGGAAATGCATGTAAAACAAATTCTGGCATTTTCCCCTAGGGTGGGCACCATCACTGGCATTTTCATTCATAAAATACTAGAAAATATTTAAAGACTTGCACTCTTGTAGCAGTTGATGAAAAATGAAAGACGGAGCATCTAATTGAAGGTCATTTCCATCACTGCACAAACTAAAGAAGCAGAGCAACAAACAACTGTGGTTAGGAGAGCTATTTTGGCTCAGGAGTAGACTGTCAAGTCACGCTGCAATCCACTATCTCTTTGCTATTCTAAAATTCAGAACACCCTAAATAGCAAAAGTGTTCTTGTAAATTATTTGGTGTCAAAACCTTTCTTGCCCTGACATGATAAAAAGTGATGCGTAGTCCTGTTCTTTTCCTGTGAATAGTCATACACTTTGTTAAAGTATTATACATATTTCAGATTTTTGGTGGGGTTATTTTACAGATGGGGCTTCCTCTTCAAAAGCAAAATGACTGAATTTTGAAACACATCTGGCCCCAAAGATCCCAGATAAAGGATCTTAAAGTGATGAAATAATTTTCCTGCTCAAACCAGCACCATCACCTGCCTCTCGTGCCAACCATACAGACTAAATTTCCAATTTAGGTGTAATGGTTTGAGAATTACATTGTTTGGAGACAGGATTTTCAAGAGGGTAGGGAAATAGAGACATTACAGAAGACATTTTAATGTTTGTCCCTACTCTGCTTGGATGATATTTGATTCTATATGTTTAGAAGAGTATAAACCAGAAGTTGAAAAACTTCCTATTTTTTAGTTATTGAGAATTTTCCCCTCTATGGTCCTATGATGAAGCGTGGCTAAGATCTGAAGGGAAGAGAAGTGTCCTTAATGTCTTTACTCTAGGGACCATATAACCATGTAATGGTTATATCACTGGACGCCACAGTCACCTGTGGTTAGAGTCCCAGACCTGGCGGCTTAAAATTCACACCAGATTCAATGTGTGTGCGTGCCCAAAATCCCAGGAGGAGAATGGAGGAGAAGGAATTGCGGCATGGCCATCCCTTCTGAGGGGATGATTTCTTGCTTTCTATCTCTCTCTCTCTATCTCTCCATCAAGCACACGTGCCCTATAGCAAAAATTTCTTAAAAAAAAAAATGTGTTCACTCTGACTGGCACTGTGAAAGCTGGCAGCTTTGGCAGCAAAGTGACATAAGAATCCTGACACAGTCACTGGTGCTTTCTTCGTAAAACCTGGGAGTAATGGCAGTAGTCGATTCGAAAGGCGTATGCCTTTACATGACTTGGAAAACACTAAAAATCAACATATAAATTTCAGATGAAGCAGAGTGTATAAGTGGTGACTGTAACACTGATTAATGATTTAATAGGAAACATGTCTTTCAAACATCTAAGAAACAACTAAGGAATTTTTTTGAGAGAGATTTTTGCTATAGGGCATGTATACTCACCAGAGAGACAGAGAGACAGAAAGCAAGAAATCACCCCCCATGGGAATGGCTGCGCCACAATAACTTCCCTTCCATTCTCCTCTAGGGATTTTGGGAACACACTCCCGGCATGAGTTTCAAGCCACCAGGTCTGATACTCCAACTGTGGTAGACCATGCGGGAGTAGAGTGCCTTAACCAATATGGCACCTGCTGGCCCTCTAGGGAACATTTTTTTTTTTTTGAGAGATTTTTGGCTATAGGGCATGTGCACTCACCAGACAGAGACAGAGAGATAGAAAGCAAGAAATCACCCCCCAGAGGGGAAGGCCACGCCACAATCCCTTCTCCTCCGTTCTCCTCTCAGGATCTTGGGCACGCACGCACAAGCACCCGGCATGAGTTTAAGCCACCAGGTCCGGGACTCGAACTGCAGTAGACTACATGGGAGTCCAGCGACACAGCCATTACACTAACTGCTGGTCCCTAGGGAACATTTTTAAGAGGCCTAAGTTCTTTAAAATCTATAAGATGTAGGCTATTCTAATAGAAATATTCATGTAAAAGTGTCACTGAGAAAGCTCGGTGACATTTGGGTGTGGTAGATGGGAGTTTTATTTATTTTTTTCACCAATAAGAAACCACTAAGACTATGATATAGGAAATATTCCAAGGCCATTAATCCCCCTCAAAATACCACAATACTGTTCCTCTTCAGAACTATTTGCTTTATTCTGCAATCAAAATTTTCAGACTTGCAAATGATTTACTCGATTGTGAAAGTCAGTGCCTTTGCCTCTAAAGAAGCACTTGCTCCCAAATCCATTGGGTATGTGCACAACCATTGTAATGCACTCTTAATTTGCCATAGTATGTCTGCTATAATTCCCATTGTCATATTTCAGGTACTTATTAGGTCATGATCAATCTATTGTAATTACCTCCAAACTGGTGTTAATTATTCTTCTCTCCCATTCCTCTAATTCACTTATCTGTTGCCAAAGTTGTGTCATTAAATCTGAATATAATTATTTAACTCCATTTCTTAAACTCTCTCAGTTATTCTCCTTGTGGTAGATATACCCCAAATTCTCATTCTAGCAAATATAGTTTTTGGTAATCTAAATTTAATACATATTTTCAATCTCAGTTTTCTTAATCTCGCATTTCATCCTATATGCTCAAATCAGTTTACTCACCAGTCACCTCTTCCTGGACTTTGGACTGCCTGCTTATTTTCTAGTACCCGTTGCTATCTCTTTTGGAATGCATATGCTACAGTTTGAAAGTTTCCACTTCAAATTCATATTCTGGAAAGTTATTTCCCCATGTAATAATGGTAGGAGGTGGAGCTTTTGGGGAAGTGTTTAGGCCATGGGGCAGGAGGAGGGAGGCTAGGTCTCTTATCTTATCAATGTATTATTCCTACTATAACAATTGCTGTGGAGTGTGGGTGTTTTACATTGTTGCCCTTCTACTTTTTTTCATGTAAGGACTTAGTTAAGAGGCCTATATAAAATGATAGTTCCTTGATCTTGGACTTCTCAGCTTCCAGAACTGTGAAAAAAAATATATGATTGGGACCAGCAGTTAGCGTAATGGCTATGTTGCTGGACTCCCATGTCGTCGACCACAGTTCGAGTCCCAGAACGGGTGGCTTAAACTCACACTGGGTGTGTGTGTGTGTGTATGCCCAAGATCATGAGAGGAGAAAGGAGGAGAAGGGATTGCGGCGTGGCCATCCCCTCAGGGGGTGAATTCTCGCTTTCTGTCTCTCTGTCTCTCTCTGTCTTTCTGGCAAGCACACGCACCCTATAGCAAAAACTTCTCATATATATATATATATATGATTTATATAAATTACCTTGTCTCAGATATTCTGTTGTATGGGCACAAAACTAATATAATGTAGTTGCTAGCCTCTTAGTAGAACAAGTCTAAATCAGTAAATCAGTAGGGGACCAACCAGTTCATCCACTATATATATGTTTATTTTCTCTCTTTTAAAATTTATTCTATTTCTTTCACAAGAGAGGAAGTGGAAAGAGAGAAAGAGAGAGACTCCTTACAGAGATTTACCATTCCGTATCATTTCTAACCTTCTAGTCAACCAGATCACAGCATGCCTTTAGGCATTCAGGTCAACCAGGGTTCCAAACTCAGGCCTCCAGTATTACAAAGCAGTACCTTAAATACCTGCACCACTAAGACTGGTACCTATTTTCTTTTTTAAGAGTTTTCCAAAGTTGAAAGAAATAATTCCAACAGGGACTCCTTTAAACCAAATGGTTCTTAGTACTCAAACAAGAGGGGAATTATTTCATAAGAATATAATAGATATCAGCAGAGGTGAGTCTCAGCTCAACTATTAATCACAACTGGTGCTGCTTTTTTTCTTGCCAACTGCTGAATAAACTCTGAAGGGTTTGGCATCTGACTACTGCAATGCTGTCAAGAAATGGCACATAGAACCTGGGGCTGTGATGGGGATGTGAAATATGGATGTGGCTCTGATGACTCCAACACTTACTTTTTGGAAAAATTTATAATTTCTGCAGAACACAAAGGACATCACTCACAATGATACTTGTCTACTTATAAATTGTGCAGTTTAAGCAAGTGAATCAATTGCTTCTCCAATTGTTAGCAGGAAAGGTGGGAGTAGAGAAGTAATTTATTAAACACGCTTCAGGTAGCAATAAAGGTCTGGAATTGGAAGTTATCTTGATAACATCTGTTGACAAATGAGAACATGAAAAACATGAAGTTATGAGTATTGAAAACAATTGTTTATTTTTAATAATATGAGATACATATATCCCACATGTCTACTCTAAGAAAATATCTCTCATAATGTATCTTTAGTGTGAGAATAAAAGTTATTTTTTAGATTATAATATCCATTTGTCTGTGCTATTATAGGAATTTAGAGGCAGTTAGAATGCCAGAGCTAAATTCTTATGTGTGTTGTGTGTGTGTGTTTAGCATGTCTGTGTAAATATTAAGCATTTTGAATATATTTATAAATAATTTTCAATGGTCCTCTTCTATTTATGTAACTTCTACTAAGCATGCAAACCACCCCATGTTCTACAACTCCTTTCCATGAGTCAAAATTATCTTTTTCTTAGTTCCTTGGAATGTTTACATGGCTCTTTTTTGTGGATCATTTTATTTCCCTCTCAGTTTTCTTTCTGATTTTCAAAAACTCAGAACTTGTATTGTTTTAGTTGTATTGGTTTATTAGCTTTAGTTCTAATTATCAACATCTTTTAAATCTTTTCCAAGAAAGAAAAAGTCAAATCTAATTGGTGACTTGGAGGAGAACAAATATTCATAACTTATCCCTTTTCAAGTTATTTCTCAGCCAGCATATTCCCTTGGCAGTTTCAGCCTTCTCTTCTATTTTCTGTGTGATAAGAAAGTGTTGGTCAGGGCCAGGGGTCTGTCTTCTAGTTTAAAATCTGGGGCATCATCATCTTATCCCTGCCTTTGGGTCTCTGTGTGTTGCAGCAACTCCTACTGCAACTGGTTAATACCTGGTTTGAAGATCCTGTCTCAGCACATGTGGATCACAAGATCAGCAGATAAGGGAAGTATTTGAAGCCAGCTGCCCTTGCAGTCCCAAACCCTGTTCTCCAGTCCAGCTGTGCCAACAATCAAGTTCATTTTTATACATAATAGCGGTATTATAACAGAGATTTTTAAAAGAATGAACACAACACTTTTTTTTCTAAGTTCTTTCATTTTGTTTCTGACCCCAACTTTTTTTTTTTAATCTAAGTCTGTGATTATTTTCTAAAGTGGAGTGAATTTATTGAAATACCTTTCATCTCGGCTTATTGCCATTGTGCCCAAATATTTGCCAGAATGTTCGATGTATTGCTAACAATACCACTAAAATTGTATTGTTTTGTGTGATTTTTATGGTACACTTAATACTTCCCCTTTTAAAATAACATGTGACATCATGTCTACTAATATCTTTGTAAATGTTTAAACAATTATAAGCATTTACCCAATTAGATGAACATTCATTTGAACCTACCTAGATTCAACTATAATTGCAACACACGTCAAATCATTTTTCATCTACATGTACTTCCCTTCTTTATTGTTTTAAAGTAGACCTCAGTACATGATTTCATCCATACATGTATAAGCATATTTTAAAATATAAATGTTATTAAAAATAAACAAAGTGCCAATCATAACTCAAAGGAATAGTGCTTTATTATCATTAAATATTTATATAATATTAACATTTTCTACTTTTTTGATAAATGTATTTTTATCTTATTTACTTCCAAACCAAAATAAATTCATGTATTTTGATTTACTACTGTGTTCCTAATGTCCTGTTACTACATAGTTTTCTTCTCAGACTCCTTTTTGCTCCCTTCCCCTTTTATATGTGAGATTTCCACAGTTTAGATTTTGCTGATTGTATTTCCCATGCTAAGTTTTCATATGTTCCTCCATTCTATTTTTCTGTAGATCAGTTGTTATTTAATGTACTCTCTAATATGATAACCACTAGATAACATGTGCATAGTTAAATAGCATTTAGTTAAAATACTTCTATCTCAATAAAAATTTCTGTGGCAGAGCAATAATCTAGAAGATCAATCAGATTCAGATTCAGTAGTTTAGCCATAGTTTTTTCACAGATAATGCTGCGCTCTTTCACCTGGACCAATAAAATGTCTTGTCTTTGGCAATGTTAGCAGCCATCGATGATCAATGTCTAGTTATACCATTCATCAGGGCTTGCAAAATTACTGCATTCTAATTTTATTATTTATGAGCTGGAATTTTTTTTTTTTGACAGAGTTTCACCATGTTTCAGTCCATTGCCTCAGCCTCCCAGCAAGGCTACAGACATTACAACATGTACCCAAACCCCCCCCGTTTTTTTGGTGGGTACTTTTGCTCACCTAAGAGAGACAGGGAGACAAAGAGGGGGAAAGTAAGAAAATTATGAAATCATCTCCCCATGGGTATGGACATGCTACAATCCTTTCTCCTCTATTCTTCTGGGATTTTGGGCATGCAGGCACGTGTGCCCAGAGTGATTTTCAAGCTGCCAGAACTGGGGCCTGATCCATGGTTAGCCAGTGCCTTAACCCCACACCCACTATTTTTAGAGAGAGAGGTTTTTGCTATAGGCCATGTGCGCTTGCTGGAGAAACAGAGAGCAAGAAATAATCCCTGCGGGAATGGACAGACCATAATCTCTTCTCCTCCATTCTCCTCTTGGGATTTTGAGCACTCATATACATGCTCCCAGCATGAGTTTAAGCTGCCAGGTCTGAGAACTGTGTGGGAATCCAGCTTTGTAACCATTATGGCATTTGCTGGTCCCATTGCACACTTCTTTTTAAGGGAAGGTTTCACTATATTACCCAGGCCAGCCTCAATCTTCATTCTGTCCCAGCCTCTCCAAGTTACTGGGGTTATAT
This sequence comes from Tupaia belangeri chinensis, assembly GCF_000334495.1. Lineage (NCBI taxonomy): Eukaryota > Metazoa > Chordata > Mammalia > Scandentia > Tupaiidae > Tupaia > Tupaia belangeri. The sequence goes on from NW_006160032.1 coordinate 2,151,051, forward strand.
GCTCACATTACCACATCTAGCTTTTAAGTCAGATTAGGAATAACACCTGGACCTCCCATGTGGTCTCAGCCTGAGGAACATAGTGTCTTATCAGACTGTGCCAGCATTGCTATACCTGGAGCTGTGTATGCTCACCAGACAAGGAGAGACAGAAAATAGTAGAAGATACTGTCTTTCGCTATCTTTTTTGTCTTTAAGGCATGTCTACAAAGGCTGTGATAGTCAAATGACTGTGTTGTAAGTCACCTGGAATACATTTTCTTTTTATGTTTATTTCACCACAATATACCACAATATGCATATAATAAATATAGAAGAATTTTGGTGAAACTTAGAAAAATTATCTTAAAAAGCTGAGGAGTTAGAACCAAGTTTTAAAGTACTTTAATATGGCTTGCTTAGATAGGTTCTTTATATATTTGCAAGTGAAAGAACACCTATCTCTAAATAGGCTTAAGCAAAATAAATAGATAAATAAATAAAATCCTAAAGCTCCATGAGTATGCCTCTCCTCCTTAATCACTTTCTCTTTCCCCTTTCCCTCACTCTGTTCTTTGACTTTACTTTAAATTTACTTCCTGTGTTAATCCCCAGAAGGTTCAGGTCTCTATCTTCAGTACTCTAAAATCAGTGGAAAATAATCTTTTTTTTTTTTTTTTTAAACTAAGACTTCTGGAAATATCTGGAGCTAGAATTATATTGACTTAGAACGTGTAACATGTCTTTACAAAACTTCTATTTTTGGACATGATTTTGAGTACCTTCCCCACTCACTGCCCTCTAAAATGATCACTTTTGACAGGGAGATAAAATGCACAAATTGACTTAGGCCGAGGCATATACACACATTGACTAAGATGAGAGATGAGGTCCTTCAACGGAAAGTTTCTGTACTCGGATCATAAGGTGACATATTAATGATTGGTAGGCAAAAACAGTAAATGCCAGGGTCATTTATAGAAAAGGTAATTTGATTATTAAAATAAATTTACAGTGTTAAAGACTTCATCATCAGATCATGCAGGTTCACAGCAACTATTGACACTGTATAATTGGAATTCCGCAGAGTTCTAAAGCTAGAAAAAAAATGATGGAAATCACTTTGTTCAAGCTCTTTATTCTCTGAGAATGGAACTAAATACTAGAAAATTACTACCCAAAAGCCAGGAGGACTTCAATGCATGGGAGTATAGACTGAAAGAAATTATATTCTTGAACTGTTAGCAGCTTCGCTTGCCTTAGGAAGGTCCCAGAATCACAATTCACATTGACTTATTTTTGTTGTTGCTGTTCATTTGCTTTTTTTAAAAAACAAACTTCTAATTATTTTGGATATGATTTGTAATATTTTCTTCACTCACTCACTGCTGCCTTCTCAGAGGTCCACACCGAAGTCACCTATCATGCTTACTGAAAATACATGTCTGAGTGAATATAGCTCTGCTGACTTTCTCCTCTTGTGTCTTCAGATAATTAACTGAGGTACACATTCATCCTATGACCAGACAATAGGCCAGGAACAAAAAAAAAATCATATTCTCTTACAGAGAATTTATAAACTAAGAGACCCACAAATTGAGTCACCCTGTTATGGAGGTTGGATTTAGATGTTCATAGATACTGATGCTAACTGATATGTTGAATCAGGAACAAAGAAGCAATAGAATTAGAGAAGCAAGGCAGAACTATGGATATGTAAAATTATCAGTAGTTGCTAGGGGTTTGGGAAGTGAGCAGAATAAATCAGTGGTGAATAGAGGATTTTTTGGGTAGTGAAACTATTCAGAATCATACTCTGGTGATGGGTACAAGTCATTGTACATTTATCAAAACCCATAAAATGTACAACACTAAGAAAACCTTGATATAAACTGTAGACGTTGAGTGACATGATGTGTCAGTGTCAATTCATCCGTTGTAACAAATGTGCTGCTCTGGTGGAGTTATTGATACTGGAACAAGCGATGCATGTGTGTGTGTGCATGGTGGGGATAGGGTGTATCAGAACTTGACAGATTTTTTTTTTACATGCTGTGAACATGAAAATATTCTAAAAAGTCCATTTCATAAAAAGAAGGAGGAGGAGGAGGAGGCAGCGGCAGAGAAAAGGATAGGACAGTGACAATTGTCCATTGAGTACTTACACTAGCAAGCACTTCAAGTTCTTTGCAGGGAATGACTCATAATTTGGAAAACAAGCCCATGAGTCTATTTTAGAGATGATAGAATCATGGCAAAAATGGGTTGAGAAATTTATTGAAGGTTGTTTAATTAGAAAGTGGTTGAGGCCCAGCCAGTGACATCATGGTTAAGGTGCTAGGCTCTCACATGGTTGATCGTGGTTCAAGTCCTGAACAAGGTGGCTTAAAAATCACACCAGGTGAGTGTATGCATGTGTATCCTCCAAAATAATGGAGGAGAATGGAGAAGAAGAGGTTGAAGTGTGGCCAACCCTTGTGGGGGGAGATTTCTCCCTCTCCCTCTCAATGTCTCTCTCTCTGCCTCTTTCCAATGAATGCATGCATCCTATGGTAAGAAAAAAAAAAGTGAACTTGGGTAGTCTGGCTCTAGAGCCCATACCTTTAACCACACCACATTCTCTGGGATTTGCTAGAGAGAGAGAACTTTTAGAGAAGAAAAATTGTGATGTATTTTTTGAAGTTTTTATTTCAGATCTCTTTAAGCCTACTTAATATGTGGCGTTTGGAACCATGAGATTTCTTTACATAAACTATGTGCAACCATATAATCTTAGACTGACATGACAATGGAATTATGTTTTATTGTGATTGAAAGAGGCCTATATACTACCTTTATCTAAAGGGCAAGAACATAGCTAATACACTTTTCCTCCAAAAATAACTCCATTAAAAATTAATAAGATCCCTCTTCTAAGTAAAGATATATTTTAGAAGTATGTTCTTAAAGTTCAGCGATTTGTAGATATGAACCTGTCTATTTTTTAAATTTTATTTTTATTTGTATTTTTTATTTTGCTATTGGGTACCCGAGCTTGCCATAGAATGAGAAGAAGGGAGAGAAAAAAGCACCCCCTATGGGGACATGATCATAACGCAATCCCTTCTCCTCTATCTTGTCCTCCTTTCAGGACTTTGGGCATACATGTACATATACCTGGCATATTTCTCAAGCTACCAGGCCTGGGGCTTGAATTGTGTGGTGGGCCATATGTAATCTGGCTGTCTTAACTATCAGGGCACAGAGCAGTCTCTCTAGTCAACTTTTCTAAATAGAGCATGATATACTAAGAACTATATTGTGTTAAATACATATATTTGGACCATAGTAAATGTACAAATTTCTTCTTTGGAAAGTTAATAATAGTTGTATGCATTAAATCTCTGTGGTGAACTTCTAGAACACAGTGAGTTTGTATAAATAGAGCACTATTATTTACATTGAAATGAGTATATATCAATAATCAGGATCAATTTATTGGGTTGTTCTGTGTTTATTGATAGTTTTAAAATGAAGATTTTCTTTTTTTTTTCTCCAGTAAAATTTATTCCCAAAGCAAGTAATAGCAATGAGTAAAGAATTAAATATATTTAAAAAAATGCAAACTGTATATATCAAAAAGTAGCCTCCTTAAGAAAATGGCTAATATTGCTTACTTACAAGAGCTGTGTTCACTTGTTTTATGGGTTCCTTCATATTAAGGTGGAGGCAACAGAGAATTTGAAGAATTCCAAGAGCAAAATTCACATGTAGAAGAATTGTCTAGCTCTAAAGGCTGGGATCTTTTGTACCTGTCTTTTCTGTGGCTTGGGAATGAAGTTAGTGCTGCACAGCTGCCCTACCATCCCCCCAAAGGCCTCTGAAGAGTCAAGTTTTTCTAGGCTTATCTTCTTGGAGACTCACGGTTCTCTGTGAGCAATGGGTTCTCCAAATAGTCTTACCGACACTCATTACAATATATTAATCAGAGCAGAAGCTCTCTTGGTTAGAGATTCTGATAGCGGGGTCTAACTTCTGAATCCTATAAATCAAAGGCTTAAAAACAAAACACACACACAAAAACCTCCCCTATACTATGTCTTACAGGAAGCTTAGAAAGGAGATTTATGGTTGTATTACTTTAACCAAAGGCCAAAAGAGGAGTTTACTGGTACCTCCCAATAAGCCATATTTCTTTCATGTGTGACTTATGAAGAAATCTATAAAACTGCATGGTTCCAAGAAGGGATATGTCCTCTTTTGTGGAAAGGACAAATATTCCTTTAACAAATACTTCTGTTGACAGATTGTTAATGGGGCTATCATGAAGAGCTTATGTGATGATCCAGGAGATAATTGAGAAATTTGGGATGCTTGTTCTTTTCTACCAAATCTGGCTTATGTTATTTCTGAGCCAAGCTGTTGACCTTTTCTTACTTCTTTTGTTAAGCGCTGGCACCAAAAGGATTATGTATCCAAACAATTTTAGAGAACCTTTCCACCAAGAGAAAAGTAGGGGGCTTAAATTTATTGAATACTTCTCCATTTAACCTATTTAATTGGAACACGTTAATTAGATCTAATTGCAAAGTTGTTTTAATTGGAAAATCAAGCATTGCACCGATATTGGTGTGCATGATTAAACAAAGTAACTGAGGTCACCAGTAGATTGTGTAAGATTCATGCCTGTGATTGATTAAGTATGAAAGTTAATCAATTTAATTTATGTGATTGATGTTGATTCTTTCCTTTTGAAATTGCCTGTTTGTATCTTATTTTTATCAAGATACTATGTGTGGAATGTCAACTAAACTACAGTAGCACTTCAATTTGTTTATTTTGGTATAATGATGTGTTTATTTCTGATCTAAGTAATTTTAACATGGCTTTGTGTCACTAATTAAGATTTTCAAGTTCCTCAAGATAAAATTAGGTTTTCTATTAAGAAAATTTAATTTTCTCAGGGAAATAACTCAGGCAACATGGGAAACTTAACCTATTAGTTCCATTAGTGGAGTTGATGGTTTATTGCCTTAAAACATATGCCATGCAGCTCAGGAACAAAGGTGTCCCTTTTTTTAATCATCTCAGTGTCAATATGCTTCATGCTTCCTGATGACTATGGTGATAATTGTAATAATAATGAGAAAATGAAGAACATTTATATAATACTTATTATGTGCCAGACACTGTTCTAATTTCATTAAATATAATAACTAACTTAATAACTTAAATTACATAAATGAATTTGCTTCTGGGAATGTTCTTTATCAAAGTCAAAATAGTAATATCTTTTCATGTATTGAATTGCTATCTCCAGAACCTTTACAAACATACGTGGTTAGGTCATTGTGAGGTCATGTTATTTGCATAGGTCACAGAGTTAATAGGCACTTGATAAACCTTTATGTGTGACATTGAGAAAATTGACCTAATTCATGTAACTAAAACTGTAACTTGTATCAGTCAGGGTTCTCCAGAGAAGCAGAAACAATAGGACCTTTTTATAGGCAATGTTAAACTAACTTTCTGGAAATTAATGCCGAGTTGGTGGTCTAACATAATACTCCCTGCCATCATTCTACCTCTTGTCTAGAGAAGTCTTTTAAGGACTCTTTTTTTTTTTTTTTTTTTTAGGTTTTTGCCATACAGCATGTGCATTTGCCAGAGAGAGACAGAGAGAGGGAGTGAGAAATCACCCCCCAAGGGGTGTGACCATGCCCCAATTCCTTCTCCTCCATTCTCCTCCTAGGATTTGGGGCACTCATTCATCCAGCATGATATTTTAAGCCACTAGGTCTGGGACTTGAATCATGATTGACCATGTGGGAATTCAAAGCCTTAAGCACTGTGCCACTTGCTGGCCCCTTAAGATTTTTTTTTTTTTTTTTAAAGAACTGGACTTACATGATTGAATAGGGACTGGCAGGCTGGACACATGAACAGGGGAAGATGCTGGAGATTGAGTCTGAAATCTGCAGGGAGGTTAGCAGGCAAGAAACTCAGCAAGAGTCCATGCTGCAGTCACGATTTATCATTTCTTCTTCTTCAGGAACCTCATATTTTGCTGTTCAGGCCTTCCATTGGTTGGTTAAGGTTTATCCACATGACTGAGACTAATCTCTTATAGTTAAATAACAATCAATTGTAGAGGTTAGCCACACCTACAAAATACCTTTAGAGCAGCACCTAGAAAAGTATTTGATTAAATGACTGATTACAATAGTCCAACTGAGTTGACACAGACAATTAACCACCTTATACCTTAAATTTATATGATTAGGATATCACATTGAGCATGAATCATAAGAAATATGTAATTAAATAAAGCAATTCATTTATATAACTCTGCAGTTAAAAGAGGGTATTAAAATGCAGTAATATATTTATAACATTAAATAAAGTTGTAAAAGATTTTGAAACTTCATTCTCTGAACAGCTTTCCTGAACTCTTTTTTTTTCCTTTCCTCTCAATTTTCAAATTTTCCTTGCAGCCTGGAGGCATGGAACTCAGTTTTAGTCAAAAAAAAAAAAAAAAAAAAAAAAAAAAAAAGCAGAGGACTGCAGAGAGAAAGGGATGTTGTCATGGAGAAAGCTTATTATTATTGTTTTCTCTAAAGAGAATAAATAATGCAGACGAGGTTTTCTTCTTCCCCCTGCTTCTTGTCTGAGATAGAGAAATAAAACCTAGATTAAAACCTAGATGAGACCAGTCACTGGCAAAGATGAGGACAAACCCAATATACTAAAGATCGCAGAGCTGTGAGGAAGAAGGATTGTGCTGAGTCATTGCTCTAAACTGACACCCCTTGTCACTCTGTTGTTAGATAGGAAGAAGATAAATGCCTAATTCAAAGTTATTGGAAGATGTGTTTCTGTGACGTTTGTTCATTTGTTTCTGATTTTTGTTGATATCTGGACTCATTCTTAACTGAAGGTTGTGCTTTGCATATTACTAAAGGGAGAGCGTGTATTTTTTGTATATGCAAAGCAAATCATGACATATAATGAAATCATCTTTTATAACCAATGTCTTTTTATCAGGAGATATAACTATAAAAGTATTTTAAAGCATTACAAACTTTCAAAAGCAATATCAATATCAAGGGCCCTTTCAGGAAAATGTGATGTTGACTCTGAGGGACTATGAAATCATCTGAATATGGCTCTTTTCTGAATCATATATATAACACTATGTTATTTTTATACACACACGCACACACACACACACACATATATATATATATATATATATTTATGCATGCATACATACATACACATACATACAGAGAGAGGCGAAGTAAGAAAGAAGCATCCACCAGGAATGGTCACCCTGAAATCCCTCTCCATTTCTGCCTCTTTTCAGGGTTTGGGGCATGCACACACACACACACACACACACACACACTCATCCACAACTAGCGTGCACTGTTGACCATGTGAGATCTAGCCACCTTTAGCTATATTGCCTCCCGAGCTAGAATACGATTCCTAATCCTTAGTCACTAATATGACTTAATGTCTAATGTAAAAGTTAGTAAACCAATTTTCCTATAAATTCTTGGAGGGAAAAATGCTCAATTAGTTTAAAAAGGGGAAATAAAGGAGATACAGGCAAAAGTATGTGTGAGAATTATGTAAGATTCTTTAAAATTAATGCTACTTTTTCCCAGTTGTGTGTTAGATTTATTCTTCCCCTCTATCTCCAGTCGGTGAGAGAGTGACAATGGCCTCAGAAACATGCTCTCACCTTTGCTCTGCTCTGTTACAATGTTTATTGTCTGCCACACATTTTTGAAGACTTATAGACTAAGTCATTGAATGAAGGAACAGAAAGCAAGTTAAATGTCCGAAGTACTAGAGATATTCATGTTATAATGACCTACAGCAGAACAGGCAAAAATAAGAGATTCATAGCCTGAAAAGAAAATTTGAAGAGAATTGTGTGAATTCTGTGAAATCTTGATGTGTAGAATTAAAGAGAAAACCAATTTATCTGGAAAAATCAACCATACAAGATTAGAATACTTCTAATTTAAAGTACAGAAGTTATATATTGGGATAAACTTTTGCTGTTTTAAAATTTCGAGTTATGTGTATATGTTGTATACATGATGTGAAATAACAATTAAGAAAGGAGTCTTTATTCCAAGGATTTTCATAATCTTGAGGTATAAATGTAGGCAGATTTGGCATTTCCTTATGTCACCTTCTATGTGTTTATAATAACTTCCTTCTTCTATAAAACATGACTTCAATATATAGCAAATTTGTGTGGACGATGTAATGGAGACATCACTTACAAACATAAGCCAGTATTTATATCTCTAGTGGTTTGATATAGGACATCCTAGTATTAGTTCTCTTGTAATATTAGAAAATGTTTCAAGAGAGCATCTGTAAGCTGGTGCTACCACACAGGTACAGTAATAGCTGGACATGAAGGTAGAATTCACTACCACTTCCATCATTTTGTTTTTTCTTACCAATAATGAAATGCTTAGTAGGGTATTATTATTCAAGGAACTTGAGTTCCTGCTTGGGCATAGAGAAATATAGAAATATATTTCCACAGCCATGTCTCTAACAAAAAGAGAAAATAAGATATAGACCACAAAGACCTTGTAGCTCAAGGAGAATGGGAAAAGAGCGTATTTTATGGAGTCAGGACTATTATCACATATTTAGTAAGAAATCATCAGTGTGTCTTGAATTGCGCTACTCAATATGGTGGTGTACCTCTCTTGACAACTTGAAACGTGGCTAGTCCAAACTGAGTACATGCTGAAGGATGAGATACACACTGAGTGTTGAAGAGAGTTAAAAAAAAAGAATATGAAACATTTCTTTAATAGCTTCTTAATTGAGGTTAAAATGAAACATTTTTATATCATGAGTTAATAAATCATAGTGTTAAAATTAATTCCATCCCTTTATTTTTTATTTTTCTTAATGTAATTATTAAAAAGGAAAAAATTAAGTCCTATGTGTGGCAAATGCCATGTGGCTCACAAGCTATAATATTTCTATCAGACAGTGCTAATCTGGAGTATGCTTCTCGCTAGACTAGTCAACTTCACTCATTTTTTTATTACCTCCCTGGCACCTGTAGAGATATAAGATTTTAGCCCTTGGTTTAGGACTGCATTTTGAAGTACTCTTATTTATCCACATGAAAAGTAAGGAATTCAGATCTACAGAAATGAGAAATTTCTAGATATTTAAAACACCATGGAAGTTGTTTGAAAAGTTGGTAAAGTCATAAATAAATCCTACAAACTGTTTCTTATAATAGACTCATTATACTTAGCTGTCATAGTCTCAAAGAGTTGTTTTATTCCTATAGAGTAAAAATGTCTTTGAGATAATATTAAGCAATTACACTCAATTTGCAAATTAAATCAGGATATCAATTTAGATCCAACTATTTTAAACTGTGTAGACACAACTTTAAGATAATATACTACAGATTCACAGACCATTATGTGCACTGGATTTCAGAATTTACAGATTTTTAAAGGTTATTACATTTCTGTATATTACATTTGTTAATTTACATCCAGAGTGTAATCTAGGGAAGTAATCTGTGTTAAAAAGAAAAAAAAAAGATGACTATTTCTGCAGTGAAATGTATACACACTCAAAATAAATGGAATAAACAGCATTGATAAATTGTGTCACATCATTCCAAGGAAAGGATTTGTGCCAAAGAAGTTCATGCAAGGACAAGTTTTGCCACCAAAAGAGTTCTATAATTACTTTGATTTTCATAGATTTTTGAATAATTGAAATTACTGGTAAGGAGTTGTGAAGTTGTATTATGTAAATACTGTTATTGAATTAGATTTGTTATACTTTAATCGTTTCTTTTGTTAAAAAGTGAACTCTAATAGTATCTTTTTTCTTATTATTATTTTCAATTTGCAATAGGGCATGTGCATTCACCCAAGACAGAGAGAGAGAGGGAAAGTGAGAAAGCAAGCTGCCAGGTCCAGGACTTGAGCTGTGGTGAGCCCTGTTGGATTCTAGCACCTTGACCACCCACCACCTGCTAGTCCCCAATAGTACCTTCTTAACTTTCTGTTCCTCCTTACTTTTTGATTGCCACAAAAATGCCTAGGGGGTTTATGTAGTTGTATGATGCTATAGGGCTAAATATCAAAGAATTCTTGTATAACTAGCAGGAAAATAAAACCTATAATTTAAATATTTAGGTACCTAAAGATTGGTTTATTTATTTTACCACTTTGCCTTTTCTATCAGTCAGATCTAATTGTTTAAAGTTGTATATACTGTTGGAAATATATAAAGAAGCAAAATAGTGCCAGAAATCTTCAACCTAAACTTAACCACAAGAAGATCTTTTAATAGTAGTGGTTATTTTGTTGTTATAGGTCATACACGCTTGCCAAAAAGAGAGAGAAAGTGAGAATCATCCTCCTCTCTCCTTATCTAGAGGAGATGTGGACAGACTGCAATCCCTTCTTCTTTTGGGATTTTGGGCTACAAGGCACACGCACATATACCTGGTATGTTTTTCAAGTAGCAAGGCCTATGACCCAAACCAGTAGTTGGTTGTGTGGGTTCTAGCCACCTTAACTTGCACATCACCTGCTGGACCCCAGAATTATTTATTTTGATATTACTACTTTAAAATATCAGAAATTGTGTCTTTTGTTTCCAAAATCTAAGAACCAACCTTTTTAAAATTAATCTCCTGGAAGTCATTAGTAGTTGTTCTATACTTAAAGAAAGTGATGATAAAAAAAATGTTGATTTATCCCATTTCTCTTTGGCATTTAAATATATTGCTTTCATTTCCATCCCTCTTTTCATGGCCTTAATCCAGAGTCTGATCAATTTTTTGTACAAACTATTGTTCTGGCCTTTTTTCAAACACCCTGGCTCAATTTTCCACCCAAGTTGGTCTATAAGACCAGATCTCCACATTGCTTTTAAGCATATAGTCATTATATTTTAGGCCCTTATTCTGTGCCCAATTCTTGGTTAAGTACGTTAGTGCAATTATTACTAAATCCTTGTGAAAAGTTTTATTTTAAATAGTATTTAGTAGATCAATGTTTAAAAAATGCTCTAAGTCAAAAATATGTTAAGAGTAGCGGTTACAATTATAACTACAATATGAACAAACATTTTTCGGATATCTTATTTTATGTCATTTCTTTTAGCAGCATCACCATTAGTTCATAACTCATTTTCTGTATCATCTAGAAAGTAGAGAATTCACTATGGTGAATTCAAACATACTGTAATAAGTAATAATTTACGTAATTGTGCTACATGTTTCAAAGGTATGAAAGCAGCATAGGTTTTTAGTTTTTTTTGGTTTTTGTTTTTTTGTTTTATTTATTTTTTTTTGCTTGTTTTTATTGCCAGCACTAATAAATGTTCAAATCTGATGCCTTTTTCTTTACTGACCTAATTTTATCTGATGAGTATTTCCAGTATATGTCCAGTATTGAATAAAGCTGGTGATATCAATATTCTGAGCTTATCCCTGACTTGTAGGAAAAAGCATTTATTCTTTCAGCACTAAATATGATGTCAGCTGTAGATTTTTTGTAGATGACCTTTATCATGTTGAGAAAGTTCCATTCTATTTCTGCTTTGCTAAGAGTTTATATTAGGAATTGAGGACAGATTTTCCTCAAAGGTATTTTCTGTATTTATCAAAGTGATCATATGGCCTTTTTTTCCCATAGTTTTTTTTTTTTTAATATAATGAATGACACAATTTTTCAAACATTGAACTAACCTTGCATTCCTGAGTTAAACCACACTTAGTCATGATGCATATTCCTGTTTATGTATTTTAGATTGCTAAAATTGTGTTTGAAAGTTTGGGTTGGCAGGTGGCATGGAGGTTAAGGTGGTTGGACCCCACATGGCTGACTCCAAGGTTCAAGTCCCAGACCTGGTGGATTGAAAATCACTCCAGGAGTGTGTGCTTATGTGTCCCAAGAGGAGAATGGTGGAAAAGGAATTTCAGCATGGCTATTTCCTCTGTGGATGACTTCTCACTTTCTCTCTCCCTCTCTTTTTCTCTCTAGCAAGTGCATGTGCCCTATAGCAAAACCTAAAAATAAATAAATAAATAAATAAATAAATAACCTTTTTATATCTGTGTTCATGAGAAATATTGATCTGTAGTTTACATGTCTATAATGATTTTCAGGTTTTATATTAAGCTTTTAACAACCTGATAAAATGAGTTAGATGGTATTCTTTTCCCTAAAATATTCTGGAAGAGTTTGTGTAGAAATGGCATTATTCTCTTTTACATTTTATGGAAATCTCTTATGAACACATCCAGTCCTAACGTTAGCTTCATTGGATGGCTATTAATTACAATTTGAAATTTTTAATAGATATAGGGCTATTCAGTTTATATGTCTTTTTGTGAGTGAGGTTTAGTAGTTTGTGTCTTTAAAAGACTTTTTCTTTGTTATCTAAGAACGAATTGTATTGACCTCAAGTTTTTTTCTAGTATTCCTCATCATGTTTTTTAATTTCTGTAAAATTGATAGCAATACGACTGTTATCTTTCCAGTTGTTGGTTTCATCTGGTCCATTTTATTTTTCAATGGTTTTTATCATAGGCCACTTACATTTGCTGGAGAGAGACAGAGAGATGGAAAGTGAGAAATTACCCCTTAGCGAAGATGGCCATGCTGCCTTCATCACTTCTGGGCTTTTTTGAAGGGAGTCAGTCATTCACAGGAACACAAGCTGGTTCTTCACGCCCGCAAGCATGAGTGCTTATTAGCTTTGGATGCATAGAGCTTCCTCACAGCATTCCATGACCTGACCATCTCTTTGGCCAGACCCACCCAGACATCCTTTTGATCCTTCTTGGAATCATCTTTCACAGATTGATGAATTTTTCTTTTTCACTTTGGGCATCTCTTATTTGTCTGTCACCAGCTCTCATTTCCTTTCTTATCTTCCCTGACTATTCATAGATCAGCTCTTTAGATGACTTCTCCTGGGTTTTTCCAAACAGCCCCATGGTGAATTGAACTCTTCCTGCGCCTTCCAGCTTTCTGTTCCCAGTACCCAAGCAGGTCATGGCAACTGCCTGGGCAGAACACGGAAGGAAGGGAGTCCAGGCTTCCAGAGTGGGGAGTGGCTACAGTGCATACATTTTTATACTATAGATTTTTCTCTTAAGTATTACTCTATCAACATCTGACATAGTAAGTTGTATGTTCATTTACAACTTGAAGCAGGCTAGCTTAAGGCTTAGCATGACTGCAGCCATTTTGAAATTAAGAAAGGTTTCTAAGGAGAACAACCTGAGGAAATGTTGAGTCATGGGGAGGGCCGTTTGAGGAATGGTCAGATGAGAAACCAGGAATGATTGTTTTGAAATAAATCAGGAATTAGGATACTCAGGGAAAAGTGGTTGACTGATTGTAATGAGCAATTCTTTTTTTTTTTTTTTTGAGAGGTTTTTCTTTTTTTTGCTATAGGGCATGTGTGCGTGCCAGACAGACAGAGAGAGACATAGAGACAGAAAGTGAGAAATCACCCCCCAGAGGGGATGGTCACGCTGCAGTCCCTTCTCCTCCATTTTCCTCTCGGGATCTTGGGCACGTACGCACACATGCCCGGCGTGAATTTTAAGCCACCGGGTCTGGGACGCGAACCACAGTCAACTACGTGGGAATCCAGCGACATAGCCATTATGCTAACTGCTGGTTCCCAGCAGTTCTTTTTCATGTGCACATGAAACCTATAAATACTGAAAAGATGTGATACTTTTCGAGACAGTTTGACAGTGTTTGCTGACTGTCTCCTGTATTTGGTCACAGAAATAAATTCCCTTCTTCTCCACCCTCTGCCTCTCATTTCAGTGATCACAAGAAGCAGCAGCCAGATTTAGTTAAATGGTAACAAACTTAAAATACGACCTTTACTTTTGAATTCCTTTTTGATTCATGGGATTCAAAAGACAGTAAGTTATCTAGTTTTCACATTTTTTTTCTTTCCAGTAATATTTGTTTATAATTTCCAATTTATTTTTGTCATGGTCAGAGAACAAACTTGGTATGCTTTACATCCTTTTAAATTTAATGAGACTCGTTTAATGTCCCCCAAATATGGTCTTTATTAGCAAGTATTTGGTGTGTACTTCAGAAAATGTATTCTATTGGTGGTGGTTATGTGGTTTATAATGTCAAAAACAAAAACTTATTTAATTGTGTGGTTTAGATCTTTTACACCTGTCTTAGTCGATTTTGTGTTGCTATGAGTGAATACCTGAGTCTGGGTCATTTATTAAAAAAAGAAATAAACTGTTTGGTTGATGATGCTGGTGGCTATCAAGTCCAAAAGTGTGGTACTAGTATCTGCTCAGCTTCCAGTGAGGACCATATACCATGTTACAACATCCAGAAAAGCATAAAGACAAGTGAGCATGTGCAAAAAAATAAATAAATAAAAAAAGAGAGAGAGAGAGACAGTGGACCAGCAATGTCACTGGACTCCCATGTAGTCAACCATGGTTCAAATCTCGGACCTAGTGGCTTAAAACTCACAAAAGGCACCTGCGCATGCATGCCCCAAATTCTGAGATGAGAATGAAAGGGGAGGGACTGTGGCATGGACAACCCCCTTGAGGAGTGATTTCTCATGTTCTGTCTCTCTTTCTCTCTTTCTTTCTCCAGTAAGCCCATGAGTCCTATAGCAAAAATCTCTCTCAGGAAAAAAAAAAAAAAAAGAAAAGAAAAGAAAGCAAGGGAAAGTAAGTGCCAGGCTCACTTCCTAACAAGCTGCTCTTGAGATCCTGAGAGCCTGACCTCACTCCTCTAAGACGTACTTCCTCTCAAAGACTCTACCTCTCCAAGATTCCACCTCTCAGCCTTGACACAGTGGGACCAAGTCTCAACATGAGCTTCAGTGGGGACAAACCATATTCAAGCTATGATAATGCTCTTATTGGTTTTCTTTCTTTCTTTCTTTCTTTTTTTTTTAAGATATTTTTGCTATAGGGAGTGTGCAAGTGCTGGAGACACAGAGAAAGACAGAGAGGAAGTGAGAAATTACCTCCCAAGAGGGATGGCTATGCTGCAATCCTTTCTCTGCTATTCTCTTCTTGGGATTTTGGGCATGCACGCACACATGCCCAGCATGAGTTTCAAGCTGACAGGTCCGGGATTCAAACTATGGTTGACCAGGTGGGAGTCCAGCACCTTAACCACTATGCTACCTGCTGGCCCCTCTTTCTTTCTTTTTTTAAATTGCCAGAGGGCATGTGCACTTGCCACAGAAGCCAGAGAAAAGGGAATGGTGGGTGGGGAGAAAGGCAATGTCCTTATTGATATTCTAACTTTTGTATAAGTTCTTGAGATAGGATATTGAAATCTTTTATTATAAACCTGTCCTTGGAAGTTTTAATCAGTTTCTACTCTGTGTATTCTGAAGCCTAAGAAATCAAAATTGTTAAATCATCCTGATAATCTACCCTTTAAATATAAAACAAAACAAATGAACAAAAATCTCGCTTCTTTTTTCTGATAACTACTTGATCTAAAATGCATTTCAATACTAATAATGTAATTTTTAAACTAATATTAACATGATATGTTATTACTTTACTTCCTTTTTTCTTTCTTTCTTTCTTTCTTTCTTTTTTTTTTTTTTTTTTTTTGTTTTTTTTTTACTATTAGATGTC